>NC_092513.1:70181307-70481774 GCF_047511675.1 Marmota flaviventris
AAGGCTATACAGACCAAAGTCACAGCCAAGAAAATGCTGCATGGGGAATACTCTAACATCAGAAACGTGTCAGACAAGGACGTCCACACTACACAAGACAGATTAACAGCGCATGATATGAAGTGTGCCTAAGTGACCAGGAGAAAGTCAAACATGGACAGAGGTTTATACAGGGGACACCTGGTCATGGAAACTCACCTGGCTTTCCCCCTCCCCATCCAATTTAGCTGCTTGCAGGAGGGGCTGGGAGAGATGTGCCTGGCAAGGATTCAAAAGGGCAGGGGCAGGAGAGATTAAGTTTAGAGACTGAACAGAGACCAGGAAACATGGGGTCCACAGGTGACATAGGGCAATAAGAATTGGCTCCTCAACCACCCAACTGGAACCCAGGGGAGATCCCTAGGGTGCAGTCTTCCAGTGCAGACCAGCAATTACTGGGCCCTGGAATTGTGCCGATTTAAAGTGTCCAGACCAGTTGGCATTCAGCAAAGAACCTGGAGCCTACCTAAGCCTAAACTCCACCTCCAGGAATTCTGCTTATGGGATTACCTCTCTCATCCCAGCGACCCCCCCTGACACTGCTGAAAAGGGAAGCTGAGAAGCTTTTGAACTCCAACAGATACAATTCTTTAACTTTTTATCAAGATCTTTTTTTTTTCTCTTTTCTCTGTTTAATTGTGACCTTAATGATTCATGGACACTTATACTTATTAATTTTTTTTTCTCATTTCTAGCATTTGAAACCAGTTATTTTTCATGGATCAGTATTTTGAAGACTTGGATAGTTGGCTAATATATTTCAGTTTTGTCTTGTGTTCTTTTATTTTTTTAAATTTTATTTCGTACGTTCTTTCCTCTCACTTTGCTTCCTTTGATTCTTTCTCTCTTTTCTTCTGCTAACATCCAATCTCCATTGTTCTCTTTCACTTTTCCTTTAATTTTTACTTCTATCTTCTCTCCTCTTCCCTTACAATCATCATATTCTATTATCTATCCCTGTTCACCATTTGAAATTGTAAACCCTTTTTCAAACTTGCCGTTTTTACTGTGGGCAATAACTGATCATGCCATTTCTGTTTATTGTGACAATTAACATTGTAGATGCCACAACAGAAACTACTTTTAATGCTGTATATTGTTTACCCTGGTGGTTGTTGTTATTAGTCTCCCCCTAAACAGTGAGGTACCAGAATACTTCAGGGACACTACAAGCCCATAGGGTAAAAACTCTACTTCCCCAGATCCATACTGCTAGATGGGCAGACATACAAACAACATGAAAAAGCAAGGGAACAAACTGCCCCAAACAAACCATGATACTTCAATAACAGAATAACAGACACTACAGTGGAAGAAATGTCAGATAAGAAATTTAGAATGCACATAGTCAAACTGATCTGCTAGGTAAAGGATGATGTCAGGTATAAACTCAGAAAATGCAGGAAGTGAAAGATCACTTTAATAAAGAGATGAGAAATTCTGAAAAGAAGTCAATCTTGAAAATAAAGTTAACTATGGAGAAAAGATGCTAAGAGACCATGAACAGAACTTCCAAAAAATATGGGATAACCTTAAAAGACCAAATTTAAGATTTATTGGGATAAATGAGGGCTCGGAGATACAAACCAGAGAAATGCACAATCTTTTCAATGAAATAATTTCATAAAATTTCCCAAACCTAAAGAATAAAGTGGAAAATAAGATACTGGAGGCTTATAGGACCCCAAATGTACAAAATTATAATAGACCCACACCAAGGCACATTATTATGAAAATGTCCAACATTTATAATAAGGATAGAATTTTAAAAGCTGCCAGAAGAAAATGATAGGTAACATTTAGAGGGAAACCAATCCAGATTGCAGTTGATTTCTCAACTCAGACCCTCAAAGCTAGGAGGTCTGGAAATAATATATACCAAGCTCTGAAAGAAAATGGATGCCAGCCAAGAATACCATACCCAGCAAAATAAAGCTTCAGAATTGAAAATGAACAAAAAACCTTCCATTTTAAACAAAAGTTAAAAAGAATTCACAACTAGAAAGCCAGCACTACAAAATATTCTCAACAAAATATTTCATGAAGAAGAAATGAAAAATAAAAAGGAGGAATTACACTAGAAGAATAGTCAATCACAGGAGAAATTAATTTAAAGTAAAAACCAGAAATATATCAAAATGACAGGGAATAAAAAAATAATTTCTCAATAATAACACTGATTGTAAATGTCCTAATCTCATCAATCAAAAGACAGAGACTGGCAGATCAGATTAAAAAACAAGACCCAACAATATGCTGTCTCCAAGACACTACCCTCATAGGCAAAGAAAATTGCAAACTGAAGGTAAAAGAATGGGAAAAAATATATCACTCACATGGATCATGTAAATAAGCAGGAGTTTCTATCTCATATCAGATAAAGTGGACTTCAATTCAGAGTTCATCAGAAAGGACAAAGAAGGACATTTCATACTGCTTAAGGGAATCAACAAGACATGACATTGTAAATACTCATACCCCAAACAATGGAGCATTTATGTACATCAAACAAACCCTTCTCAAATTCAAGAATCAAATATACTACAACACAATAATACTGGGTGACTTTAACACAGCTCTCTCACCACTGGATAGATTCTCCAAACAAAAACTAAATTAAAAAGCTATAGGACTAAAATATATAATATATAATTTAGACTTAACAAACAGATATAGGATAGCATCCATCAATGACTGAATACACTTTCTTAAGAGCACATGGCCATTGATTCTTCTCTAATATAGACCATGTTATACATGCTATCAAATATGTGGCATACAATTGTACACTTACCTTAATATATTTTTGGCACCTGTAGGGTTATTTTGATAGCTCCCTTTCCATTGATATTAACTTTTGTGTTCTTGCTTTTTTCTTTATTAGACTTGTTAGATTTTTATCAACTTCTAGCTGTAGTATTTCTTTTCTCTTTCATATATTTCTGTCCTACTCTCATTTTTTCCTTCCTACTACCTAATTTGAAAATGATTTGTTAATCTACCTTCTTTCTAAGTATTTTAAGTGTTCATTTGAGTACTGTTTCATCCCAGAGATTTTAAGCTTTTATTATAACTTAGTGCAAAGCACTTTTTATTTACTTTTCTTGTGCTTTCTTCTTTGACCTGTATTTATAAGTGTGCCATTTAATTTTGAAGCAGTTGAGATGTGGGGGTGGAGTTCTATATTTCTGAAGCTGATTGATTTCTAATGTAGTAAATCAAGCAGGAAACGTACTCTGTATGATTTCATTTTTTAAAAATTTCTCAAAGCATATTTTATGACAGAATATAATCTATCCTTATTAGTTTTCTACTTGTCATCTTTGTGTATAGTTCTCCAAAGGTCAAGGTGTCTGATAATGGTATTAAGGCTTCTATATCATTGCTCCTTCCAGCAAAGTAAGGGGGCTTAAAATCCCAAATACAATTGAGGATCTTTCTAGTTTTATTAATTTTTACATCATATATTTTGAAATTTTGTTATTAGGTACATACACATTTAGGATTATTATACTTTCTTCCCTATAGTGGTTATGAAATGTTCCTCTCTATCTCTGAAAATATTTTTTCATGAAATTTATTTCATATTAATAGCTCTACTTCAGATTTCTCAGGTTTACTATCCTCATCTTTTTCTTTTAACCTATTGGTGTGTTGATAAAGTGTGACATACATAGAAAGCATATAGTTATTGCTTATTTTTATACATATTGAACATATATACCTTTTAATTACAATATCTAGTTCATTTATATTTAAATCATTGATATTGTTGGAAAAACAAAAACAAAATATATCTGACATGAAGGTCAGTGGGAAAATTGGGTAAATGATACATTTGATGATGAAATATTTCTGGAAAACAGGTTGAACAGTCCTGCTGTCAAGTTCAGAGAGAAGATTGTTGGAATGCTTTAGTTATAATTGTTCATTCTCTCATTTATCATATGGGACACAGTAACAAATTTATTGTTTGTTATCAGTTTTTTATTTTGCAAAAAAAAATTCTATTGTCAGTAAAACAATAAACATGGAAAAATAAAAAGAACAAATAAAATGTATATTTTAAAAAGTTTCAGCTTCATATTATAAAAAGAGCTCTGGAGATGGGTGGTGGCAATAGTGACCCGACAGTACAAGTGCACTAAACACCACTGAGCTGATTGAGCTGAATATTTAAAAGGGGTTGAGATAATAAATTTGTCATATGCATTTTACTCCAATAAAAATGTATAATAGGGCTGGGGATGTGGCTCAAGCGGCAGCGCACTCGCCTGGCATGCGTGCGGCCCGGGTTCGATCCTCAGCACCACATACAAAACAAAGATGTTGTGTCCGCCAAGAACTAAAAAATAAATATTAAAAAATTCTCTCTCTCAAAAAAAAAGAGACATAACTCATAAATCTTCACTTTAAAAAAAAATTAAATTAAAAATGTATAATAGCCAGGCAGGGTGGTGCACACCTGTAATCCCAGCGGCTCTGGAGGCTGAGACAGGAGGATCGCAAGTTCAAAGCCAGCCTCAGCAAAGGCAAGGCACTAAGCAACTCAGTGAGACCCTAAATAAAATACAAAATCGGGCTGGGGATGTGGTTCAGTGGTCTAGTGTCCCTGAGTTCAATTCCTGGTCCCCACCTCCCAAAAAAATATAATAAAGAGTTTAAAAGAAACCTTAAAATAGGTTAAACTTTTAAAAATTCAATTATAAAAAATAATTTCAAACTAATAATTTTGAAAAACTAAATGGACAAAACATTTGAAAGACAAGGACACCTCCTACAACTAGCTTATAGAACACTACTCCTGCAGTAAACTACACAAAGGGAAGCAACGTCTTAAAAAATAATAATTCCTTAAAGACAAAAGCCCTTTTAGAGGGTCACAGTCTAGTGCACACAGTTCCTGAGGAGGTAAGGAAGGATACTGAGAGAAGGGAGAGAGGAGAAAAGTGAGTTAGGAACATGGAGTGTTTGGGGGTGGGGGGAACAGATGGGAAAACAAGCAGCCAGGTATTGGATGTGGCAGCTTTAAAATGTGGTACATCTGTGACACTCGTCGCCTTGGGGTTTCTCTCCCTTCTCTTAAATTCTGATGGGACTTTCGACTGGTCCTAGTAAGAGTGCCTGGCATTCTGTGGTTTCTGAGTGTGGGTAGGCAAGGCCCTGGAGCTGCTGCCTGGCTCTGGAGTAATTCTCTTGAAGCCAGCCATCAGGCAGTGAGGAAGCTAACAAGCCCCAGGCAGGGGCCAGGTTCCAGCTGACAGTCTCGTCTGAAGTACCTGTGGACTGCCAGTGCCAACTGCCACTAAGGTAGGAATGAATCTTGAGATCATTCCAGCTCAGGTGATGAGTGGCTGCCAGCATCCAGGTCTGCCTAGCCAAGACCCGTGACATCAAGGCAGAGCTCCTGACATGCAGAATCCTAAGGGGCATTAAATGATCGTTTTTGTTTAGTCATTATGTTTTATGCCAGTAACTGTGGGATGACTGTTTACCTCTCAATAGCAACTGGTATTAGAGATTTAAACCAGCCACATAAAATGACATAAAGAAGAGATGTTCAAAGCTCTCCACAAAAAGGCAGCATCATCAGAGTGGATAAAACCAAAAGCCAACCACTTACTACCTACAAGAAACCAACTTCAGATACAAGACATATATAGGCTAAAACATATATGATGGCATGAGCTGGGCACAGTGGCACCCACCTGCAATCCCAGTGGCTCAGGAGGCTGAGGCAGGAGTACGGCAAATTGGAGACCTGTTTGGGCAACTTAGCAAGACCCTGTCTCAAAATAAAAATAAAAAGGACTAGGGGTGGAGTCCAGTGTAGAGTGTCCCCTGGATTCAATCCTAGCACCATGAAGGAAAAGATAAAAGGTTTAAAAACTGCAAGCTAAAGGTTCCTGAGCTGTTCCTCAGAGTCAGGTGGGCACAGTGTTTACCGAGGACTCCACATCCCCCCCATGAACTTGGGGACAAAGGGAACAGACACTAACACCAAACTCTTGCTGCCTGTTGTGCTGTGATAGTCACCTGATCCAGGAATCCTACCGTCTGTCAGCACTCAGGGAACAACAGCCTGGGAGCCTGTTGGCCTGCATAGGGGAGAAGCTCAGGCCTCCCTCCCCTGGGCTCAGCTGTCAATGGAGAGTACTCCACCCAAAGTCATCCTCACATTCACACAGAGCAGACTCTAAGACAGACCAAACTCAGGGCCGTCAAACAAGTCTCAGCGAATTCAGGATGACTGAGATAATACATATATTCTAAGACACAACAAAATTAAATTATACATCAGTAACAAAAGTATCTGGAAATCCTCCAATATTTAGACATTTAAAAAACATTTCTAAATAAGCAATGGGTCAAAGAAGAAATCACAAGGGAAAATTAATATTAGGAACTAAATTTAAATGAAAACATAATACATAAAAATTTCAAAGGATGTAATTAAAGCAGTGATTAGAGGGAAATTTACACCTTTAAGTCTTACATTATAAGTGAAGACAGGTTTCAGATCAAGTATTTAAACTTCTACCTTAAGTGCTAGGGGAAAAAAAAAAGATCAACCTAAACAAAGCATAAGAAAGGAAATAATAAAGAGCAGACAATCACAATATATAAAATTAATAAAGCCAAAGGCGGCTGTTTAAAAAAATGTAACAAATTGGCCAAACTCTTGTGGAATTCATGGGGAAAATAGAAGACACAGTTCCAATGTTAGAAATGAAAGGAAGAACAAACATCACCATGTATCTACAGATATTAAGAGCATAGCAAGGGAATAGTATACCAAAAAACCCCAATAGGATGGAATGGGCAGATTTGTTAAATGATAAAAATTATTAAAACTGATTCAAGAAAAAATAGAGAAACTGAACAGAATTTACCTATTAAAGAAATGAACCCATGATTTAAAAACTTAAGTACTAGTGGCACACGCCTGTAATCCCAGCGACTCTGGAGGCGGAGGTGGGAGGATTGCAAGTCCAAGGCCAGCCTCAGCAAGTTAGCAAGACCACGTATTTAAAACCAACCAACCAACCAACCAACCAACCAACCTATAGCGGGAGACCACCATGCGTTCATGAAAAGGACTGAAGGACACTGGCAACACCCAGAGCTGGCAAACGTGGAGCCACTGGGATTCTTATGCACGCACACTCCTGGTGAGAAGGTCGTCTATTGGCAGTGCCTTGTAACATGAAGCATGCTCTCACATAACAGAGCAGTTCCAATCCTAAGCACTTATTGAAGAGAAAAGAAAAGTATGGCCAAACTATTTTTTACAAGAATGTTTGTAGCAACTTGTTCATAAAAGCCCAAAATTAGCAATAATCCAAATTGTTATTAACAAGTGAATGGATTAAAAAAACTGGTATACTGAATCAATGTTATTTTCCTGAATAATAAAGAGTAATCAACTACTCGTATAAGTTACAATGAGGATAAATCTCAAAAACATTATGCTGATGAAAGAGGCCAGACACAAAAGCATATATACTATATTAATCTGTTAATAGAAATTACAGAAAAGAAAAAGCCAAGCAGTGGTGACAGTGAGCAGATCAGTGGCCAGCTAAGGCCAGAGCTGGGAGATGGCTGACTATAGAAGGGCAGCAGAGATCCTCTGGGGTCGAGAAGGGTGCTTTGTTTCTTGATTATAGTAGCAGATGTCAAGATTCATACACTTGTCAAAATTACCAAATTGCACACTGAAACGGGGTACATCTTATGATAATGTAAAGTTTCCTCTGTAAAGTTGATTTTTAAAAAATAATGTTATAACCACAATATATATTAGCATAATTCTGTGTTTTAAAAGTAACAAATTAAAAGAAACAAACACTGAAAGGAAAAACATGATCTCATTATCCTAATAAAGCTGTCTCATTTTCTGGGATCCCTTCTGATTCTACTCTGAATGTGTCTTTGGCACAGCTGTTATCATTTTGTTGAAATAATTTTGCACCCAGCTTTTTGTTCATGCTATACACAATTTCCAGATTTCGTGGGCCACACAAACTGACAACACAATGCTTCATCAAGTAGATGTGCTATAATTTAGTCATTCACCAATGCCTAAACATTTGGATCACTTCTCTTTTTTTACCCAATTATTAAAATTACCACAATGAGCATCTTCACCAATAAAGATCCCTTCTTAATTTGACTATTGCTTGGAATAAACTCCCAGGAGCCATGGTTGAGTATTTTTTTTTTAACTTTTCATGTTATATTACATGAGATTATATGAGTTCTCTAGTTCTGCTGTAACAGAGTACCACCAAGTAAGTAGTATGGACCACAGAGATGCAGGCAGAACTGGGAGGTGTCATCTGGGCTGGTTCCTGTGGGAGTCGTACTTCTCCCCTAAGTTCTGGGGGTTTCTGGCAATCCTTGGGGTCCCCTGAATTGAAGAAGTAACACCCCGCTTCTGCTTGGACCTTCACGTGCGTTCTCCCTGGACTCACGTCTCCATATCCAGTCTTCCCCTTCCTATAAGAACACCCATCACAATGAATTGGGGACCTGCCCTAACCCTTTATGACCTATTTTAACTAAGCAAATGTATAATGATCCTGTTTATAAATAAGATCACATTTTGAGGTGCTGCAGGTCAGGATTTCAGCAAGTAAAATTTTGGGAAGACATGAATTCAACCTCTAATGTCATTAATATTGACTTGCTATGAAAACTCAAAAATGTAACGAAAGGGTAGCGGTCCTTCCTTCTCCATCAAGCCACTTCACAGAAAGGATCCCTATAAACACCCTGACTTTCCTGAGGCTTGAGGAGCTCTTGGCTCTCCACAAGCAGCGGGCGCTGCTGCGGTCCACAGGTGAGCCTCGCTTGCAGGCCTTCACTCACCACAGGGCAGTAGTCTCTTGACACCCAGACAGTAGCTACTTCCTCACTTGCTGGGACGATCCAGGTTCCTGGTATCTCAGACTCTTGGAACGCCCTGGAGATAGCCTGGCTGTAAGTTGGCTGGTGATGATGTATTTTTCAAGTGGCTTTAGAGTCACACCAAGGCCCAAATTGGTCTGCCATTAACTTGCTAGTGAAGGACTCTAATTTCCCTCATCTATGAACAGGGTAACAGTACTTCCCTTCATGAGTTGTGAATATTTAGTGATGATGTATGGCACACAATGGCATTCAATTAACAGTAACACTATAATTTTGAAAAAAAAATTGTTTTTTGTAATTGTGTTAAAAAAACAAATAATGCAGGGGTGCTTAACCACAAGCCACATCCCCAGCCCTTTTATTTTTTGAGAAAGAGTTTCACTAAGTTGCTTAGGGCCTTGCTAAGTTGTTGAAGCTGACCTCAACTTTGTGATCCTCCTGCTTCAGCCTCCTGAGTTGCTGCTATTATAGGCGTGTGTCACCAGTTTAAATTTATCCACAATGTTGTGCACAGATTTCCACAACTTTTTCATTCAACAAAACTAAAACTCTATCCTTTACACTGTTCCTCGACTTGCCTCCTCCTGTCTGTTGTTATTTCTAAGTTTGACGACTTAGATACCTCATATAAGTGGAATCATGCAATACCTGTTATCTTTCTGTTGATACATGCAAATTAGAGTGTGTGATTTATGGAAGAGCTCACTGGAGAGCCAGGACCAAGGTGGGTTTTCTGATTCCTGAAGGAGTGACATCTGAGGTTACTCTGCTGTGGTTTCTGTTGAGCTATCAAAGTCTTCTGATAGCCAGAATTTTATGAGTACTCCTTGTGTCTACCATAGAGCAAAAGATAATTTAAACCACAAAGCTTTTAAAAGGCCTGGAAATCAAGATTTACGAGTTGAGATATTTCTGTTTCCTCAGCCATGCTGTAATTTATAGACGCTCCAATGCTGTCAATATTAAACAGGGCCAGATCTTGGGAACAAGAGTCAAACTTAGACTAGGCCTAACGATCTAAAGGTCAGAGAGTGAAGCAGTTACAGCCACCAGCTCCACTGCCTGGCTCCTGGTCTTCCAGTGCCAGCCCTTGAGGAGAGGCAGCTCCCTAAGGAGAAGCACATGTGGTCTGGGAAGGAACCGACTTCAGAACAGAGGATGGATCACTTGGCCAGGTGTGGCGCCGACATCCATACGATCCTTGCAGTGGCCCTTCTCCTGCCGCAGACACGACTGTCTACACTTACCTTTCCCTGGGATATACCCCTAAGTGTCCCCAGGAGCTCCACCCAGGCAACTTAGATTGAAATACAAAGAGCTCATGCCTTATAAGAGTATAATCTACCTGCAATTCACAAACCTAACAATTCCCTTCACTTCAGACTAAGGTTGGGACACAGCAGGAAGTGGGGTGGGGAACCTGGGCAGAGCTGGAGGACAAAGAAGGGGATCTGGTCAGTGTTCTATTAACTAAGCCCACTCAATTAAAGTTATAGTTTAATGGAAAAGCCAACATGATCATAAAACAAAAATAAAACAAAACAAACTGAAAACATAAAACAGATCATCCAGAGCCCATCAGTAAGCATCTCAAACATCCTGTGCCTAATTGGCAATAAAGGTCCTGATCCAGCGTACGTAAGGAATGGCAACTTACTAAAAACAACCTGATACGCTTCAGAGCCATAATAAGCTGGACTCCATCTAAATGAAATGGGGGGGGGGGGGGATCCAAAACCCAAAACAAATTTAAAAACAAACAAGCAACTAAACCTAGCCAGGAGCACAAATAAAATCTTACTTCACCCCTGCAAAGGAAGCAATTTTCATTTGGGAAGCTTAATGAGAAGTGCAGTGTGTTTACATTAATGATTCAGCAGACAGTTACACTCTCCCAAACACGCACATTCACATACATAAAAACATTCCCTCTCAGGTTGCATGTGCGGAATGAGAGGTGGATCTCATTGATGGACCTGAAATGCTCGGAAGTGAGAAGAGCAGCGATTTTCACATTCCCCAGAGCCTGACAAAATGCTAAATACCACATTCAATTGCGAATTATACAACGCTGAGAAACTCTTATCCAATGGTATAAAAATTCCTAATAGTAGTAGATGCCACTTTGTCCATTTACTAAATGTACTTGCCGAGTTTAGCAGCCTGTGACCACAACATGACAGCGAGCTTTCCAAAGCCCCAGGGAGACATTTACAAAATCATAAAGCAATTGGCCATGGCTTCTCTTTCCTGGTTGTCTGGTCCCGGTCACTTCCATTCAATGACAAACGGAGAGCAGGGGACTCAACCTGCACTGTACTCCCTGAACTAGGGTCCCAAGATGTGAAGGCACAGCACCCGCAGGGAGGGTGCAGGAGGATCAGACCTCGCTCTGTGTGCTGTGCCATCAGCCAGTGCCCTGGGGCAGAGAGCGGCAGCTGCTGGCTGCCCAACCTGCTCCTCGATCCCAACGTCCTTCGGAGCTTCCTCCAGGGATTCTGCCTCCTATTGCCCTGACACTCCCAGGGAATGGTACTTCCACTCGTGAGGACACTTAGGTGTTCTTAGAGGGATGGAATGTCCACCTCATTCCCTGAGAGGAAAAAGTAGGGAAGGAGTCATTGTGATACTGGTGAAAGACATTGTGATGTGAGAGCCGGATCAACCCTCCACTGTCTCTGCCCCACCCAAGGTGACACCTTGCCCCATAGTCGTTGCATCCCAATGACTGACAGATGCTGGGCCTGGAAGCAGAGTGAGGACTGGCATGGAGCCTGCACCTGGGATGCTAAACGCCTGCCTCTGCACACCCCACCTCCTGCCCCTCCCGTGCCCAACTGTCCCTCCCAAAGCACCCCTGCCATTAGTCCACTGCTGCACCATTGGCCAGGCAGCACCCTGTGCCTAGCAGGTCTGCCTACAGAATCCAGAGGGGTCCACTGGACCACAGACGCAGGCCACATTTTAAAATCTGTTTTGGGAGGAAGAGAATTGCAGTTTGACTTCTGATGACTGTCTCTGGGACAGTATTTCTCAACTGGTTCTTCCCTCAGAAGAACTCAGTTCCCTCAGAACTCAGAGGGACTGGTTTCCCCAAACCTCCACACTGTGCCTCCACGTTGCCGAGTCATGGCTTCACTTCACTGACCACCCTAGACGACGACTTGATAAACAAACTCAGGCTGGCAGTCACAGCCCTCCAAAAGCTGCCACAAACCAAACCATTCTTCTCACCTTAGTTGACTTTTCCCCACAGTGTCTTCTCCAGCCTGACAGGCCCGAGCCCCTCCTCTTCACCACATCCAAGCTGTCTATCTGCTCCTTCCCTGGCTACCACCTGGAAGGCATCCCTCCCTCCCCAGCACAACACCGACCTTGCTACCTAAAGCCCTATTCGTGGAATGATGGATTCATCAAATAACAACTGAGCGTTCACTACGTTCCAGGCAGAGGCTCAGGCTGCAGAAACAGTCTTGACTCTCACCAAACTTCTAGCCCCATTGGGAGGAAGCAGGGAGACAGAAAAAACTACCAGTATGTCAGCAGGCCATCAGCACTAAGAAAAAAGTTAAGTCATAGTAAGGAGAGCGAGTGTCTGAGATGAAGGCCACACAGGTCAGGTGGTGTCGGAGTAGCATCCAGAGAGGGGGCCCAAGGAGCCAGTGGCTCTCTAAGGAAGAGTTGAAGGGCAGATACATCCTAGGGAGGAAGATGTGGGCAGTGCATGAGTCCAGCAAGGAGGCCACCAGGCCGCTGGAGCAAAGTCCCCCAGTGAGACAGCGGGGTCAGACGGGAGGGCCT
The DNA here is from genome assembly GCF_047511675.1 of Marmota flaviventris. Taxonomy (NCBI): domain Eukaryota; kingdom Metazoa; phylum Chordata; class Mammalia; order Rodentia; family Sciuridae; genus Marmota; species Marmota flaviventris. Next base: position 70,194,064 of record NC_092513.1, read on the forward strand.
CGTGAGCCAGGCATGGACTCTGCGTGGCAGTTTGAATGAGATGGAAGAGGACCAGAGAGGTCTGGGCAAAGACGCTTTTAAAAGGGTCCCTGGCTGGGACAAAGGAGAGCAAGGGAGAGAGGAAGACAGAAGGGATCCCACCATGGCCCTGGGAGAGCAGCGTGCTGCAGATGAAGAAGGGGACACTGTGGAGTAGGGGAAGGTGGTCAGAACCTGGACACATGTCATGGACACAGTCAACAGAGCCACTGAGAGACCGGAAGAGAGAGGCGGAGAGGTGTCCCAGGAGGAGCCCGGGATGCCGCCCTGAGAAACCCACAGCACGGAGCTGCTCTTGAGGAGGGGAACAGCCATGGAGGGAACACGTTTCAGGGAAATTTCAGAGGTTCTTCTGGGATGTGTCTAATTTCAGATGCCCAGGGACATTCAAGTGGGGGCGACGGATGGTCTGTGTGTGGGCGGAGCCCAGGGGGGAGCTCGTCCTGGAGATGGAGGCTTGGGGCTCTGCGTGCACACACACCCACACGCTCACTCCCTGGCTCACCGATTTATACTTCTTTCTTGTCTCTTTTCATATGTGACCTGGTAACAGTCACGTCAAAATAAAACGTAAAACTCTGGTAGTCTACATTTGGGGGTAAAGGAACAAAATTCTAACTTATTAATTATATTTAATTAATTCGGTAACTTTCTATGCTGTGCCTTCCATAAGCGAAGAGTCTACCCACTCTGTGGAGCTGAACATCCTGTAAGTGACAAACATGAGACAGATGGTTCCTTCCTTAATTACTTCAGGTTTTCAATTCATACATGAATGTAGGTCACACATGCTGGGTGAGCTTTGGACCCCTGGTTGAAGCAGACTAGCTGTCATCTAGTGTGGAGTCTACTCGCTTTCCTTATGAGAAAGTGGTTTCACCAGGTCACAAGGCTGGTTTCGCGGGTTCTGTGGAAACAACACCTTGTACCTTCTACACTGCATCTGGCTCAAGCATGAACAAAGGACAAAATTTTGGAGTAAAACTGTTTAACCTAGCTACAGGAGGTTACACACCTGTAATCCTAGCAACTTAGGTGGCTGAGGAAGGAGGATCACAAGTTGGAAGCCAGCCTCAACAATGTAGCAAGACTGTCTCAAAATAAAAAATAAAAAGTACCAAGGATGGAGGTAAAGTGCCCCTGAGTTTGATCCCCAGGACCAAAAACCAAAACAAATTATTTAACCTCATCAGAGTAACATAACTCCATTTTAACACTCTGACCTTCTATTACTTTCGATTTAAAGCCTGAACCTCTGGATGCTGCATATAAAATACTATTTATAGAACGTTGGTTTGTCCTGGTGCTTTGCTTTTCTGAGATGGCCTCCATGCAATATTTGCAAAAGTAAAAACCAGGTCCACAAGATATCTAAGACATATTTGTTTTTGAAAGGTGACTGCAAAGAAGTTTTCTAAAATAATATCAAGGCCACACTATATTTGAACGTTCCCAATGTGGAGAATAGAGAGTTCAGAAATAACTAAAAAAAAGAGGTTTCACGTAATTCAAATCAAAGGAAAAAATTTTTTAAAAATTATCTGCCAGTCCTTTATTATTCAGTAAGCTATGACATGGAACAAAGGTGTCACCTGCAGGCCTGGCTCTCTGTTGGCAAGATTTTATGGTGACGTTCACTTACTGGGTTTATGCCATTTTAGTCTATTGCAGTGAAAATGAGTGTGAGGCAACAACTTATTATGAACTTACTTTGGGATTGTGCGAAAGAATAAAACAGACTGAGGCTGGGCAGAAGGTGCCTTCTCTCCCATACACATAATTTCCCTAACAAGCTGTGGTGGAAAAAGCAACCATGAACTACAAATCAAATCTGAACTAAAGCAATTCTTACAAAACCATGACCACCTTCACTTTGTTAACTCACTACTTATTCATATGGCCTTTGAATTAATATGACTATCCCCCACAATTACATCATGTGACCTTAAGTTTCAAAACTCTTACAAATAATAGTTTAGTAAGCCCAAAACAAATCTGTTGTCTCAAGATGCTCTTGGTTATAAGGAACAAAGTCCTGAATGAAACTGGCTCCAAGAGAAAAGGGAATGGACTGCAAGACCCAGTCCAGTAGGAGTGATGTGGGCAGCATCCTCATGACCTGTTTCGTCTTTTTCTTTTCCCTGCTCCTTCCTCAAGACCGACTCCAGTTCTCCAGGAGGCTCTGATCTCGTGCCCTACAGTGACTGACAGCAGCTTCTGGAGCATGAGCAACTTAAAATTCACATTCATTAGGAAAGAGACACTCCATTGCCCCCATTAGGCAAACAAGTGACAAGATTGGATCTTACTGCCCTTGACTGGCCCAATTTGGGCTATACGCCCATCTTGACCTATCACCATTCCCAGGGAATGGAGAGTCTGTGTTGGTTAAGCCAAGAACCACCAACCACAGGCATTGGCAAGAATAACCCTCACCCCAGATAACGACTGACAGCTGGGAAGCTGAAAGTACTGTTAAGAAGGTGGAAGAGGAGGGGGATGGACACTGGAAAAGCAATGAATGAACATCTACTACCACCTAACCTAAATGTGAAAATCCAACCACCAACTAATCATTTAAAAAAAAAAAAAAAAGAGGTCGTAGAAAGTCAAATAAATACAATTGATGCAGAAAAAGACAGTGGCATTGTGTTTGTTATTTAAAAAGTAAGAACAGTGTGGAGCTGTGGAGAGGACGTGCCCCCTGAATTCCACCTGCCTCTATGGTCTCTTATTCATCACCCTCCAGAAGGATGAGACTTTCCTTTTCACACTGCATCCAAACGTGGACAAGGATGGTATTTATTTCTCTGGGTTATCATATCCCAGTTGGACCAGGCTGGCAGGAGTCAGAATGCACCTCAAGCTCAGGAATGGGAATGTGTGCAAAGCACAAACCCCGGGCAGGGGTGCAGTCTATGCGATAGGATCCCAGGACGCAGAAGACCCTGGGGCGGGGAGCCTGGGGAGCGGGTAACAGAATGGGAAAGGGAAAGTCATTAGGTTCCAAGAAGGCCAGGAGAAGCTGCACACACAGGTGGCACATGGATAGAAACGGGGGACCCGATACCAGGTGGCACACGGGATCGCCCACTGATGCACAAAGATGACGCTGGAAAGACTGCATGAGACAAGACAGATGTCTGCCTAATGGGCACTGCCTCCTGAGTCCAGATGTTAGACGGCCACAGGCCACAAACAGTTCAAGTGGATCTCGAGGAAAGAGGAGGGAGTCCACCACATAGGGCTGCCAGGCTCCCTGGAGTCCCTGCTCCCTCTCATTCACACACTGGGACTTCCACATGACCAGCAGGGAACAGCTCCTGAGGGGGGGGGGGGGGCTACCCACGGGAAACCCCAGCTCAGGAGATCCCTGCAAAGGAGTCAGAGACTAAAAATAACACTACTGAGCAGACAGGGAGGGAAGGCTGGCACCTCTCCCCTTCCTGGGGGCTGCACTTCAATCCCATCCAAAGGTGACTCTAAATAAAGCTGATAAAAATACATTTTTTCCAAGGGTAGAGTGACCATTGAGAGTCTCACCAAACTGACTGACTTGGGCTGGCTGGATGAGGCCCACCCACACGAGGGAGGTGCTATCTGCTTTATTCAGTCTACCAGCTTACTCTCATCCAAAGACACTATCATCGAAACACCCAGAAATAATGTTTGACCAAACACGTGGGCACTTAATGGTCCAGTCAAGTTGACCCATACAATTAACCACCTCAAGACCAAGGGAGAGACTCAGGGTCACACCTGCACATGCAAAGACACCTGGCTCATGACAAAGGTAACATATATAGAGAGAGGGAAGTGATTTCCCACCAGTGGTGCTGGGCATGGGGCGGCCACAGGGACACAGTGTGAAAGCCAACTCTGACCTTTGCTCACACAAGCACAGCTGCAGGGGGACCCCAGAACTGCACAAGGAAAGTAACACGGCCGGGGAGCACAGCATTCCCCAGGTAAGATGTAAAATGCTAACCTCAAAGGGAAAGAGCCGTAAGTTTAACTAGAATAGAGCTAAAAATAATGCCTCCTTTAAAAGACAGTAAAGGAACATAAACACAGGTCACAGGCTGGAACCAAGAGCTGCCACACTGAGGTTTCTTCAAAAGTACCTATGTCCAACATACATAAAGAGTTTCTACAAACCAACAAGGAAAGAAATTTTAGAAGGAAAACAATTAAGAAACTTGAACAGGGATTTGACAAAATCAAAGTTCAACTTCAGGAAAAACAAACAAAAACCACGCTAGACACTAGCACATGCCCATCAGGGTAACCGGAGGCTTGGAAGTCTGACAGGATCAAGTGACAGGGAACCCTCATGTGTGGACCATAGAAATTGAAGCTGCTGCCACTACCAGGGGGAAAATCAGCATGAGCCAGTAAAATTAGGATACACACATCCCACACCCTGCCATTTCTCCTGTCTATGAAATACACGCTTCAGACACTAGATTGACCCTAATTCCCCCGAACTAGAAACAAATTCCCATCAAAAGTAGAGTGGATAAAAAGTACAAATCACGTACCCAACATCATGGATGAATCTTGGCAACACAGTATTAAATAAAATAAATCATACACAGAAGAATGCACACTGTATTCCTCCATTTCTATCAAAAAAAACCAAAAAACAAAAAACAAGCCAGACTGCATAATTCAGTGATAGAAACATAAAGCAACACAAATAAAAGTCAGGTTAGTGGTCACTACTGGGGGAAAACAAGGGGAATACCAGCAGGAAGCAGGAAGCATCTAGAAGCCAGGCAAAATGTACCCCAGCTCCTAGTCTGCAACAATTCGTTAAGCTTGACATTTATGCTTTGTGCATTTTTCTGCATGTTTGTTAGATTTTGTAATTTTAAAGGTTTTAAAAGAAGGAGAAAACAGAAGACTGAAGCCAGCTGGACGCTGTTCAGCACTGCCTGCTGAGAGGACTGAGGACAGAGCACAGCCCTGCGGCCCTCTGCTCATGGCACCCTACTGTTTCTTCTCATCCAGGTGAGAAACAGCAGTGGGACCCTCTTACCCAGGGAGGAAAAGCTGCCCCTAAGTTTGGCAGGCCTGGGAAACTCCGCTCTGACTGTAAGAGAGCAGACTCTTTCAGGTTCAATGCTCTGTCCTTAGCTTCTATCACAATGCCTGGCAAACAGTCTACATTCAAAAGTATGTGTTCAGTGCATTCACCAGTAAAATCAAGTTGTTCAAGAATCAAATATTCTGAAAGGTGTGAGAGAGTCCTGTGACCTTAACCAGTCTCTGTAAAAATAGCCACTCAGATCATGTTATTTGATAGCACATTCTGAGTATCAGTGAAACTCCAAAAACCTTATCAATGTGTTTCCAGAGTAACATGTGGCAACATATATCCAAGCCTCAAACAGAATTTTTATTTCTTCTCTGTGTTAAAAAGATAACCCAGGATAACATTTTCAAATTTAAGAATTAATCTAGGGCAGGTGCAGTGGCACACACCTGTAATCCCAATGGCACAAGAGACTGAGGCAGAAGGATAGAAAGTTCAAAGCCAGCCTCAGCAACTTAGGGAGGCCCTAAGCAACTCAGTGAGATTCTGTCTCTAAATAAAATAAGAAAGCGGGGTGGTGTGTGTGTGTTTTGGGGGGGGGGGGGTGGCTCTGTAGTTAAGTGCCCCTGGGTTCAATCCCTGGTACCAAAAACAAAAACAAGAACTGGTCTGGAATTTTTTTTTTATTTTATAATGTAATAGAAGATCTACAGGAGCATATACTTTACTTCTGCTGACCCTGCTCGAAGCACTGGGCAGGAATGGGAACTGCTGGAGGCAGGCGCTCCTGCTTCCCTCCTGTCCCTGGACTCGTTCTCAGGGCTCCAAGGCTCCTCTCTGGAGCCCCTCTTCCTGACTGGGTGGTCTGGCCTCACCCAAGGCTCCCACACCATGTTCCCCATTCACCATTCACTTCCAGCCCTTCATCAGCAGTCAGCTCCCTCTCCGAGAAGGGAACTCTCAACTCTCCTCTGCACATCTCCACCCACACCTCAGGACAGCCGCTCTTAAGCTGCCAGGATCTCTTTTGGATTTTACCTTATTTAATAAAACAGGGTATAAATACTGTCTCCCTTCTCTCTCTCTCTCTCAGGCACTCATGATTTCTCACCTTTAACTGTGCAACAGCCCCCAAAGTGCTACCTTCTTGCTCTTCCAAAGAGCTGTTAGTACCCAAACCTCACATCTGGCCAAATGGTTTCTCTGTTTAAATACTCTGATGGTTTCCCTACCACCCTTAAGATAAAATAAATCCTCCTTACAGTGGTACTGAGGTCCATCTCCCCAGCTCCATGCTTCATTGCACCCCACAGATCCCCACCCCGGGGAAGCACTATGCACCTGCATCTGGTACCGTACCATCCCACCCCACCCCACCCTACCCCCACCACAGGCTTTGTCTCCAAGCCCCCATGTCTGGGCAAGTGCCCCCTGTGTCACCATCACACCTATACACAGCTTTACCAACCACCCAACCACACTGTCCTGGCATGACCTGGCCACCAGTCAGTGAGTTCCCTAAGGTGGCGATTAAGTGTTTTAATTTTCTCTCCCTATGCTACACTTAATTCGAGTGCCTATTAATAAGTAGACAAGTACTAAACAAGGAAAAAAACAAGGATAAACTTGAAGTTAGAAATTTTTAAATAGGCTAATAAAGTCATGAGCTAAATGAAGAAAGTTCACAGAGTCACCTTGGAAACTCTTTATTAGATGGCCTGGTTTAGAATTTAAGGAGTCAGCCCATGCAAAATTACATATTAAATAGTCTCTAAAACATCAGACACCAATAAAAGCAACAATTTAAAAAGTAAAGCCTAAACACATGTTCTATTTTCATAGCCTTGTTTTACATCTTCCTTTTTCTCTAATTTCATTTATCAGTTCTCCTTTCCTCAGCCATTTACACAAATTCCAATTAGATTTTGTATTTGTTTCTTGCCCAATCCCTTTCACCTCTAGTGTTCCTTCTATTCTTCTTTGAATCCAATAGAGAAATACAAATACTTTTTTTGTCATCTCTAGTAGCAATTTTGTCTGAAACGAAGGCATCGTCAAGAGTATTGAAGGTAATGACATCACCAGTCAGGCTGATAGATGAAACCGGGTGATTAGGCCGGCTGGCTGATTTCGTGATGCCAAGCAGCTAATCTGAACCACATGCACACTGAGCGGAGTCCTCGGCTAAGGCAGCAGGACAGTACTGGTGGCGGGGCAGCCATGGCCAGCCCTACCACATCCCCACTTGTGCCTGCCCCTCAGAGGAAGCAGACACAGACCGGGAGCCCAGGAAGCTGCTCTAAGGGACCAATGTGCAGGCTGCGGCTTTGACAGTGTGTGCGGCAGTGGTAGAAGTACCAGGGACAGGTCGCTGAGCTTACTGGCACAGGTACCAACTATGGGAGCCAAAATAGAGACTGCTGCTCCCTGGGCACTTCTGAATTTTAGATTTGCTCCAGAATAGGTTCTGAGACAGGCAGAGAAGTTGCTGAAGAGGAAATCCATAAGGATTTAAACTAGGTTTGTAGGAGAAATCATTTTTTGAAAGACAGTAATTGCTAGGAAAAAAATGGTTCTTTTAGTTACCTAAAAGTGGCATTTCAAGACCACTCAGGTCTTGTCAGCATGGAGAGGTTCATGCTGACCCAGAGCCAATGTCTTCTGGAATTCATAATCGAGCAAAAATAGTGTCCACAGTGAAGGGCCTGCTTGAAACAGCGTCTAAAACATCACAGAACTGAATACCCCTCCCCAAAGAAGAAAGAAAAAAAATAAGGCTGTTCCTTTAAGTAATCTTATTTCAAAACAGTGCAGAATGAGATTTCCTCTTACCCGAACCCAGGAGTTAAGTCTTGATTCTGCAGAACTCTGTGGTTCTTTGTTAATCAGACTACATAAGCACCATATTACAATTTTCTGGCTTTCATCTGTAGGAAAGAAAACTAAAATTAATGGTTTTATCAAATGGGGGAAAGAAGACAAACTGTTAAAAAAAAATCCTTTTAAAACATCATTTAGAAAAATCTCAAAACTAGTTCACAGAAAAGGCCTCCAAGAGCTTGTGTGAAGCCTCTCCTGCGGGTTTCCTCTTCTTGTGGGCTCGGGCTCACTTGGGCTTAGCTCTTGTGTGGTCAGTCCCTTTCTGTAACAGCAGCAATTTTTAAAGCCAAACAGGGCCTTAAAATATGGAAAGAACTGGAAGAAGTCGGCTTTTCTTGAGAGCGGCTTTTCATTTCATATTTCAAACCACTAGTAATTTCGGCCTTTTTAAGGCAACATAACTGCCATAGGCAAGCCAGTCAGCATTTCCAATTTAATCTCTTAATTTTCTAATTTGCCAAAATATCCTTGCTTGTTAAAAACAAATTCAACATAAAGGATTGTTTTAAAACATATTCATTTTAGTACCAAATGATTTGGAGAAAATAGAAGCTTGTTACATGCTCCTTATTCTTTAAAATTTAAAACTTCACTGAAAATGTGATGGAAATCCTGAACCTTGAAATCATACACTTGGCAGGAACCTCTATCTGATGAGCCACTTTCTTTTTCTGTTGGTGGTGATGGATTCCATTCCAGGTAGAGATTCTATAACTCAATTAAGAAACAAAAAAGAGGGGCTAGGGTTGTAGCTCAGCGATAGAGTGCTCGCCCAGCATGTACGAGGTGCTGGGTTCGATCCTCAGCACCACATAAAAATAAATAAAAATTTTAAAAAATAAACAAAAATGAGGCCTAAAAACTGAAGGTATCAGCACCAGAGCTGGAGAAGAGTAATGGCGGACTTCACAAAGAGGCCGCGGGCACCTGGGGTCAGTTCTGGGCAGGATCCCCTGCCACTCTCCTTCCCATTTTCTGTAGTCCAATAAACAGCCTTCTAAAGGCTTCCTTCATAAAGAAAAGAACACAATACTGACTGCAGGACGCCAGTCAGTATTTTCACCACTAAGCAAAGGGTGCTAATGGTAAATTCACCACCCACCCCCATCAACATTCATAGCTATGCCTGCCCAGTAACCAGTTCTCTGAACAAACAGGTGAGGGGCTATTCTGAGGGCCGTCCATCCTTCCCCTGGCTTTTAGGAGCCCACACGAAGCACTAGTAGGCACTGGCTGGCCTGGGATCCCTTCACTTCAAGAGTCGCGTGATTTAACCTCGGCAGATGCTAGGCTCCTTCAGCTTCGTGTAGCAAGTGTGACAGACGGGTCCAGTGAGATGCAGACTCAGCAGCAGCCAGGACCAGAGCAAAGCAACGTGACGAGCAGCATCTCCAAGGCCAGGCAGAAGCAGAAGGAGAGAGAAAGGGAGAGAGAGAGAGAGAAAGAGAGAGAAAGGGAATAAAAAAGACAAGGAAGACACAGAGACAAGCCATTTGGAAATGAAGACATCAAAAGAGGAGAGAGAAGACAATAATGGAGAGAGGGAGAACCATTTTATTCAGTGATGTCCTCTGCACACAACTCCCAAGTTCTGCGTGGCTATCCAGCTCTGCCCTGGTGTCCAAGCAGAGCAGCAGCCCTGGCCCTCCCTGTTCACCGGCCTCCCCCTCCCAACCTCTGCAACTGAGCAGCTTAAACAACAGGTGCTTACTGTTTCAACAGAAATAGCTGGCGTCACAGTCTTAACAGCTAGAAATGAAACATGAAGAATTTGGTTTTCATCTGGAATTTCAGTTCAAGATATAAAACATCAGGTGGTAAATGTATGCTGCATATTTCTTTTCCCACCACTCAATTTTTGAATCTCAGTTTGCACTAAGCTCTACAGTCCCTGAAATGAGCCTCGGGAAGTTTCCCCTCTCTTGTAAGTGCCCCAAAGGTGCTCCAGCCCTCATCTCAGGGCCTCTGGGGAGAAGCCTGCCCAGCGAGCGCCACTGCCTGGAGCGAGTGCTCGTAACTTCAGCAAGGAGAGCAGTGGCTTGTGTCTGTGAATCACCACAGCGGAGAAAGCTTGGAGCTGGTTAGCTGTGCACTTCAGTGCATTCACTCTGGACAAAGAGAGGCAGGCCCATATGCTGGACAGGAGTTTCCATGGCTCTTCTTGTTTTTGTTTTTAAGAAAGAGAAAAATTAAAAATTATACAGTTGTTGAACTGAGCGTGCAGAACCGCTCAACACATGGGAAACACCGTCTTTTGGGTTTAGGCTCCATAAACCCTCTCTCTCTCTCTCTCTCTCTCTCTGCCTTCCTTGTTCACAGCCCTAGCCTCTGGACCTCACCACCTCACCCCTCCCTCTTCTATCCCAGCCTCCTGTGCCTCCTCTCTTACCTCCCCTGAGTTTATTTTTATATGGAAAGTTAAACCAATTTTCTTCTAAAAAGCAATTATTAGACCCACAAAGCATCTCACGGGTGCTGGTAACTAGAAATCATTCAACAGCTTCTTTTCCTTTCTCCTGCTATCAGCCTCGCTCAGTGTTTTTCAAATGTCTGGTCATGCTACACAAGGGGTTGTAAAATCAGTTTTGGGTCATGAATACCATTTTTTAAACAGCACAGTGAAAACAGATTCCTCATAAAAATGAGCATTCTTTCATGAATTGTCTGATCCCGTGAGTGAGCATGTATGCATGAAGCACATATGTGCACGACTGTACATACACATGTATACAAATGCCTTTCTGGTCGAAGATGTTTGAGACACTGGCCTCACTACAATACATGGACTTGGAGCAGGGAAGCATGGCCTTGTGGGCAAACAGCGCTGGCTCACTCATCTGCCAAGGCGGATCAAGAGCCAGAGGAGGTGATGGGAGGAAGGAGAGGAAGAGGCCTGAGGAGGCAGAACAGAAGAGGGTGGGGCGGAGTCAGGGAGGCCGAGGGGCAGAGTGTGCAGTGACCCACACGTTGTGCTCACAGGGCCACGTGTAGAAGTGTCCCCTTCCCACTAGTGCCTCGCTCTTCTAAGCACTTATGACAGGATAGACATGGGAAATTTTTCAACTCTTTAAAATATCAAAGGGGAATATTCATTTTATCTTTGGTTCTAATATTGTTACATAATTCAATTAATCTTTTATTTCAAAAATCTGAAAAGCAAATATTACGTGAGCTAATAATACAGTCAGCCCAAGGCAAGTGCTCCTTCGGGGTGCCTGCTCTGCCCCATGCCAGGCCTTAGGAAGACAAAGAGGAGGCCATAGCTCCTGCTCTCAGAGACATTCAGTCTTCCGGGGCATCCAACAGTGAGAAAGTGCGACACCAGAGGAAGATGCTGGGGGCTGTGGGGACACTGAGGTCCCTGCCTCACCCCAGGAAGGCTGTTTCAAAGGAGACCTAAGGAGACAAGGGAGAAGAGAAGCACAAGGAACTTACCCCAGGAGTTGCAGGCCCTGACCCCAAGGCCCCAGGCACTGTCAGTGACAGGACCTGACCACAAAGTCTGTGACTTGTTGAGGAAGATGAAACAGCAGATGAGGCAGGAAGCCAGAGAAGGAATTACCCCCCGCCCTACACGTCCTCAACTTTCTCAAACTGCATAAAACCAGAATGTCACCCCTATGTAAGAGCAAAGCCATGGCTAGACTCAGACTCTGAAGAATGATTTTACAACACGGGAAACCATTTGGGAGTTAACAGACTATCTTGAGAAACAAAGACATTAAGTTGGTATTGTTAGTCACTTTACGTGGAGTTAAAGATGAGGTGCAGGGGGATGGGAACGGGAAAGACAGTGGAATGAATCGGTCATGAGTCTCCTATGTTCATATATGAATACACGACCAGTGAAACTCCACATCACGTACAACCACAAGAATGGGAAGTTAAACCCCACGTATGCGTAATATGTCAAAATACTGTCATGTATACCTAAAAAGAACAAATAATTTTTTTAAAAAAAGATGAAGTGATGAAAGTGATTACGGACAAAAATTATTGTTTCAATCACCTGTAAGTTTCTGCCCTCTGTTTCAAGGAGGCCTGTTTTCTATGGATCTGCAGGAGGGGGTGTGTGTGCACATGTGCATGCATGTCTTCTACACAAACACACACACACACACACACACACACAATAAAGGACATCTTTCTGCAATACAGCAATAAATACACTTGTTAAGTGAAAACCAGAGAAAGATTTATAATTAAGTCTCTGTATGTTGTTCAAGCAGAAATTAAAACTGTCATTACAAGTTTGTGTTTTGAGAAGACACAGCTTGGATCCTTACCATATGCTAAGATAAAAGGATTCTGGCAGGTTTTTGTTAACAGTTGACGGATTGTGGGGAATCTTTCCATGATCGTAGTAGGATCCTGAAAAGAAAAGTAAGCTTTGGTCAGCAAAAGGGCATCACAAAGGGAAGCGGCCTGGATGCTCCTTACTTGGTGTATTTTAGAAAAGCAGACAAAAAAGAGAAAATCTTCAGGAAAGAATTCACGAACAGTCTAACAAGCAGTCAAGCATCCTACTAAACCGTAGTCAGGAAAGGCTAGTCTATCTGAAAATAACTTAGGCTGAATAAGAGCTTTATTTTATTTTATTTCCTAGAGTTTGAGGCCAGGGGTGCTCTACCGCTGAGCTACATCCCCAGCCCTTTTTAGTTTATATTTTGAGATAGGGTCTTGCTAAGTGGCTGAGGCTGGCCTTGAACTTGTGATCCTCCTACCTCAGTCTCCCAAGTCCCTGGGATTACAGGCGTGTGCCACTATGCCTGGCTTGAGTAAGAGTTTTAAGAACTATTGGTGATTAATAACTTTATAATCCTATATCTTCATATTGCTTTTTAACTCTAGCAAAATAAGGAACATTATTAATCCAGCTCCAGTGAGGCTATTTCAAAGAATGTTTAAAGGAACAAGAACTCTGGAATTTGTATTAAAAAAAAAAAAAGAAAGAAAGAAAAAAAGAGAGAGAGAAAGAAAGCAGCCAGAGCCCAAAGATACCAATCTCTGCTCATTACAATTTTGACTGCTGTATGCTAAATGACATCATACTTAATCTAAAACAACCTAAACCTTGAGACAAACCAAATAGAAAACAGCCTAAGATTAAAAAATACACGTGCTGTTGTACAATTGGCCCTTTTCCCACTTCTTTACCTTTCATGAAAGTTCAAAAATAAGACCCAACTGAGATAATGTGCAGGTAAGTTGAAACGATAAGCATTTCCTGCTGCTGCAGCAATAAATTCCTCACGTGTGTCTCAGCACCAAGGCTGGCCCAGACTTTCTGGGACCACGTTAAGGTCAAGTTACATACATCTGACTACACAGAGTATCTGCCCTTCTGATTTCCAAAGACACGTGAACTCATATTATCAACAGAATTATTCTTCAAATTTCCTACTTGCTTCTTTGATTAATGGCAGGGAAGCATAACATGAGAACATATATATTAGCAAATGATTTGCCTTTTCTTTTTGAAATTTACAAGTACATACAAAACAAATGATATATTTATAATAAAAAAACACGTGCTGTCGTAAAATATCTATTAAATCAAACAATATTTTGTCAAAAAGAAAACTTAATATTTCACAAACGATTACTAACAATAGTGAAGATCTTTTCTAATATTTATTAGAAAAGATCACTTGAAATATTAGAAGAGACCCTACTATCTTAACAGTCAGGTCTGAGTATTAGAACAGATCTTAGTACCTCTCAGGACAGTCCACCTGAGAACAGGGCTGAGGAAAGGGTAAGCACTTTAGCGAACTCTTCAAGATGTGAAGGGCACAAAGGCTTTGAAAAAAATCCCATTTATTACTTGAAAACAGCATCAGAGTCTTATTTATTTAATAGCCTTCTTGGCAATACATGGGTCCCCATGTTTATAATAGCACAATTTACAATAGCCAAACTCTGGAACCAGCCTAGGTGTCTGTCAACAGATGGATGGATAAAGAAAATGTGGTAGAGATGCACAATGGAGTTTTATTCAACCATAAAGAAAAATGAAATTATGTCATTTGCAGGAAAATGGATGAAACTTGAGAACATTATGTTAAGTGAAATAAGCCAAGCTCAGAAGGTCAAGGGTTGTATATTTTCTCTCATATGTGGAAGCTAGAGAGGAAAAAGGAAAAGAAAGGTGGTAGGTGGGGCCTCATGAAAAGCGAAGGGAGATGAGTAGAGCAGAAAGCAACCAGGGAGACGGAGGAGGGGAGAGAAATGCTGGGGAATGACACTGGCCATGTTATACTGTGAGCATGGACAAATACATAACACCACACCCACCATATGTACAACTACAGTGTACCAGTAAAACTATTGAGAATAAATAAAAGTAACCTGCATGGCTTGGGGTGTAGCTCAGGGGTACAGTGTTTACTTGGGTTCTATCCCCAGCATCACACACACAAAAAAAAAATAAAAATTTAAATTATGCACACACAGGCATACAGTAAAAAAGAAAACATATACACGAAAAAATAAAAACTTTCTTGGTCAGAAAGTCTCATGACAATACAGCTACCAAGAAGAAAAGACGAACATAAAAATAAATCAGAGAAGGAAACCGGCTCTTGTCTGCTGTACCATAGGAAACTCATCTTTCTAATCCTTAAGTGCACAAGGTCAGTAGAGTCTCTAACCCTGGACAGCACTGTGGCCTGGTGGCATCTGGTGGAGTCCCTGATGTCATAAAACAATTTCACTATTTTGGTCCACTACTCACCGCCTCTTTCAGGGCTTCATATATCTGTCTCAGGAATTCCTGGAACCGAGGAAGGTGAAGACAGGTGTCCTGCTGGGTCTCCAGAGTGCAGGCCTGGTCCCACCCAGAGAGCTTCTGCAGCCAGAACTGACAGTCAGACGCCAGGTCTCCAGACTCCTGGGCCATGTCAGAAAGAGGGAATGGACGTCGCTCCACAGCAGCCTGCCAGCACTGAAGGGACTGAGCACACGTGGGATCTGTAAGAAAGGGTGCAAGGACGCACTCAGAGAGCCTCTCTCACGAGTGCCTTCATGATCCACCCATGGGTGAAGGGGACTCCGGAGACTGAAACTGCCTGCCTTCAATGCTGGAGTCATCTCTGAATCCCTCAGAAATGTGTCACCCAGCTGTGGCCCTGATTCTTACCATCTGAACTTTTTATCATGAACAGTATCATTAGATTAGAAGTCATTATAGTTCCCATAGGCACGTGCTGATTATGTACAAAAAGCACAGCTGATAATACTTTAAATCTTCTTTTTAAGATTGGGCTATTTTTAAATGTTCTGAATATGAAGTTCCTTTGAGAATTTTAATGTAATGGGAAATCAAAAACATCCATGGGTATTTAATAGTAGTCAGTGCCTAAGAAATGTTTTTGAAATTCTTATATTTTGTATGCATTTCTGGCTTCTCATTTAGGTGTGAAATAAATCTCTATGTATTACCGACTAATAGATTTTCTTCCCAGTTTCTCTATTTCTTAGAAAACATAAAAGACTCCATTCCACATGTATCAATTTAAACAATCTGCTTAACTAAAATATGTTTCACACACTTGCTCTCAATTCATTCACAAGAAAGAGCCATATTTTAATAAAATGTAATAAATTCCACTTAGTAAGCCGGTATACTTGCCTGTGCGGAGAATGAATTGGAGAAGGACAAATGGAAGCTGTGACACTCCAGGAAAGACACAAGGCTGGAATGGTGGTGGCAGTGCCATGTGGCATGCTGTTCTGCTCATGACCCCTCCCCCACAGCTTCCAGTGTTGGAAGCTCAGACTCCCCTGAGTCTGCCTTCCTACCCCTGAAGTTCAGGTTAGAAAGCACAGGGGGTCTACAGGGACCACATGCTACAGGGGAGCTGGGTCAGTGGACTCCAGGGCCCCCACCCAGCCAGTGTCTCCTCATGGGAAGCAGGGTGGCCAGAAGGGAGGCTCTTCCACAGGTGCAGCTTTCACAGACTCTTGCTCTTCCTGGGGCAGAGGTGACACTCAGGAATCTCATTTCAAGAGAGACTTCACTGGGAGTGGTAAATCAATTGAGTTTAAATCCTTGGCAGCAATAATTAACAGATAAAATGCTCCTAGTCAAACACCAAAAACATCAACAAAGGAGGTTCCCATTACTAAACAGGAAAAGGAGTCAAAGTTTAAGAAGATTGCACAATTTGGCTTCAGTGCAAAAAAAAAACAAAAACAAAAAAAACAACTAGACCAAGAAGATGAAAATGGTACTTAACAGTTTATGATTTTTGAGAAGGACCAGATGAAAAAAGAAAACACACAAAAAGTGCTTCAACAATAGAGGAAACATGCTTTCTGTCAAAATGGCCCTTATCAGGCAAACATCCAGGCACTGGCCCCGTCTCCTCCCATCTCTCATGGTCCCACTCCTCCAGGCCATCACGACACCTGTCAATTCTACCTCTGAGTAAAGCCATGTGCTCTGCCTTGACTGCACCCTTCCTTACATGGCACTGCCACCACCATTCCAGCCTTGTGTCTTTCCTGGAGTGTCACAGCTTCCTTTTGTCCTTCTCCAATTCATTCTCCACACAGGCAAAAACAATTCTTGCAAGTGTGTTACTGCACTGGCACATTGTTCTGCTCATGACCCCTCTGCCACAGCTTCATGGAAAGAGGTCCAACTCCATGTTAGGAAAGCACGAACTCCCTACCAGAGGCTCAAGGCCCTGCAAAAGGAGGCTCCGTACTCCCCAGCCTCCCTTGCTTCTCCCCCAGCTCACCAGTCCCCCACCCCTCACTAGCACACCAAGCCTCCCCACGAGCAGGCCCTTCCACCAGCGGCCTGTACAGCTCAGCAGGCTGGCAACAAACCTTCTCTCACAGGTTGCCTTCCTAGAGTTTGAAAACGATATGCCTAGGTGTCGCTGTCCTGATATTTATCCTGCTCAGATTCACGACCTTCCTGGATCTGTGGTTTGGTGTCTAACCTCAATTGGACAAATTCGTAGTCATCACTGTTTCAAATACTTCTCCTCCTCCGTGGACTCCCATCACATGCGCGCCATGTCTTTTGCTGCTGTCCCTCGTTCTTGGATGTGCTGTGGGTGGTTCTAGTTCTGTTTCACCTATCTTTGTTCTTTTAACTTTTCAGTTCGGTTTCTGTTGAGATATCACCCAGCTCACAGACTCTGTCCTCAGTCATGTCCCATCCACTAGTGAGCCCACTGAAGACTTCTTCATCTTGACCCTCAGCGTTTCCGTTTGGTTCTTTCTTCAAGCACCATTTCTGTGGCCACCTGACCATCTGTTCTTATATACTGTCTACTTCTCCATCAGAGCCCTTGCACAGTGATCATAGCTATTTCCGCTTCCCTCTCTGACAAATCCAGCCTCCCCACCCTCTCTGGTTCCTATGTCCAGTAACTCTCTAAACTGTGTGCTTTGTCACTTTTTCCTTGGGAGCTGGACATGACAGACGGGATAAGAGGAGCGGCTGCCAACACGCCTTTTCTTGAAGTGGCTGTGAGGCGTGCAGGTAGGCGTGGCCTCATCTTCCAGGTGGCAAGGCTCACAGAATCAGCTGGCCCCACACAGTGTGGCTGCAGGATGACAATAGTGGGTGGAGGCTGAGTGCTTCCCTCCTCCCACACAGAAGGCTAAAGTGGATTGGTTCATATGCTCCCACTTCTGCTCTGAGAACTGCCCCTCCTCCTTGCTGTGTGGCCTTGTGGGACTGTATCTCAGGCTGTGCATCCTTGGAAGGCGGGGTGTCACAGAGGCCCAACAGAAGTCGAATCAACAGGAGACTTGTTCGACAAACAAAAACGAGGAGAGAAACACCGAGCTACACTGCAGTTCCCTATTCACCAACGTGTGGCTCCACCCAAACCACCTCCATCTTGGGACACTGCGGCCACCGCCACAGCCCTCCCCACATGATAATCTCCACAGTGGGACATCTGACAGTGCCAGGAGGCAGCACTGCATACCACACTGCTATATCACCAAACAGGCCACCCATACCACCCTACGATCCATCCTTCCAGCCCCATCTCTGCAAACAGTTGCCTCCACCGCGGGACACCTCCACCGCCATCTTGAGTTACCTCTGCTACTGCCTCTGCCATCTACATCTGGGGCAGCTTCCACTTTGGGACACGCACTGGGGCCTGGAAGCCCAAAATCAAGCCCAAAAACAGGCTTGACACTACCGCCACCACTAACAAAGGACACAGCCACTTCCATCTAGGGACAACAGCCAGGACCTGGAAAACCATCACGAAGGTCCTGGTGGGCCTGGTTGCACCAGAGGTACCTCCTCTAGGTGAGCTCACAGTCACCATCCTGTTGCAGAGGCAACAGGGAGCCTTGCATGGAGTTGCCTCTCTCTTTTTTCTCCTGCTAACAGCCAAATTCTTTTGATTACCCTTTCACTAGTCCTATATTCTAACACCTCTGTATTCTTACATCCTGTCTCATAAACATCACATTCTACCCCCTGCCACTCTGTCACCAGTAGAAACTGTAAATCCTTATGCAAACCTACTGGCTATATGGTAGAAGATTATGCAACTGATCATTTCTATTTATAACGACAAAACTGTAAATGTCAAAATAGAAGCTAATTGACTTATGGCTGCATATTGGTTGCATTGGATGCTATAAACATTGATATCCCTCTTAACGGTGAGATATTGGTAACCTGCAGGAACACTATAAGATTATGGGGTAGAAGCTTCAATACCTCAGATCTGCACTGCAAAAGAGGAAGACACATAGACAACATGAAAAAACAAGGGAGGAAAGTGCCCCAACAAATCAAGATATTACAACAATAGAATCCATTGAAAGTGCAGTAGATGAAATGTCAGAGAAGGAGTTCAGAAGGTTCATAATTAAAATGATCTGCAAATTAAAGAATGACCTAAGTGAGCAAATATAGGCAAAAATTGATTACTCTAAAAAAGAGATAAGAGAGCAAAATACAGGCAACCATTGATAACACCATCAAAGAGATATGAGACTAAATACAGGTAACAAAAGATAACTTCAAGAAAGAGATTCTAGAAAAAAAAAAAAAAACAGAAATCCTTAAAATGAAGAAAACAATAAACCAAATAAAAAACTCAATAGGCAGCATCACCAACAGATTAGATCACTTGGAAGACAGAACCCCAGGCAATGAAGACAAAATATACAATCTTGAAAATAAAGTTGACCACACAGTGAAGATGGTGAGAAACCATAAACAGAACATCCGAGAATGATGGGATAACATCAAAAGACCGGATCTAAGATTTATGGGGATAGAAGAAGGCACAGAGATTCAAACCATAGGAATGCACAATCTCTTCAATGAAATAATATCAGGAAATTTCCTAAACATAAAGAAGGAATTGGAAAATCAAGTACAAGAGACTTACAGGACACCAAATGTACAAAATTACAATAGATCCACACACAGACACATTATAATGAAAATGCCTAGTATACAGAATAAGGATAGAATCTTAAAAGCTGCAAGAGAGAGGAACTAGATCACATATAGGGGGAGACCAATTCAAATCTCAGCAGTTTCAGCCCAGAACCTCAAAGTAGCAGGAGATCCGAGAAAAACATACACCAAGCTCTGAAAGAAAATGGATGCCAACCAAGAATCTTATATCCAGCAAAATTAAGCTTGAGATATAAAAACCTTCCATGATAAACAAAAGTCAAAAGGATTTACAGCAAGAAAGCCTGTACTACAGAACATTCTTGGCAAAGTATTCCATGAGGAGGAAATGAAAAACAACAACGAAAATCTACGAAGGGAGGAACTACACTAAAGGAAAGGCTAATCAAAGGAGAAACCAAGTCAAGTTAAAAACCAAAAATACGGCTGGGGCTGGGGCTGAGTGGTAGAGCACCTGCCTAGCACTTGTAAAGCACTGGGTTCGATCCTCAGCACCACATAAAATAAATAAATAAAGGTATTGTGTCCATCTACAAGTAAAACAATATTTAAAAAAGAAAAAATAAACCAAATGACCAGGAATACAAACCATGTCTCAATAATAACCAAGAAGGTCAATGGCGTAAACGCTCCAATTAAAAGACATAGACTGACAGACTAGATTTTTTAAAAAGACCTAACCATATGCGGCCTTCAAGAGACTCATCTCACAGGAAAAGACATCCACAGACTGAAGGTGAAAGGTCGGGGGAAAAAAATTTTTTTTCACTCACATGGACCATGTAAACAGCAGGGGTTTCCATCTTCATATCAGATAAAGTGTACATGAAACCAAAGTTAGTGAAAAGGGATAAAGAAGGTCATTTCATACTGCTTAAGGGAATCACACATCAACAAGACATAACAATCATAAATATCTATTCCCCAAACAATGGGGCATCTATGTATATCAACTTAAAGAATTAAATAGACCATAACACAATAATACTGGGTGACTTTAACACACTTCTCTCACCACTGGATAGATTATACAAAGAAAAACTTTATAAAAACTACAGAACAATCAATAAGTTAGACTTAACAGATGTATATTGAGTATATTATCCATCAACAAGCGAATACACTTTCTTCTCAGCAGCACAGGGATCCTTCTCTAAAGTAGACCGTATATTATGCCACAAAGCAACTTCAGCAAATACAAAAAAATAGAGACACTACCCTGTATTTTATCAGATCATAATGGAATGAAATTAGAAATCAATGATAAAATAAAAAATAGATGTTACTCCAACACCTGGAGACTAAACAACACTCTGTTGAATGAGCAATGGGTAGCAGAAGACATCAAGGAGAAGATAAAAAAATTCTTAGAGGTAAATGAGAACACTGATACAATATATCAAAATCTCTGGGACACTATGAAGGCAGTACTAAGAGAAAAGTTCCTTGCTTTGAGCTCATTCATTAAAAGAACAAAAAGTCAAGAAATAAATGACCTAACATTTCATCTCAAGGCCCTTGAAAGAGAACAAATCAACATCAAAAGTAGTAGAAGACAGGAAATAATTAAAGTCAGAGCTGAAATCAATGAAATTGAAACAAAAGGAAACAATTCAAACAACTGACTAAACAAAAAGTTGGTTCTTTGAAAAAATAAATAAAATTGATACACCCTTAGCCACACTAATGAAGAGGAGATGGAAAACTCAAATTATTAAAATTTGTGATAAAAAAGGAAATATCACGGCAGACACTACTGATATAGAAGATAATTAAAAATTATTTTGAAAATTTATACTCCAATAAAACAGAAAATCTCGATGACCTCAACAAATTTCTAGAAACATTATGATCTACCCAAACTGAAGGAGGACATACACAATTTAAATAGATCAATTTCAAGCAAGGAAATAGAAGACCATCAAAAGCCTACCAACCAAGAAAAGCCCAGAACCAGACGGTTTCTCAGCAGAGTTCTACAAGACCTACAAAGAAGAATTAATACTAATATTCCTCAAATTATTTCATGAAACAGAAAAGGAAAGTACCTTTCCAAATTCATTCTATGAGTCTAGCATTATCCTGATACCAAAATCAGACAAAGACACATCAAGGGAAAAAAACATTAGACCATTATCCCCGATGAACATAGACACAAAAATTCTCAATAAAATCCTGACAAATCACATACAAAAACATATTAAAAAGATAGTGCACCATGATCAAGTGAGTTTCATTCCAGGGATGCAAGTTTGGTTCAACATACAGAAATTAATAAACATAATCCATCACATCAACAGACTTAAAGATAAGAATCATATGATTGGGCTGGGGATGTGGCTCAAGCGGTAGCGCGCTCGCCCAGCATGCGTGCGGCCCAGGTTCGATCCTCAGCACCACATACAAACAAAGATGTTGCCGAAAACTAAAAAATAAATATTAAAAAATTCTCTCTCTCTCTCATCTCTCTCTCTAAAAAAAAAAAAAGAATCATATGATTATATCAATTGATGCAGAGAAAGCCTATGACAAAATACAACACACCTTTCATGTTCAAAACACTAGAAAAACTAGGGAGAGTAGGAACATACCTCAACATTATAAAAGCTAACTATGCTAAACCCAAGGCCAACATCATCCTAAACGGAGAAAAACTGGAAGCATTCCCTCTAAAAACTGGAACAAGACAGGGATGCCCTCTTTCACCACTTCTATTCAACATAGTCCTTGAAACTCTAGCCAGAGCAATTAGACGAAAGAAATTAAAGGGATACGAATCAGAAAAGAAGAACTCAAACCATCATTATTTGCTGACAACATGATTCTATACTTAGAGAATCCAAAAAATTCCACCAGAAAACTTCTAGAATTAATAAATGAATTCAGCAAAGTAGCAGGATATAAAATCAACACACATAAATCAAAGGCATTTCTATACATCAGTAATGAATCCTCTGAAAGAGAAATTAGAAAAACTATTCCATTCACAATAGCCTCAAAAAATAAAAAATAAATAAAATACTTGGGAATCAATCTAACAAGAGAGATGAAAGAGTTATGCAATGAAAACTACAGAGCACTAAAGAAAGGATTGAAGAAGATCTTAGAAGGTGGTAAAATCTCCCATGCTCTTGGACAGGCAGAATGAATACTATCCAAATAGCCATACTGCCTAAAGTGCTATACAGATTCAATGAGATTCCAGTTAAAATCCCATCATCATTCCTTATAGAAATAGAAAAAGCAATTATGAAATTCATTTGGAAAAATAAGAGACCCAGAATAGCCAAAGCAATACTTAGTAAGAAGAGTGAAACAGGAGGTCTCATAATACCAGATCTTAAACTATACTACAAAGTTATAGTAACAAAAACAGCATGGTATCGGCACCAGAGTAGACATGTAGACCAATGGTACAGAATAGATGACACAGAGACAAACCCACATAAACACAGTTATGTAAATAAACACAGGTGCCAAAAAACATACATTGGAAAAAAGATAGCCTCTTCAACAAATGGTGCTAAGAAAACTGGAAATCCATATGCAGCAAAATGAAACTAAACTTCTATCTCTCACCATGCATAAAACTCAACCTAAAGTGGATCAAGGACCTAGGAATTAGACCAGAGACCCTGTGGCTTATAGAGGAAAAAAGTAGGCCCAAATCTTCATCATGTGGGATTAGGCCCCGACTTCCTTAACAAGGCTCCTAAAGCACAAGAAATAAAATCAAGAATCAATAAAAGGGATGTATTCAGACAAAAGAACTTCTTTTGGTAAAAGAAACAATCAATGAGGCAAAGAGAGAGCCTACATCTTGGGAGCAAATTTTTACCACTCGCACATCAAATAGAGCACTAATCTCTAGGGTATATAAAGAACACACACACACACACACACACACACACACACCCCCAAAAAAATAGACCCAATTAATAAATGGGCCAAGGACCAGAACAGATACTTCTTCAATCAACAAATTATATATATATATATATATATATATATATATATATATATATATATATATATATATAAAGAAAATGTTGAACATCTCTAGCAATTAGAGAAATGCAAATCAAAACTACTCTAAGATTTTATCTCACTCTAGTCAGAAGGGCAGCTTAAGAATACAAACAACAATAAGTGTTGGCGAGGATGTGGGGGAAAGGGGTGCACTCATACATTGCTCGTGGGACTGTAAAATGGTACAGCCAATCTGGAAAGTAGTATGGAGATTCCTTGGAAAACTTGGAATGGAACCACCATTTGACCCAGCTACTGCACTCCTCTGTCTGTATATACCCAAAGGACTTAAAACAGCATACTACAGGGATACAGTCACATAAATGTTTATAGCAGCACAGTTCACAATCACTAAACTGTGGAATCAACCTAGGTGCCCTTTAATAGATGAATGGATTAAAAATGTGGTATATATACACAGTGGAATATTACTCAGCAATAAAAGACAATAAAATCATGGCATTTGCAGGTAAATGGATGGAGTTGGAGAATATGATGCTAAGTGAAGTTAGCCAATCCCAAAAAACCAAATGCCAAATGTTTTCTCTGATAAAAGGAGGCTGATTCATAGTGGAAATGAGGAGAAATTCATGTT
This sequence comes from Marmota flaviventris, assembly GCF_047511675.1. NCBI lineage: Eukaryota > Metazoa > Chordata > Mammalia > Rodentia > Sciuridae > Marmota > Marmota flaviventris. The sequence goes on from NC_092513.1 coordinate 70,218,067, forward strand.
AGGAGGGGGATCATGGGAGGATTAGATTAACTCTAAATAGGAGAAAGGGGTGAGAGGGGAAAGGAGAGGGCATGGGGGTAAAAAATATGGTGGAATGAGATGGATATCATTACCCTAAGTATTTGTATGAAGATATGAATGGTGTGAATATACTTTGTATACAAGCAGAGATATTAAAAATTGTGCTCTATATGTGTGATATGAATTATAATGCATTCTGCTGTCATACACAACAAATTAGCATAAAAAAATAATTAATTAATTTTTTTAAAAAAAGAAACACATTGAGACCAAAAAACTTACCCTCAAAGCAATAAAAGGAAAAAGGGTCGGCCTAAAACTCTACACCCCGTTGCCACATTCTTCAAGAACAAAAGTGAAATACAGCCTTCTTGAAACACTGAAACAGAAAGAATTTTCCATCATGCACCTGCCACAAAGGATACTCTTCAGGCAGATGGGAAATGATCCAGGTGCAAGTCCGGAGCTAGGAAAAGGAGGTCAAACCAGCAAAGATGGTAGGTAAAGTGTGGAAAACCAATTAATGCTCAAGATGTACAAAAAATAATAATGTCACTTTGGGGTTTTAAGTAAATGCAGAAATTAAAATATATAAATACACTATGTCAGAATGGTAGAGTGAAGAATTCTAAGGTCCCTGCATTGTGTTAACATTGGGCTTTAATAATTCCAGAATGCTATTGTAATTTTTAGGGCATCTATTAACAGAATCATAAGACACCCTATTATATCCAAATTTTCAAAGTAAAAAAAAAAAAAAACTGTAAAAAAAAAAAAAAACACTAACTTCCGCCCCAAAGGGCAAGACAGTAGAGAAGAAGAAGTGTAGAACAGATAAGACAATGAACAGCATGTGGTCAGGTGTGGGCCAGCTCAGTGGCAAAGGGAAGACTCAGCATGTGCTAGCCCTGGCTTCAGTGCCAACACCAAGAAGACAAATAATAAATAAGCACATGGTCAGACGGTGGGTTTAAACTCAAATATATTAGTAATTATCCTATATGCCAGTGGATTAAACCAACAGACCAAATCTCCAAATCAAAACCCAATGTTACCAGTTTTGGGTTTAAAAAAAAAACAACTATATACTGATAAAAAAAGATACATCTCAACCATACAGGTGTGGGAACACAGAGAGGCTAAAAGAAGGACAGAAGAAATGCCGCTTACACACACCAAGGGAATTAAATAAATAAACAGCCCTGAACAGACTTTGGAGCAACAACCGTGAGAGGCAAAAAGGGATCATTTCACATGATGGTAGGTCCAGTTCACCAGGAGACGCGACATGCCAACCTAAGCACTGGAGACCCTAAGGCATGGACACGAGCCCTAAACAGGCACAGAGGACTAGTGATTACTCTGCAAAGACCAAGGAGCCTTTGGGGGACGGAGGAGCGGCGCTGGGGCGTTGGCAAGCTCAATGGCATCTGAGCTGGGTTGTGTGCTTTTCAAGATGTCTCCTAGATGCATTTTTACCACAGTGACATCATCCCCAGGGTAAGGAAAAAAAGAAACAAATATTACAGGTTATCAGTGATAATCAAGAGAAAAAGCACTTGATGGATATAACAGGCAGTTTTAAACTGCTGAAACAGTACATATATTCTACTTTTTGCCTGAGTTGTTCGAAAAATATTAAATCCACAAGAATTCATGAGGCAGGAAGGAATAAGGCAGTTCCTGCTCAAGCCCAAACAGTGAGGCAGTTTCCGGGCAGCTCCTCATTGTAAAATGAGGTGACTGAGTCTTCAGGGTTCCAGTAATTTCAACTTTTTCATGAAAGCATTAATATTTTTATCCTAATTAACCTGCTAGTCTATGATACAATTGAGAGCTAACCATGCATTTTTTGGTCAATACCAAAATCCTTTTATAGCACCCCAAACATAAATCCTTGACTTTCACAGATTCTGTCTAATGTTTATGCCCAAATTAACTTCATTATGAGCGCCCAGAGAAATATTATTTAGTATCTTTCATTTAAGAAATAAAAGAAAGGTAGAAGTTCAATAACATTCCCTTAAAACTTAGGGTTTTAACACGTGTTTCTGCACACACACTCTGTATGCTCCTGTCGGGAAAGCAAGCGCATGGAAAGTCAGGAGGAAATCCACATTTTCCATTGCTTGAGTAGTTTCTTTCTTAGCAATTTACCCAGTCCCTAAGGAATCAAAACAGACCATGATTTCACCTTCTCCACACATGCAGACTAAAAACAACAGAAGTCCTTGGTCCCTAGGATGTATTTCTAGCCTTCAGAAGTTTCTATGCAGAAAGCAAAGTCCTGTAAGTAGAGAGATGCAGATGCCAGAGTGGAAACAGGGGACAGGGAAGGGTCCCCATGTGCTTGTTCATGTTCCTATTTCCTGCAGGGTCAAAGGGGTCCTGCAGGAGCAGGGGGTGCAAGGGGGAGACACAGTGGCGGGAACCCGCGGAGGCCTTGTTCCCTGAGGCTCCCGCTGAGGATCACCGTTTGCCCTCCTCCACTCACTTATAATGCCTCACACGTGAATTAGCTGCTGGTTAGTAGTATCTTCTAAACAGGGATCCCATGGTGCAAAAATACACCATTATCCACAGGGCCACCAAGATAACATGGTGGCCAAGCACGGCTCCAAGTACAGCAGGTGGCAGAGCAAAGTTTCTCAGGGCAAAAAGCTTCCCGATTGTGGGGATTTCTGGCCTTTAGGAGGATGTATTCCGACAGGCCACGCAGGATAAGTGGCACAGGAATGTGGGCTTCGGCAAACACGGGCGCTGGGGAGAGGAAGCAATCAAGTGTGGGGACACTGGTGCAGTGCTGATAAGGCCGCCAGCCAGCAAGACAGCCGGGCGGGAGGCTGGGCAGGGCACCCAGTCACTAACCAACCAGCAGCTTGCAACTGTAGTGTCTCTACGTACTGTTTAAAAATGGATTTAAATTAAAGCAAACAAACCATTTCCCTACACCTAGAACTCAAGAAGTGTGAGTGGCTGGAAGAGGACAGCCCTAACGGGGGTTCTCTGTTACCCCCAGAAAGCCAGGTGGCTCGCTAGGAGCCAGGGTCTGAATGACCACCTGAGCCTGCAGCTGCCAGACTTCAGGGGGGACCCCTAGGCCAGGGGGCAGCCCTGCCACACGGACGGGGAATGGCGGGAGACAGCACCCCAACCCTCGTTTAACACACAGGATATTAATTGTTGCCCTCTCTTAATTAATGATTTTTTTCAGCATGGAAAAAATCCATTCTATAATTTAATTTTCAGGTCTGCCACTCGAATCTCTGTGGAAACACACTTCCATATCTCCAATGGCTGTCTTATCTAGAGACTTCTTAGAACTCAAGGCTTTCTGAAAAGTCTACCAATGGTCCTTACTCAACTGATGAAATGAGAAACCTAGTACTTTAAAAGTCCTGTCAAAGATCTCTACTATACAGAGATGCTAAAAAAAGATACTTTTAAAAGTTGTTTAGTCTTGATCACTACTGTTTTCTTCCATGGCAAACAGGAATGAAGGGAGGAGTGACCAGGGCAACACCCTGATCAGGGGGAGAATTTCTAACCCAGCTACCAGAGGCTAATCCTGAGGGTCAACGTCATGACCACACCTTCTAGACCACTGCAGTGGTAAATATCTAGGATGGCAACTGCGACTGGAACGGCAACAAGGAAGAGCAGGCATTTAAGCTTTTTTGTTTAAAACTATATATATGTGTGTGTGTGTGTGTGTGTGTGTGTATATATATATATATGAGATTAGTATCCAGAAGTATAAAGAACTCCTATAATTCAACAAAAACAAAACATATTTTCAAAAGTGGGCAAAGGATTTGAATAGATGCTCCTCACATGAAAAAACCCCAGCAATCACTAGGGATGCAAACAGAAACCTTGATGGCATATTACTGCACACCCAGGGATGGCTATTATCAAAAATAGTGTTGGCGAGGCTGGGGGAAACCAGGACCCTCGCCCACTGCTGGTGGGAATGCAGAACAGCGCGGCCACTGTGGAAAACTCCTCAAAGAACTCACAGAATCACCCAGGATCCGGCTGTGCCAGTCCGGGTGTACAAGGCAGAACTGAAAGCAAGAGCCTGAGGAGAGATCTGAACGCCAGCGCTCACAGCAACACTGCTCACGAGAGCCGAAAGGGGGACCACTCAAGCATCCGTCAGTGGTCAGAGGATAAGCCAATGCTGCCTCCGATGCAATACCATCCAGTCTTCTAAAGGAACGCTGTCCTGACACACACAAATAAACCCTGAGAGCATCGGGCCAGGGGAACTCACTGGGCACTGAGGGCGGAACTGCATGAGTCCACTGAGATGAGGAACCTGGACTAGCCACAGGCCAAGTGAGGCAGGCGACGTGGGGAGAGAGTGACGGAGATCCAGTGCCCGCAGGGCTTGGAGGTTCAGTCTGTGTTGATAGAAAAGTTCTACAGCTGGGTGGTGGTGACAGGGCACAAGGTGAACGTAATGAATGTCTCTGAGTTCACCTTAAAGAGGTTAAAATGACTCAACTGCGCGTCATTTGTATTTGACCAGACACACAGAGGAGTGGCTCTGGTCATGGCCCTGCCTCGGCAGGGTCTGGGCTGCCCTCCCTTTGGCCATGCTCACCTCTCGGGCCCCTCAGAACAGTACTGTACACGTTACCAGATGCTGGAACAGCAGCTGAAGCCCCATGCTGCTTCTCTGACAAGAGAATCCATTGGGTTCCAGAATCTCCTTGCCACAGGTATTAGGAGAAGCTAGAACCCTCCCAATGTCAGTGGTGACTCTTGGCTCATGCAGATTTTAAATGTTGTTCTCAGGTTCTTTTATACTTTATTGAGGACTCAAGAGCTTTTGTTTATACGGGTTATACTTATTGAGATTCAATTAAAACCAAGAAAATTTTAGAACCCAAGAATAAACAAGGACATGCCCATTAGCTGGCAGAGTGATGGCACATGTATCACACAACCCCCAGCAGCTCTGAGCACTGCAGTGAGGGCAAGAGTGGAAGAGGGAAACTGTCCTCAGTGCTGTGCGAAAACCACCTGTCCCAGCAAGCCTCCTGCCAGGGTCTCAGGACACCAGGTCCCCAGCCTCCATTTGGAAAGAGTTGGTGCAGACAGGTCAAGGAGCTCCCGTCTGCCCTCCTATGGCCTGCAGGGATGGGGGGTCACACAGCTTGAGACCACCAGAACTCAACTTCAGCTACGGGGTTTCTGAGAGAATTTCCCTCAGCTTAAAAAGCTCATTTTCCCCCATTTTATATATGGTAGTCTTTGTGGGACACCAAGAGAGGAAGACACCACCTCAAGACCCAGGAGTAAGGAAGCCTGAGAGGACTGGCCAGCGTCCTGTGAATGGCACACAGGGAGATGGCCCTGTGTCCTCATGAGGCAGTTTAGGAGATGACTCCAGCTGTGGGTCCCTCCTGGGCAGCCACCTGTCATCGGCTTCCTGCTACTTGTCGTCACACACATGCTACCTGACATGTCTCCCTGGAACTTAGTTCTCTGAGCACATTTTTAAAACCATGCACACAAACACAGCACCTGGCACATAGTAGGAGCTTGTTAAATGTGCACTGAACAAAAATGTGAAAAAAATAATAATTAAACAAATCCACCAAGGCTGTTGTGGAGGACAGATACAGATGGACAAGACTCAGGCTGACTTCCTGCTGACAGAAGCCCGTGCAGCTCGCAGACTGTCAACATTTAAAACAAAGCTCATAGAAAATGGCTGCATATGGCGTTAGAGCTCAAGTGAGTTCCTTGTGGTCTGAGACCTCTATGCCAGAAGTCTGCACAGCAGGCCTACACAGGCCACAGAAGGACACCACCTTCTCCAAGGAACTTCCTCACAAAGAGCACTATTTTTTTTTCCATTTTTCTTAGGCACAACTAAAGACCTTTCTCTCATGAAATAAGCACCAAATGAGATCTGTGGCTAAAATGCTAAAAACATGTTCAAGGAAGAAGGAAAAGGGAACAAATCAAATGCCTACCTCGCCATCAATACCATCAACTAGGGCCACAACAGCCTTGTAAGAAAACATTGACACACCCTAAAACCTGATCGAATGTAAAGTGAAGACATTATGTTCAACTACACTCAGCCTCCATGACAGTCCTTCCTCCTGTGCAGGGAGCTGACAGCAGGGTGTCTGACTCACTGAAGGGGATGTCACTTTGCTTCATTATTGTAAAGAAAATCTGTCAAGGCACCCTGGGTTTGTGGTCCCACCCCTGGGAACAGGATGGAGCCCAGAGCCACACCCATGTGCGGGGATTTGTTCTTTCTTTGTTCTTATTTTGAGACAAGGTCTTGCTAAGTTGCTCAGGTTAGTCTCAAGCTTCTGGTGATCTTCCTGCCTCAACTTCCCAAGACGCTGGGATTAGAGGCGTGCGAAGGCACTGGAGGAAAGAAACACCAGGTGCTGCAGAGAGCCTGGAGAAGGGACACCAGTGCATCCTGGAAGTGCCAGATGCACAGACAGAAGTCTAGGTGCTGACCTCAGCAGGGGCACAGTACATGAGCAGGGAGAGCCAGGCAGAAACACCCCCATCAAACAGGACGCTCCCTGCACTACACCGGACCATCTGATGTGTGCTTCCCAACGCTGAAATAAAAGCCTCACGCACTCCCAGCACAGTCTAACACCACTTCAGCCACTTTTATTCTATAAGTTAAATATATTTTTAATATGTATTTTTTAGGTGTAGATGGACACAACACAATGCCTTTATTTTTATGTGGTGCTAAGGATCAAACCCAGGTCCTACCCATGCTAGGCGAGTGCTCTACGGCTGAGCCACAATCCCAGCCCCTCTATAAGTTAAAAATTAACAAATATAAAACAGTAAAACTCTATGCTCGTAACCATTATACAGCTACAAAATAAAAACCGTACAAATTTTAGAGACTGCAAACTGGTAGCAATGTATCAAATTAACAAAACTTAACAGCAAATCTACAAAATAAAATAAAAAATTGAAATTGACAAAATCGAGTCTATGTGATCGATGATGCACCGAAACTCACTCTGCAGGGCAGGCAGGCTGTGTGGGGTCCCTGGCTACCGCAGACATCGCCCTCCTCCCTCTTGAGCGGCTGTGAACCAGGAGTCTCCACTGAGCTCAGACACATTCTGTGCATTTTCAGCCCTGCTCTTTCCTAAGACCCCCTATATCTAAGATAGTGCTTCTTGGCACCACACAAACACAACTGCAGGCAGTGAAATCTTCAGACACTATTGGGTTAGAATTGGCAATTAGGTATTTTGAAACATAATTTTTTTAAAACAAAAATTACCTTTAAAAGGAAAAATAGAAGGTGAAATCCTTGTAGAGAACCACAGCATTGTAATAAATCCCACCTGCTTAATCCCTCTCATCTTTTGGGGCCTGCAAGCCTCTAAAGGAGTTTAAATAACTGTATGTTGTGGGCCACTGAACTCAAACAAAAAAGCATTCTTGTGGTTCACTTTTAGTACTATGTAAAACCAAATGTCTAACTTTATTTCCTATAAAATCTCAGGCCACATGATTTCCAGTTAAGATGGCACAATAAATTCCCTCTTTGATGGATTCTCTCTGCTCCAGATACACAGCAACCAGAGGTCTGCTCTATAAAAAGATGCAAGCCATCTCAAAAACATACATAAACGTGTCTGCGAAGTAGGTGTGGGACAGAAACACAGAAAGGCCAACCCCCAAAGGCAAACGCTTCTGCCGCCTGTGCTCAGGAACCAAAAATAGGCTCCCAAACTGGAGGTCTGAGCTCTAAAAGATTTGGGGTCTTAACAGGGCCACAAGGTAGAGTCAGACCAGCACCACTGCTCAAAGGAAGGGTGGCAGGTGGTAACTGGAGTCCTGTCCATTTCTCCTCCTTGCCTCTTATAGAACCTGCTCTGGGGAGAGTACGGGCCAGCCAGGACCAGGAACTCAGGAGACAGCCCACAGCTGCCAGGTAAGTGAGCCACCTCTGCCAAGCCTCGTCCTGGACCCAGGTCCCCTGGGATACAGCCAGACAGCTAAGACTTCGAATCAGGGAAGGCAAACAGTGAGGGAGATAGATACCAAATGACTAAGTGAATGAAAACAATTAAAAAAAAAAAAAATCTCATTCAAAGCATGCCATTCACGAATGGAAGAAATCTAATGGCAATAAAGGCAACTTACACATTCACTACAACAAAAATTCACTTCAGATGAAATTAGTCATTCCAACAAAATAAGTGTATTTAAAGTGTTAAAAGGTAATTAAAAAAGAAAAAGAAACTATAAAACAAAAAGACACAGTTAAAACAAGAGACAGCTAAAAAAAAAAGAATCAATGAGGGACTGTGTACATAAGAAACAGTTATTAAACTAAAATATATTCCTGAGTACATTAAAGTATACAATATACTTTAGACAGAACAAACTGAAAAGAGAACTAGTAAATCTGAAGATAATTCTAAGGAATTCAACCAGAGTGCAGCCCAGGAAGAAAAGAAGAAAAACCCAAAAGAGCAGGTAAGAAAGAGGAAGGACAGAGCCACAGACATCTAGTGGAACCACAGCACAGGAAAGTGAAGACAATAGAGGAGAACATGGAAGGAGATGAAAGCTAAGAATGTTCAAGAAGGAGTCCTCAGACTAAAAGTATATTCTAAACACCAAGAAGGATCATTTAAATGAACACGAAGGCAGTGGAACCAATAAACAAATGCACACAACTATAACATTAATTATAGAAAGAAAATCTTCAAAGCTCCCAGGAAGCACCCTGGCATGCCAAACACACTGTCCCTCCATTGACCTGCTGGGTCACAGACCAGCACCCAGAACAGCCAAGGTGACTTGGACCTGGCTGGAGGCCTCTGAAGACAACAGGTGACCCAACAGATAGGAGGAGCACGCCCTGTGATCCAGAGTCCCTGCAGCAAGCACCATGCCTCTCCGTGAACAGCTGGTGGGTGCCAGGTGACAAAACCACCCTTCACTCTAGACACCCACAGAAACCTCTTTAAAAAGCAGACCCCCAGCGGGCATCATGCTGCACGCCTGTAATTCTACCTACTCCGGAGGCTGAGGCAGGAAGATCACAAGTTCAAGGTCAATCTAGGCAACCTAGTGAGACCCTGTATCAAAAGTAATATAAAAGGGCTGGGAACATAGCTCAGAGGTAGAGTGCCGCTGGGTTCAATCCCCAGGAATGAATGAATGAATGAATGAATGAATGAATCAACAAATAAACAAAGGTGTGAAGCCAGGGGTACACTGGCAAGGGTCTGTAGTCCTAGCTACTCTGGAGTCTGAGGCAGATGTCTCGTGTCCAGGAGTTCAGGATCAGCCTGGGCAACAAAATTTTGAGACTCAGTCTCAAAATCATTTTTTTAAGGGTTGGGGATGTAGCTCAGTAGGAGAGTGCCTGTCCAGCCTGGGCAAGGCGCTGGCTTCAATCCCCATACCACACACACACACAAAAAAAAGAAAAAGTAGATCCCTAACTGCTCTGGCTACCTCTAACAACAGGGGACCAGTCCTTCCTAGAACAGAGACTCATCTAGACATCAGCATGTTATCCCTGCCCACCCAGTATGGACCTCACCAGATTCCTGGTTCCCCACCATGGTGTCAAAACCAGCCTTACACAGGGAACTCATCACACAACAAGGACGTAGGACACAAGGCCAATGGAGATGGGCTTTGGTGACTGCTGCCATCAGGAGCTGCATACTAGAACTCAAACGTTTTTCACACAGGTTCCTTCGGGGCTTCCCACTTCTCCATGGCTACATCAATTCTCTTGCATCTTCTCTGAAGCCAAAGGGAAGGGAAACGCAGGGAGACGGGCGACAGCCTGAGCAAGTGGGAGAGGACTTGACATGGAGACCACAGGTGAATTGTAATTTTAAACACAATCTTGGAAAACTGGAAACACACAATATATATGATATTTGAATAAAGACTAGAGTCACACATTTTTCTTTAAAAGGTCACCAAACCTCTCATTTACGTTCCCCTGGAAGGTAGAGCTGAGACATGCCAGAGAAGGTAGAGCCCTGACTTCACCAGCTCATTTCCAAACAGAAAACCTTCTCACCAAAACCAACCACGTGACGCCTTCTAGGCGGCGGGCCTGACAGGCACCCAGGAAACACACAAGACAAGGCCTGGGACTGGCCACTCAGCTCACAGAACCTTTCTGCAGGCGATGCTATGCTGTGGCACAAGAGCACCACCTACTGAAACAGTTCCAAGGGACAATTTGGTCTATGTATTGAAAAATGGCTCAGAAAACATGACTGTGGAAGGTGGGCTCCCGGCATTTCCACCAGCTGGAGGCGTCTTTTTCATTTAAAATTAGAGGGAGTTCTTGCCAAGAACTTCTGAAACCAAAATAAGCAGTGTTCCTTCTCCCTCCTCCACCTTCCTTCAGTCACTGCAGGAAAACGAGTCTCCATCCCTCGCCCAACTGTGGCTGGCTGCATGAGTACTATTTTTAGACCCATCACCTACCTGTTTTCCACAGGGTAGAGAAGACTTCAAGGGCAGAAGCAGTAGTCACTCTAACAGGTCTGGGAAGGATGGATATAAATCAAGCCCATTAGCCAAATTTCAGTCCCTATAAGACACAGTGCCAAGATCAAGGGCTACAAGTTCCTGCCTCCGTGCCTCCTGGGTCTCCCGTCTGCTCCACCCTGCAGCTTTCATCTGTGGATGGGTTTTACCTGCTACCTCATGGCTCCCCCACCCCAATGCCTGCACAAGGCTGCACACCTCTCATGTCAGGTTCAGAACCTGGTCACTTTTCCTGTAAGAAATTTCAGACACCTCATCACCTCACCAGCTCAGTGACTCAAGGTGCCCATTCTCAGGGAAGAGAACAGAATCTGTTCAACCTAGCCAAGGGAGCTTCCAAGTTAGTGCTACTGGGCCACCAGTTCATCACAGGAACACTGGTGGTTGGCAGGTCTGAGAACACTCTTCAGAGTGCACCGCCAAGAGGAAATGCCACCATGTGCAGAGAAGTCCTCAAGAGCAGTGTGGCTCTTCTATTTAAGGCTACCCAAAATGATCATGCCATCTCTATACTTGAGATCTTTGTAAGAAATGACCACAATGTGTAAACAGAACGGGAAAAAAATTTTGAATTTTAGTTCTGTGGCAAAACTAAAGGGCAAAACCTTATTATGTTGGGCTGCACTGTCAGATATTATCATTTGTTCAGCAATATCTCCAGCTATGAAGGAAAGCTCTGGAAATGAGAATGTCTCTCATACTCAGAATAGTCATTGTCTGGCCATTATTTGGGAAAGGAGAAGGAGGAAAGAAATAGAGGGAGGGTACCAGCAGTCCCTAGGTAAGGAGGAATTCTCTGAACTATCTTATGATAAAAGTTCAGCACAGGAGAGGAACATTAACAGAATAAGTTCTTCAGGTCACTTTAAAAGATGAAAAAAAAATTCAGCCAGGATTATGGGGTGAGGAAGGAAATCAGAAGATAACAGAGGAATTTCAGGGCAGTGAAACTATTCTGCACAACACTACATTGCAGACACATGTCATCATGCATTTGTCTAAAATCACAGACTGTACAACACCAAAAGTAGGCACTGACATGAACTAGGGACTTTACCTGACAAAGATATGTAATGCACACTCATCGACTGCAACAAATGCACCACTCAGGGGTGGGGGGCATGCTGATGGGGGGTGCATGTTAGGGCAGTGGGTGGAGGGAAAGCTGCCCCTAAAACTGTTCTAAGAATCAAATCACAGGCTGGGGCACAGCTCAGTGGCAAGGGGCCTGCCTAGCATGTGCAAGGCCCTGGGTTTCATCCCCAGCACCACATGAAGGAAGGGAGAGAGGGAGGGAGGGAGGAAGTCTATTATAAACAAAAACTAAAGGCTACGTGACAGGAGCAGGTGCAAGTGTCACCCAGTAACAGTCAAACCTACCCGAGACACTCTGAGCCAAGGGTCAGAAACAAGACAGAGGGTGAAGGCAAGAAAGCTTCCCAAGCACATCTGCTGCAGTCAGCCCTCACCTCACCCGCTATGTAACAAAACCTGTCAGCTCACTTGCAAGGAGAAAGCTAAGTGGAGGAAAGAACTGGGAGTAAGTCAGGAGACTTTTTCCTGGACTTGGAACAACTATCAAACACTGACCTCAGAAACTATTCCTTCAAAGAAGCCACAATTTGATTAATTTGTGCAATGATTTATGTTCCAGGGCATGTGCAGAGCAAAAGACCAGTCAGGCATGGTGGTGCATGCCTGTAATCCCAGCAACTCTGGAGGCTGAAGCAGGAGGACTGCAAGTTTGAGGTCAGCCTGGGCAATTTGTGAGACCCTGTCTCAAAATAAATTAAAAGGACCAGGGGTGGAGCTCAGCAGTAAAGTGCTCCCCAGTTCAATCCCCAGTCTCTTCCCCTCAAAAAGAACAACAGAACAGTTAGCCAGCAAACAGATGAACTCAACACCTGGCATAGTCATGTCAGCAGAGGAGTTGAAGGGAACCTTAGGAGTATCACTGTCATTCAGGATGAACAAGGGCTGTGACCATGGGCCAGGGGTCAAGCTGCACCTCCCCAAGGAGCACCATGAGAGGCATAAAACCACAGGAAGGGAAACAGCCCAGCCAGATACTGATGAAATAAGCAAGCAAACAACAACATAAACTCCAGGGAGGGGTCACACACACACACACACACACAAACACACTCTCTCTCTCTCTCTCTCTTTCTCTCCCCCCCGCCCCAGGGCAGCAGAAGTGCATTACAAGAACAACAGATATTAGATTTATCAGAAAAATCTTTCGAAGTGGCATCACAAACATGTTACCAGAGCTAAGGAAACCCAGGATGAAAGGGTAAAGGAAGGTACCACAACATTGCATCAAGTAGATAAGGTCACTAAACACCCAGAGATTGTACAAGAGGACTGAATGAAGATTCCAGAGTTGAAAAGAACAATTGGAAGAAGAAGAAGAAAACTTCACTATGTGGCTCAAGCATAGATTTAAAGTGGCAGAAGAAAAAATAAGCAAAACTGAAGCCAGATCAAGCCAAAGAACAGAGTTAAAAAGGAAGAAAGAAAAATGAAGAGCACCCCAGAGAAACACGGAGCCCATTTCACAGACTTTCAGACCCGAGCCAGAGCTGGCCTGTGAAGACGCACAGGGCGAACAAGCACTGGAAACCTACTCAAAAGGAGAGTGAAAACATTAAAGAAGCTGAAAAGCTACATTTGCATTATCCACTTAAGACAAAGGAACACACACACACACAAAAAAAGATGAGATGGAGAGAAGAGCATCAAATCAGATCCAACTACATATGTAATACCACTGAAGGGGAATGCACAAACATCCAGTCGGACTGGATCAAAACCAGCTCCAACCCCAGGCTGCCTGTGGAGGACACATTCTAGATTCAAAACTACAAAAAGACTGCAAATAAAAGCATGGAAAAAGATACATCACAGGAACATAAGAAAGCTTGTGTGGGTACACTGATAGCCAAAGTAGACCTCAAGACAAAAGGATGCTACCAGAGATAAAAGCAACAGTTTTTAATGACAAAAGGGTCAATGTGCAAAGAAGAAATAACAATTCTAAATACACCCCTTCCCAATAACAGAGCACAGACTATATAAAGCAAAAAATGACAGAAATGAAGAAACAGAAAATTTAATATTACTATTGGGATTTTGAAACTTTCAATAGTTGAGAGAACAACTAGAAAGAAGACACACAGTAGAACGGTATGCCTGAATACAGACTGGACCCAACAGACACTGCAGGCCTCTCCAGAACAACAGAATGGACATCATCCTCAGGGCCACAGGCACCCTCACTGGGATGGTCTGCGTGAGGCCCTAAAACAAGGCTTAATATACTTAAAAGAACAGAAATCCATCCGACCTGTGCTCTGATCACAAAGGAATGAAATTAGAAATCAGCAGCAGAAAAACTGGGGGAAAGTCACAAATATGTAGAAATTAAACAACACACTGCTAAATAACCCACGGCTTAAAGAAAAAGAGAAGAATCAGAAATGCTTTGAGGCAGTGAAAACAAAGACATAATGCACTCAAACTTATGGGATGCGACTGACAGAGCTCAGAGGGAAACATACAGTCACAATTGCATACATCAGAAAGAAGAACGACATCAAATCAATACCTAATCTCCCACCTTGGGAAACCACGACAGAGGGAAAAAGACCAACTAGAATCTGTACAAGCAGAAATAAGATCAGAGTGGAAATTAATGCAAAAGATGAGAAAACCAAGAGAAAAATCAACAAATGTATAAGTTGGTTCCTTGAAAACTGCAACAAAATTAACAAGCTTTTAGTTGTGCTGACCGACCAAGAAAAAAGACAAAACTCCGGTGACTGGAATTAGGAATTAAAGAGGAAACATCACTACTGTACTCATGGAAATAAAAGGGATCAAAAAGGAAGACCATGAAGAACACACCAGTAAATCAGAAACCTTAGATGAAATTGCACATTCTAGAAGATAAGTTGACTAAACTGACTCGAGAAGGAGTAGCCAACCAGCAGAGATGAAACTGGTAATGGAGGGAACCCACCATGCGAGCACACTCAGACCATGTGTTCTACGCTGACTGCCCCACAACTTGGGACAAGATGAGAGGGAGAAATCTGTGGCTCAAGGCGTAAGTCAACTCAGTCTTTGACAACTATTCCCTAAATGGAAATGTCCTCTGTAAGAGGATGTCCCTCTCGCTGGACGTGACAATGACAACTTAGGAGAGATTTACTGAAGTGAGCAGAGGTGCTGAGGCAGCACGCCACCCTGACAACACAGGCACCTGGTGCCAGACACAGGGGAAAGCAGAAGACGTCCTGGTGAACTCTGCCTACAGCCAGTGGGGCTGCTCCAAACACACAGCCGGCCAGTTCTGGAACACACAGTGTCAGAGGATGGGGTAAGGGAACAAAGAGGCCTAATATATGCTGTTTATTGTAGAAAATTACCCAGATTGCTTGGTCATTCTACAGCTGTCACCTCTAAATTCATTCTTTGAAGTTCTGTGTCAAACACTGTTGCACTGCCAAGTTGTTTTTCCTGGAAATACAGGCTTTCCTACATTTGTATAAATATAAAAAAGTCTACTTACCACGTTTCAATAACAATATTAGATGCAAGCAAATAACTTACTTTACAAAAGATAAAAATCTAATAAATGGCAACAGCTTAAATAGGCATAAAAGCAAACCTTTTCCAAAAATGTGGACAACTACTTATGGGACACAGGTGCTTTTTTCTATGTGTCTAACACAGATCAGAGGGACTGAGTTCCCAGGGAGGCCGACTCGGGAGGCGAGCGGCCAGAGTTGCAACCCCTGGTCTTTGCACACCAACCACGTGACCCGGGGAAGCTACTCAATCTCTCTGGGCCACAGCTGCTTGCATCTGTAAGGAGAAAGAACCTAGCAGAGTTTCTATGAGTAATAAAGTGCACGAGCTACACAGGAAGCCCTGAGAACCAGGCCCAGCCACTGTGAGCATCAACAAGTATCAGCACCATCAGCACCATGACTAGGGTATGTGAGTATTTCCCCACAGGTTACTGTGCTGGAAGCCTGGTCTTCAGAGTGGCAGTGCTGAGGAGCAATGTAAGAGGTGGAGCCTGCTGCAAGGTGACTAGAAAGGGGTTGACGCAGTTTTCATAGGATCCCTGTTCCCAAAAGAGCAGGATAACACAGAGAGTCTGGCCCCTGAATCCCACTATAGGGTCTCTCTATCTCACACACACTCCCACAGCGACACCACCCACCATGTTGCCATGTAGCCAAATGGGCCTCACCAGAGCTGAGCAGGAGCAGGATCCATGCTCTGGGACCTCGGGAACTGTGAGCTAGGTCACCCTCTTTTATTTGACATTTTGTCTTTATATTTTGATACAGCAACAGAAAACAGATTAACACAGTTATTGCATTTCTAATACAAAGACACTGATGCCTTTCTCCCAGATCTCTCCACTGGATACAAATGATCTCTCTCAGCAAGCCCAAGTGCTTGTCAGCAAAAATGCTCGGAAAAGTACAGAGTCAACAGTGAGAATAGCCACAAGCACACTGGACAGGCTGTGAGCCACACAGGTCTGAATGTCCCTGAGTTACTTACCTTAATATGCTACAAACATTAGAGATGGAGGCTTTGAAATTTTGCTAAGCCAATTCATGCTCCATTCAAAAGAGGGTAACGCAAGATGGTTTGGTTAGTTGTCAAGTCGTGGGTTGTATAAATGCTAGTTTACAACAAAAACAACCAGAAAAGTGGTGTGGTTCCTATTGGTTATATTAAATTATATTTGAGGTCTTTTATTTTTCTAGCTGCAAATAATAGGATAAGAATCTATTTGAGAGCAAGACTCAAATTTAAATAAGCTGTAAATTTCTAACATAACTTAAAAAATTCAGTTCAGCCTCTTTTTATGTGCAAGACTAAACAATGAAGTTTATAATTTCAAATCCAAACAAATCACTAACAAACTGAGCTCCAATTCCAGCTCCGTTCCACAAGCACTATCAACGGTGTGGCCCAAAATATTGTATATCTCCTAAATAAAAGGGCAGTGATTCCTACCAATTTTACATGATGGAAAAGATTAGATGAGATAAATACTAACAATAAGCAGTATTTGTAACTGTCAATGAATAACACAAGAAAATATAATTAACTTAAGCTTTGAAACTCCTCTTTCTCACATAAACACAATGAAAAAATAATAATCTTAGCCAAGATGTAAGGGAGAAAGCATAAAAATAAAATAATTGAAAACTCCTTCTTTAGAGTGGAAAAATTATTTTAATATCTAGGAGGATAAATAGAACAATATGTTGCCAAAAGGAAGACTGTAAAAAAATATAAACATTTACAAAATAACATAAAGGAATTTAGAAAGAAATAATTTATGTCCCAGTGAGAACCAAAGACAAAGTCTAAATAATGAGGAGCTCCAGGAAGATGTAACTGTGATGGAATAAAATTCACCCACCAAAGTGGGCTCTGGGGATATGATTATTTAAAATTACTATATCATTATAAAGTAAATATGCTTTAATATTCAGAATAACAAACTGAAAATAGAATGCTATAAATTCTATGAAGGTTTACATCTAATGTTAAAATACTGAATGTTTCCTATTTTATGTATATCACTATAAAAAGTAAAAAACAGGGCTGGGGATGTGGCTCAAGCGGTAGCGTGCTCACCTGGCATGCATGAGGCCCGGGTTCGATCCTCAGCACCACATACAAATAAAGATGTTGTGTCCGCTGAAAACTAAAAAATAAATATTAAAATTCTCTCTCTCTCTTTTTAAAAAAAAACAAAAAAACAACAATATTCCTATGTAAGTAAAGAAGACTGACACATCAAGAAACATGATTATTCTTTCATTCGACAAGTACCTACTAAATGCTCACTAAATGAAAATTAACACAGTCGATTTTCAATTTGGGGATGTAGCTCAGTGGTAGAGCACCCATCAGTTGAATGCCCAGTACCAAAAAAAAAAAAAAATTTTTAAGTTCAATTAAAATAAGCAGAGTTCAACAAAAGGACACTACTTTTTAACCTTTAGAATTAGCAATTGAAAAACAATACAGTGGTCACTCACACACAGGTTGATGGGAATGGAACTAGTATTATAAGTTTTCTGGAGTGGAGTGTTATTAGGAAAATATAGCAAAATATTACCCTGCTAATCTCATACTGCCCAGGTGACCTGGCTGCATTTCTTTTCTTTTTTTTTAATATTTACTTTATAGTTATAGGTAGACACAAAACTTTATTTTATTTTTTTATGTGGTGCTGAGGATCAAACCCAGTGCCTCACACATGCTAGGCAAGTGCTCTTCCTCTGAGCCACAACCCCAGCCCCACCTGGCTGCATTTCTACCCCACCCTAACCTTACCTACCTATGAAGACAGGGTGCCTCTTCAAATGGGCTGACTGACAACTGGCTGGATCCAACATGGCCGCCAGTGGCCACCAGACACCCCAACTGCATAGCAGTCCCATCTGCATGCTAAAGGACACATCCTAAATCTCAAAAAGTGAGCAATTAATTAATTAAATAACTTATAATAAAAGCACATAGTCTCATTTTAGAAGAATATGATTTAAAGATATGGAAAGCTACTTATGTTGTATATAAGACATTATATGTAATATGATTGTAATTTATTCTATACAAACATACACATATACAACCAAAAACTGGAATGCAAGCACAATGTTAACAATTATTTTATGTGATGCTATTATTTTTCTTCTTTATACATGTTATTAATTCCCAAACTTCCTGATGATCATGCATTATTGTGTAGCCAGAGAAGTGTTCTTGGGGGTTTATGCCCAAAATACTCTCCCACTTAAGCCTACCATGTTAATCCCATCCCCCTGTCGGTGACTGTATCCTGCCAATGAGAAACAAGGAGACCGCTGGTATGGGGGCTCCAGCAAAGTTCCAATGCCATGTCCAGACGTAGTTCATTGTTTACCATTCTGTGCACATTTACCTAAATATACCCACTATGCAGCAGACATTAAGCTAGGCCAGCCATAGGGCTCATGAAAAAAATAAATATTTGTCTTAAAAATACAGAATGCTAGGAGTGGTGGCACACACCTGTAATCCCAGGCATGATGGGAGGCCAAGACACAGGATCACGAGTTTGAGGCCAGCCTGAGCAACTTAGTGAGTCCCTGTCTCAAAATGAAATCAACAAAGTGTTGGGGTATGCAGCTCAGTGGCAGCATATTTGAATACCGTGTGTGAGGCCCTGGATTCAGTCCCCAGTATATATATTAAAAAAAACCCACACACACCTTATAGTATGTTAAACTGGGAAACATACAATCTAGAGGCATAGCAGAAATCTACTAAAAATTCCAAGAAAAATGTGGAAGTGGTAGTACATACACAGAACACTGAGAGCCCACTGAGAGTTAGTAAAATCCAGGGACATCTTGAAGGGTCATTACTGCTCATGCACAGATAAAAGGGACATCATCAGACCCCAGGCCCAGGCCACAACACACTTCTTGGCCTGCATGAAGGCTCAGAGTAAAGAAACCCGTACCAGACACTGGCTTATCAGAACAGAAATATCCTCTCTGCCCAAGGCAAACCACTACACTCTGCCTGGTTCTACAGGCAAACCAAGCTTCCTTGAAGGAATAGGTCCACTTTATACTCCACAATGCAAAGCTTTATGTTCAGCATAATCTGGTTTTCACATCATAATTTCTTTACTACAACAATTAGTTCAAGCGGGTCTGGTGGCACCCTCTTGTAATTCCGGCTTCACAGGAGGCTGAGACAGGAGGATCACAGGTTGGAGATCAGCCTGGGTAACAAAGGGAGTCCCTGTCTCAAAATTTAATAAAATTTTTACAAGCCTGGGGATGTAGCTCAAAGGTACACTCATATATTGCTGGTGAGACTGCAAATTGGTGCAGTCAATTTGGAAAGCAGTATGGAGATTCCTTGGAAATCTGGGAATGGAACCATATCATTTGACCCAGCTATTCCTCTTCTCGGATTATACCCAAAGGACCTAAAAACAGCATACTACAGGGACACAGCCACATCAATGTTTATAGCAGCACAATTCATAATAGCTAAACTATGGAGCCAACCTAGATGTCCTTCAGTGGAGGAATGGATAAAAAAAAATGTGGCATTTATACACAATGGAATATTACTCAGCACTAAAAAGAATAAGATCTTGGCATTTGCAGGGAAATGGATGGCATTAGAAAAGATTATGCTAAGTTGCTACGCCCCTCCCCTGACTCAGGCAATGGCAAGGCCCTACTGAGGTGGATGGCGCAAGGCGTCCATCCTCTGGAGGAGCGCGGTATATTTCTGGGAATGGGCTGGTTTGTTTTTGTATTCCTTTAATAAGTATCGTTGCAACTTCTCATATGACCATTAAGTATTAAGGAAAAAACATGACTTTCCTAATTAATGCAACTACTTCTAAAGAATAGATCTGTTTGCTCTAAATGCAATGATTCAGCTGTGGAGCGTAAATTGTTAATTTCTAATGAAAAACTCCCTGTATTCCTGTCAAGGAAGTTTTTGAGAATTTAAATTAAAATCTAGAGAAGAAGAATTAATGTTAAGAAGACAGATTAGTGCTTAGTACTGGGCAACTTGTTCTTGTTCCTGTGCACAATGGTTTGTGCTCTTACTCTTGTTTGATTAAAATTAATAACAAGTAAACCACTTGCCGTAACCATGGCACTGCGGGTTCCAGTCAATAAGTCAAGAAAGAATAGTCAAGGTATAGGCCAATAGTTGGGACATTTCTAACTATTATTAAAAGTTAACTAAACAGAAACAGCTCAAAGCAAAATGCAAACTAAAAGGAAAAATGCTTGCTTATGCATAAGCCAAGATACATTCTTCTATTCTAATTGTAGCTACTTTGTTTCTTTGAATAATGATTCCTGTTTTGTAATCACAAAGTACTGTGAGCCTGCCAAAATGAAAAGTATATATGATCAGCTTCACAAGTAAAGATTGGGATTCAGCACCTTCACTTTGGTGTCTGTGTTGTTTCTCCACCCCCCTTTCGCCGACTCCTCACCATTCGCTCGTTTCCTGAGACCCCCTTTTGGAGCTGGACTCCGACACTAAGTGAAGTTAGCCAATCCAAAAAAAACAAATGCCAAATGTTTTCTCTGATATAAGGGGGGTGAGTCAAAGTGGGGTAGGGAGGGAGAGCATGGGAGGAAGATTACCTCTAGATAGGGAAGAGGGGTGGGAGGGAAAGGGAGGGGGAAGGGGAATAGCAAGGATGGTGGAAAGTGATGGTCATCATTATACAAAATACATGTATGAAGATGTGAATTTGGTGTCAACATACCTTATATACAAACAGAGATATGACAAATTGTGGTATAAAGGTGTAGTAAGAATTGTAATGAAAAAAAAAAAGAGTTCATGTATAATGGCATAAGTTGGTGTGAACATACTTTATATACAGAGTTACGAAAAATCGTGCTATGAATGGATAATTATGAATATAATACATTCCCCTATTGTCATGTTTGTAAGAAATAAATTTAAAAAAAATAAGAAAGAAAGAAAAAAAAAATCCAACACGTCACATAAACCCTAGGGAAACACTAGGGTATCTATTTTAAACAAACAAGACTGTCTTACACCAACACCCTATCAAACTAGTGGTGTCACCACATGGTTCTGGTGGTATTGCTAATCAGGGAGATTATGTTTACTATCATTTCTAGGAGTCCTAAAGCAATAACCTTAACCATCAAATGCAAAATTCTTAATCATCAATCCACTTTGTTCTCCTAAGTAAGAAAAGTCGTTAGATAAATGGTAGCACCATAGGAGAAAACAAAGCAAGACAAATTTACCACAAGAAAGAAACCTAACCAACTGCGTGGATCAAACAAAGCAAAACCCGATGAGATACTTCTGACGCCCAGCACTGCTTGGCTGCTCCTTGGCACCTCATCATGGACGCCAGGAGGAAAGACAGGAGGAGCAGGAGTCTGGAAGGGAGCTGAGAGAGCTCTTTCTCTAACAGTAACTAAGATGTGAAAGAAAAACGTGAGTCTTATATTTCCAAGCACCTAAGAAAATATCTAAAAGCTAACAGAAGTTGCTAAAATCACAGGAATTTTACATACCCAAACTTACTTATCTATGATAGAAATCTTTTTAAAAGCAATTACACAATTCCCTGCCTTTTTTAAAAAAAACAAGCATTCTAAAATTTAGATGATTTGGGGCTGGCCAGAATTAAGAATTACTGTTTGGTTTTGTAATATAATGATGCCTTTAGGGACCACTGGGGTATGCATGACTATTTGCTCCAACCCAAATAGTCCCAGGTGACCATATGCTTTTTATGTGAAATTATTGGCTTGTTTTAATCTAGAACCATGCTAAGAAAATAGAAATTATCCATACTTACTGGAATTTTTAAAAAATTAACTATTCAAAGACAACATGGACATAACATTACAAATCACCTTAAACACTAAGCAATTCGTTCCTGGTTCAACTCTATTAACAATATATTGAATATACCAAGGTTATTAGAGGAAGCAAAAAGCTTCCTCAAGAAATTTCTCTGTCCACTGAAATGATAACAGTTATTGTCATAGCAGCTGACACATCCGCAGAGCTGCTTCTGTAAGACCGTCTGGGGCATGGCAGACTCACCTCACCCCGCGGCCCTCCTGCAGGAGAACCAAAGCAGAGCTGAAGCACCTTGTCAGTCACTCTCCTGGTCAGAGACGGAGCCGCTCCTGACAGGCAGCACAGGCTCCTCCACACCACAATCACTGGGTGCAGGTCACAAATGAAAAAGGAATTTTGAATAAGAAAAGTGATTTATGTTGTTTAAATCAAAAGCAGAAGTCCTCAGCAGCCTCAACCCCAGCCATCTGGCTTCTCTGCAGGGACCCACCGTCCCCAGCATCGCACTCCTCCTTTCCTACCAGGCTCCTTTCCTCTGGCAGCCTAAGCACCCACCCTGCCGCACGTCATCAGTGTGAGCAGGGCCCTCCGACTCTCTCGGGTCCTTCCAGCTGTCAAAGGCAACATCTCTGTTTACCACTCCAACTTGGGTGGGGAACCACGGACAATGTCCACATCTGCAAAGGGCAAAGGAAGCGAAATGCTTTCCACAGTTAAAGGAATCCCCTAGGGGCCAGGGCAGTGGCTGTGGGGGAGCGCTTGCCTGGCGTGCGAGGCCCTGGGTTCGATCCCCAGGCACCACATAAAAATAAACAAATAAAATAAAGGTACTGTGTCCATCTACAACTAAAAAAAATTTTAAAAAAAGAAAAAAGAAAAGAATCCCCTGGTCCAGTCAGTGTGAGGATGCTGGACCTGGACACCTCCCTCTGGCTGCCTGACCACAGACTACGTAATAGGAAATGGGGTAATTTCTAAAATGGAGCCATTCAAATTGCCCTTCAAAGTGCTAACCTAGAAAAATTCCCTTTTTGTCCACAATAAAAAGCAGGCATGTTATAGAGTCTTGGTCTACAATAATATTTCTGCATTTTTTTCCTGAATAAAAAATGCATTTGTAATCTCCTTGTCATATAAAAATTCAATAAATATGGGGCTGGTGTTGTGGCTCAGCGGTAGAGCACTCACCTAGCAAGTGCAAGGCCCTGGTTTTGATCCTTAGCACCACATAAAAATAAATAAAATAAAGGGATTGTGTCCAACTACAACTAAAAAATAAGTATAAAAAAATTCAATAAATATCCAAGATAACAGATTCAGTATGGATTTTTTTCTTACCATTACTAGGTGGTATTAAAAATAATTTTCTAGGTGATAAGGTTCCCTCATTCTCCTAAGGTCAACTCATAATTAATTTCTCTATTTGGGGGGAGGAGGGATTGAACCTAGGGAAACTCTACCACTGAGCCACATCCCCAGCTCTTTTAATTTTTTTCTTTTGAGATAGGATCTCACTAAGATGCTGAGGCTGTCCTTAATCTTGCCATCCTCCTGCCTCCGCCTCCTGACTAGCTAGAATTACAGGCATGTCCCATCACACCCAGCCCCTAATTTCTCTTAAGAGCTCTGAAACTTTATCAGCAGCACATATTTACATTTCCAATTCCCAGTAAGCTAAACTAGAACAGGGATTTCTAACATAAAAATAAATTGTTTGACATTTAATATTAATGAATGGGATAAAATTTTTGTGTATCTAAAAACATTCTTGCTTTTCCTAAGACAGGTTTTTCATCAAGAAGAATAATTTGTGAAAGCAGGGTTTAATTCATAATTTTGCTGTCCCACATTAATGGTATCTTTTTCATAAGAAATGTTCTGCCTTCACTAAGCCCACATGCAGAAGGACATTGAACTTGCTACGCCTCGTGCGAGAACGACTGGCTCCAGTAGGTCTTAACAGTCCCAGATCAGCGCGAATGCACTGTGTTGGTCCACCCCCATACTTGAAGACCACCGGCAAACTCCAGCCAGCGACTTCATGTGGGCACTCACTGAGATGAACTCCACGGACACAGTGTACTGCCACACAAGTGAAGAGTTTTGTTTGACCGGAATGTTCTTACATGCTCTCACAGCAGGCACGCTGAGCCTCAGCACACAATACATGGACCCACGGTTCCACTCTGGCCTGGCTCTCCCCAACACACCTCCCCATGCTCCTCCATCCATGTTGGTTTGTATTTGCATCCAGTGCTTCCATTTGATTCTCCTGTGCAATTTCAGTCTTTTTCTCCTTTCCAACAATTCTTCTCTTTCTTCACTGTTTTCTGTTCCCCTAAAGACTGTCATTTCAGTGTGTGGTTTCTAATTTGCATAAATAATTCTAGTAAATAGCACTGTCTCCTGCCAATGACAAAATATATAAATTAACCAGCACGGTTTTCACACAGTCCCTGATTGCATATCCAATGGCTGCAGTAAGAATCTAAAAAATGTGCAACTGAATCTTGAGGAAATATACGAGCATAGCATGAAGAGAACACACCAAAAGAAAGGCAGTCATCTTTCACACCTGCACTTCAGAGGGGAAAAATCACCTCCTGTACTTATTCATAAATCATTTTTCTCTACGAACATACAAATTTGAGTTATATAATAAATTCTCAATTATTCTTTCAAATTAAAAACGTTTTCAATTTTAACCTTACTGTCCTAGGCATGTTTTAGAACAGAGCCCAGGCATGCTGGAGGCTTATTCCTCCTGAAGACTGCTCCCAGAAAACTAGTCTTCATGTCATCCAGTGTGGCAGGAAACTCTGAAGAATGATGGGGGCTGTTGGGCATCAACTAATTCCACTTCCTGAGTGGGCAGGCACATCACTGGGTTCTAGAACAGTAGTAATGTTTAAAAATAGGGGGTTACTGACCAAAAATGTAAAAAGCATATTAGAACCACCATAGGGGCTTCTTGTAGAATCAGGTATCAGGGAGTCACCCTTTAGACAACTCTGGGAGACAATACTTCTGTCTGAGATCATGTATGCTTTATCTTCATCCAAGATTCCAGATTTCTTATCATTAAGGCTCACGATTGTTCAAATATGTGCAGTAATATCTTTCACCCAGTAATATCACTATGGCATTGGGACCAACACAAACATTAACCCACAGGTCTAAGAATTCTCAAGAAGAATGTGTGCCTTATTTTGGATGCAAGCAGAAGCAGGACTTGAGAAAAGGATGTGAGTGGAAGGCATCTGTTTGGGTGGCCATGGGAATTCTGTTAAGGAAGTGGAAACACAATTCAGGGGAAAGAAAGGAGCCAAAAAAGGGAAGCTTTGCTAAGCCCAGTACCAGAGTGGGGTAACCAAGGCTCAGTCTAGGAGTCTCTGGGAAATGATAAAAACAAGACACTCAGAAACAAATCAAGTAGCAACACTGCAGAAGCTCAAAGCAAAGGGGAAACCCTAAGCACAGCAGAGACAGAAAGACAGCACTTTCAAAGTGACACTGCCCTGAATGGAAGCTTACTTCTAACACCACACAGGGAAGAGAGTGAGCATTCTAACCCCGAGTCCTGTACCCAGCAAAAGCATCAAGGATGAGACTGTATTAGAAACAGCATTTGGCAAATCAAAGTGGGAGAGCTCATCACCAAAGAACCGCTCAGAACTGTCCTTCAGGGGGAAGGAAATCTACCCTGGAGGAAGGCGGAAAACAAGGAAGGATGAAAAAGAAAAGGGAAACTGCAGATAAAGCAAGTCACAGCCAGCGGCAGCTCACAAACTGGAAAGCGGGTGAATTCTTTCCAAGTCCGTGGATTGTCTGTGAGAAGAGGAAAGGTACTTTTAGACTTTACAAATTAAACGCACATGTTGCAATTTCTAGTACAGCCATTGAAAAACAGATACAGAGTATATAATTTTGAAAGCTACTGAATGATTTTTTAAAATTATTAGTCAAAAACAAGGTAACAAAAAACTGGAATACAGAACAGGTAGAACTCAAAGAAGGAAGGAAATAAAAGGTAGATTTAAATCCAAATACATCACAAGTCACAATTAATGTGAACATACTACATGGAATACCATTAGAAAGATGATCAGATCAGATTTCTAAAATCCAAACATAAAATGTGTACCAGAGGTACAACTAAAACTGAAGGAGAAAGAAAGGTTGATTATAGGAACTATGTTAGGATAACTATTTCTATTAAGCAAAGCAGTTTATAGGAAAAATCATTACTAAACAGATTATAGAAATAATTCAAATAATTCATATTATTTCTATAACAGATTATAGAAATAATAATAGAAAATTGAAAATTACTACATTTTCAATACACCAAGAAAATGTAGTAATTTTAAACTTGTATACACCAAATAATATAGTATTAAGCTACATAAAACAAAAGTTGACAAACTCCAAAGAAGAGAGTAGTTCTACAATAAAAACAAGTGAGATACAATTTAAGCACTGATGTCTTTATGTGTGCTTTTTAAAAGGATTAAAAATTCATGAACTCTAACCTTACATCACATAGAATATTAACTAAAAGTGGATCAAAGACCTTAATATAAGAGGTAAAACCACAAAACTCCTAAATGAAAAGAGGGGGGAAACCTTGGGAGATTAGATTCGGAAATGATTTCTTGGATATGAACCGAAAGTATAGGTAACAAAAGAAAAGAAGTAAATTAGACTTCATAAAATATTTTAAATTACATATATGTGTGTGTATATGTGTTTGGGTATATGTATAAATTAAATCTATCAAGATAGTGAAAGCAGGGCTGGGTCTGGGGCTCAGCAGTAGAGCGCTTGCCTTACACGTGTGAGGCACTGGGTTCAATCCTCAGCACCACATAAAAAATAAACAAACAACATAAAGGTATTGTGTCCATTTACAACAAAAAAAATTTAAAAAGATAGTGAAAGCACAACTCAAGATGGAGAAAAATTTTAGAAACCACACATCTGATAAACAGTTACTATACAGAACATGTAAAGAAGTCCTACTCAACAAAAACCAACAGCCCAATTTAAATGTGGGCCAAGGACATGAACTGATGCACCAAGTGGATCATTAGAACCCTTGCTGTTGGGGAGGTAAGGTGGGGTGGCCGCAAGGGAAACAGCAGGGCAGTTTCTCAAAAAACTAACACTAGAACTCCACGAATCCAGGAATTCTACTTCAGGGTAGATGTCCAAAACAGCTGAAGGCAGGAACTGGAGAACTGGAAGGGTACTCTCATATTCACACCACCATTAGTCATACACGATAAGCCAAAAGGTAGAAACAACCCAAGTGACCGTCAGTGGGTGAGTGGATATACACAGCATGGAGTATGCATACAATGAGATTATTCATACCTTACGATGAGGGAAATTCTGACACTGCCACAACACGGTGGACCTTAAGGATATTATGCTAAGTGAAATAAGACATACACAAAGAACAAAAATTGCACAATTCCACTTATCTGAAGCAAAAAGTAGGATGATGGCCATCAAGAGCTGCGAGGAGAGGGTTAGGAAGTGATTTAATGAGCATGGACTTTCAGTGGGAGAGATGGAAAGGCTTCAGAGCTGGTCGGTGGGGATGGCTACACACAGTGGGAGTGTACTTAATGCTGCTAAACCATACACTAAAAAAGTGGTTGAAACAATAAGTCTCATGCATGCATATTTTATCACAAAAAAATACTTTAAATGAGTTAGGTATTCATCTCAAGAAGTCAGGAAAAAGAATACAAAAAAGAAGGACTAAATTACACTAAAGAAACTGTACGAGGAGAGTTTAAAATCCTATTGAGAATTTTTACATTATAAATAAAATCAACTTCTAAATATGGAAGACCTTATGTAAGAATTATACTTCTGAAACCTTCTGTCAATACCACTAAAGTACATTATGGTGCAGAATTTAGTGAAATCCTTAGTTGTTTCACTGTCCAAAATCACCCCTGAAACTAGTGATATGATGGAAAATAGGCGTGAGTGTCAGCACATTGTGGAGAAACCGGAATGCGAACTAGTACTTAAAAATCCATAGAGACAGAGCAGATCAGTGAGTGTCAGGGGCCTGGAGGGGGGAAGGGCAACAAGGAATGGAGAGTGGCTGCTTAAAGAGGCCAGGGTTTCTTTGGGGAGTGATGCAAATGCTCTGGAATCAGCGATGATGTTTGACCACTGTGTAAATGCACTAAATGCCCCTGAATTGTATGTGCTATAATGGTGACCCTTAAGTGAATTTAATCTCAATGTTAAAAGCCTAGTCAGAAGACCATGCCATGGTCAACGTCATAGCATATCACAGTACGACTGACAACATAAGAACGCATCGTCTACTTATTGAACTCCGACGCATCAAAGTGATATTCAGAGACTGATGGTGTGTTTCACATGAGTCCCACCCAAGATGAAATGTACCAGAGAGCAGATTACAGACTTTCAGCAAGGTCCTTCTGACCTCATGGTGGCCATCACCAATAATACGAGGGAACAAAACAAGTGGTAGGAAAAGGCACCATAAGGCCTGATCCCAGCTTCCAAGTCTGACAGAATTCCTTAGAACTCTGTCTAGGAGGCCTGTTTTCATTTTTTCTCACCCAAAACCCTGAAGGTTCCAATATGGCTGAATTATTTAGGGGCAACTGAAAGCAGAGAGCAGGGAATGGGGCTTACAATAGCTGGCCATGGACCCTGCTAACCAGCTCGTGGGTTCCACCAGAGGCATGCCCAGGGACCACACGTCCAAACAGTCCAAGTGTGCCCTCTGGGATCAGTGGCCCCCACAGTACACGTGATCACCACAGTCAGCACACAGATCCCAGAAGCAAGTGCAACTCACAACACCTGGCTTAACTCTTCTAGACTCGGAGAAGACACAGAACCTTGCACGCTTCAGGACACTGCCTGAGCCAAATAAATGGGAGGCTCGCAGCATTTGGCCTGGTTTTGCACAATTGAGAGAAGGTACACAATCCTATAAGACATGCCCCCAAGAGTGAACAAGAGAAATGAAGTCAGTGCCTCCCTGGGAAAGGTCAGAGAATGAAGCCTGCTGACTGGTGGGGAAAGTCTTTCTCTCCCAAAGCCAGTTAGTAAAAGCTAGAGATGGTGACTGCTTCTTCAAATGCAGAAGCAGCAATATGAGGTTACATGAAGTTTACATCATGCCACATGAAGAATCAAGGAAAAACACACCACCAAAGGAACAAAATAAAAAGTCCAGTGATCAAAGCCAAAAGAAATATAGACTTACAATTTATAATTCTTGATAAAGAATTCAAAATAATCAACTTAAATATGCTTAGTCAGCTCCACAGAAACACAGATAGACAACTATATGAAATCAGGAAAATAATACATGAACAAAATAAGAAAGTCAACAAGGAGATAGAATCATAAGAAAGGATCAAATGAATTCTGGAACTGAAGGGTACAAGGTCTGAACTGAAAAATCCAATAGAGAACTTCAAGAGCTAACTTCATCAAGCAAAGAATCAGTGAACTCAAAGGCGATTATTTCAAATCATATGAAAGAGGAACCATAAGAAAAAGGTATAAAAAGATGAAGAACATCTACAGGACTTAAAGCATACTATCAACCAAAACTATATACACATTAGGAAAGTCCTAGATATCGAAGAAAATGAAAACAGATCAGAAAGTTTATTTATAGAAATGACAGAACACTTCTCTAAATTTGAGGGAAATAAACAACCAGATCCACAAAGCCCAAATAACACCAAATGTTTTCACCAAGATACATTCAAAGACAATTATAATCAAATTGTCAAAAGTCAAAAACAGAATTCTGAAAGTAATACATAAGACTCATTAGATACAAGAGAATGCCCATGAGAGTCCTATATTTTCCCAGCACAGACCTTGCAAGTCAGGAACATAGAAAGTTATATTCCATGTGCTTAACAAAAAACAAAAAGCCTACCAATTAAGGATAGCACACCTAGTAAAGCTGTCCTTCAAAAATGAAGGAAAGGGGCAGGGGATGTAGCTCAGTTGGTATAGTGCTTGCCTCGCATGTATAAGGCTCTGGGTTCAAACTCCAGCACCACAAAAAAAAAAAAAAAGGAAAGGTAAAGACTTTTCCAGATAAAACAAAGCTCGGGGAGTTCACTAAAAGATCTGCTTTCAAGAAATATTCAAGGAAGTTTTTAAAGTTGAAAGGAAAAAAAATGCTCACTAGCAAGATGTAAATATATAAAAGTATAAAACTCACTGGGGTAAAGGTAAGATATAGTTAAATTCAGAATAATAATGTAATGGTGATGTGTAAAGCACTTTTACTCTAGTATAAAATTGAAAAACAAAGGTATTATGATAACCGTAGCTATAATAATTTGTTAATGCACACATAATATAAAAATAAGCAAATTATAACATCAATAACAAAAAATTGTGGGGGAGTAACAAGTAGAGTTTTTTATGCAATTAATGTTGTTATCACCTTAAAACAGACAATTATGCTTTATTTATCCTCATGGGATTTCCAAAGAAAAAACCTATAGTAGATATACAAAAGATAGAAAGGAATCAAAGCATACCACTACACAAATAAATCATCAAATCATAAAGGAAGACAGCAAGAAGGAACAAAAGATACATAAAACTGTCAACAAACAAACACACTAGAAGTAGTAAGTCCTTATCTATTAATAATGATTTTAAATGTAAATAGATTTGTTATGGGCCAGGCTATACGGGCAATGACCAAACAGACTCCATTTAACCCTGAGACTCCAGATCATGTAAGAAATGTTTCTCTCATGGGAAAGCCCCGCCTCTGTACCCGTTAATAGCAAAATAGTTACCTAGCATAACATACTTGGCAGCACAAAATAGCAATTCTTAGACAATGTAAAATTGTTCTCATTGGTTTCCATTTTTCCTAGGCAATGTACCTTGTCAAAGATCAACTGTCTAGACATTAAACCATTCTCTAATGTATACTGAACTAGAGTCATTTTGACCCCCTTCCCTTCTGCTTGCTTGATACTATGCCAACGTGGAAAGTTCTATGGGAAATATCAGTGTACCCGCCTCATTGTCTCACTAACTGCCCAATTCAGCTTCTGTACCTGCTTGCTTGCAGCTATATCAACCTGGATGTGGTTTTTGCCTTTAAATATCCTAAAGTGCTCAGGCTTGGGGCTGAGACAGTTATGGGTCCTGTGGGAAACAGTCATAAAGGAGCTGGCTAAATAAAGACTCTTCAATTTGAACAAGACTGGGACTTTGTGTGTTTTCTGAGTGACCTGACCCACAACAGATTAAATTCTCAAATCAAAATACAGAGTAACTGGATGGATTAACAAAATAAGAGCATATGCCCCCTACAAGATTCACTTTAGCTTTGGGGACACACATAAGGTAAAGATGAACAGATAGAAAAGTTATACCCATGCAAACAGTCACCAAAAGAGAAAAGGAATACCTATACTATGAGAGACAAAACTGACCTTAAGCCAGAGACCATCACAAGAGAAAAAAAAAGTCCTTATATGATGACAAATGAGTAAATTCATAAGAAGGATCCAACACTGGACCATCTAACCAAGTCAAACAAACACTGACAGAACTGTAGGACAGACAATACAATAATAACTGGGACTTTAATACTCTACTTCCAACTCAAAACCATTCAGACAGAAATTAATAAGGAAAACACTGACTTGAACAAAACTATAAACCAACGGACCTAACAGACACATACAAAGCATAAAATAGACATTCTCCTCAATGGAAGAATCTGCAGGATAGATCATAAATTGCACCACAAAACATGTCTTAGCAAACTTAAGAAGACTGAAATCACATCAAGTACCTCTTTCGACCACACTGGTACGAAACCAGAAACCAATAACAAGAATAAAATTAGAAAGTTCTAAAATATGTGGAAATTGACAAAGAATATGTCAAAAGGGAATTTGGTTTTTTTGTACCAGGGATTGAATTCAGGGGCACTAGACCACTGAGCCATTTTACTTAGAGACAGGGTCTCACTGAGTTGCTTAGTGCCTCACAGTTGCTGAGGCTGGCTTTGAAATTACAAACCTTCTGCCTCAGCTTCCCAAACCACTGGGATTAAGGCATGTGCCACCACACCCAGCTCAAAAGGGAAATTTTAAAATATCTTTTGACAAACAGAAATGGAAATATACCAAAATTTATGGGATGCAGCAAAAGCAGTTCTAGGAGGGAAATTTACAATGATATAGGTCTGCATTAAGAAACATGAAAGAGCTCAAATAAACAACACTTCACCCTTCAAGGAACTAGAAAAAGAATAACAAAGCCCAAGATCAGAGCATAAATAAAGGAAATACAGACTAAAAAAACAATGCAAAAGATCAATAAAACTTAATTGGCTTTTTGAAAATATAAACAAAATTGACAAACCTTTAGCTAAGTTAAGAAAAATACAGATGACTTAAATAAAATTGTAAATGAAAGGAACTATTACAACTGATTCCGCAGAACAAAGGACCAAAAGAAATTATCATGAGAAATCATACACGAACAAATTAGATAACCTAGAAGAAATGGATAAATTCCTAGAAACATACAATCTATAAGATGGAATCTTAACCAGGCACAGTGGTGCACGCCTGCAATCCCAGCAACTCAGGAGGCTGTGGCAGGAGGACTGCAAATTCAAGGCCAGTCTAGGCGACTTAGCAAGGACTTGATCAACTTAGTGAGACATATCTCAAAATAAAAACAAAAATCTGAAAGGAACTGGGGGTGTAACTCAGGGGCAAAGCACCTCTGGGTTCAATGCCTAGTACCAAAAAAAAGGAAAAAAGAATCCTAAAAAACAAACAACAACAACAAACAAAAAACAGAAAATCTAAAGAAACCAACAAGTAAGGAGATTGAAAGAGTAATCAAAAACATCCCAACAAAGAAAAGCCCAGGGCCAGAGGCCCACTGGAGAATTCTACCAAATATTTAAAGAATAAACACCAACTCTCCTCAGTCTTTCAAAATGTTGAAGAAGAGGGAACACTTCCAAACATATTTTAGAACAGCATTAACTTAACACCAAAGACAGAAGAACACTTTAAGAAAATCATACATCAATAACCAGGATGAATTTAGACACAAAAATCCTCAAAAGTGCTCGTAGACAGATTCCAATACCCCATGATGCAGTGGGATTCCCCCTGTGATGCAAGGATGGTCAGATACATGCAATCTACAAATGTGATCCACCACATTAACAGAATGAAAAACAAGGACCACATGATGATCTCAGTTGATGCAGCAAATTCAACTTAATAAAATTCAACATCCATCCAGAATAAAAACTCTCCACAAATCAGAAACAGAAGGAATGTACCTCAACACAACAAAGGCTGTATATGACAAGGCCACAGCAGCCAACACATCCCACAGGGACAGGCGGAAAGCTTTTCCTCCACCTGGTACAAGACAAGGCTGCCCACTCGTGCTTATGTCCACCTCTGTCCAACACAGTACTAGAAGTCCTGGACAAGGAAAACTGGACGAGAGACAGAAATAAAAGGCATACTGTCTCTGTATTCAGATGACATAATTTTATATATAGAAAACTCTAAACTCCACCAAAAAAGAAATAATTTTAGAACTGATATATGTTACGGGATACAAGATCAACATATAAAAATCAGTAGTGTTTATACAAGCTAACAAAGATCTATTTGAGAAAGAAGTTTTTAAAAAATCTCATTTATAATGGCTACAAAAAATACTTCAAAATAAATTCAAGGAGGTAAACAATCCTAACTGAAAACTATAAAATCTCAATGACAGAAACTAAAGAAGACACAAATAAATGAAAAATGTGTATTCACAAATTAGAAGAATTAATACTGTTAAAATGTCCAGAATACCCAGAGATCCATAGATTCAATGCAATCCCTTACAAAAATTCCATCGACATTTTGCTTAAAAATTTAAAAAAATAAATGACCCAAAAATATTAAACCACAAAAATACCCAATAACCAAAGCAATATTAAGGGGGGAAAAAAGCTACAGATACCAAACTACCTAATTTCAAAACATAGTAATCAAAAGAGTATGATACTAGCATATAAACAAACACATAGACCAGAGCCCAGAAATAACCTTGTGCACATTTGGTCAACCAATCTTCAACTGGGTTGTCACAAACACACAATGGGGAAAGAACAGTTCCTTCAATGATGCTGGGAAAACTGGATATCCAAAGTCAAAAGAATAAACTGGACTCTTATCTTTCACCAACTCAAAAAGCAACTCAAAATGCATTAAAGATTTAAATGTAGACCTGAAATAATAAAAATCCCAGAAGAAAACATAGGCAAAGGCTTCTTTTTGATATTGGTCTGAGCAATGACTTGTTTTGGATATGACTCCAAAAGGACAGGTAACAATAGCAAAAACATACACACAGGTTTACACCAAACTACAAAGGCTTCTGCAACAGCAAAGGAACAATCAACAAAATAAAAAGGCACCTACTGAATGGGAGAAAAGTGGAAACTATATATGCCCTAAGGAGTTAATTCTCAAAATATACAAAGAACTCATACAACCCAGTAATAAAAACAAAAAATTTTATTTTTAAAATGGGCTAAGGATCTACATTGACATTTCTCCCAAGAAGACAAAGGGCCAAGAGGTATTTGAAAAGACACCAGACATCAATAGTTGGCAAAGAAATGCAAATCAAAACCACAATGAGAACCTTAACTTAGCAACTATCAGAAAGTCAAAGGACAAGTTTAGGTGAGGAGAAAAGGGAACCCCAGTACACTGCTGGTGAAAATGTAAAGCAGCCATCATGGAAGTATGGAGGTTCCTCAAAAAATTAAAAACAGAACTACCATATGATCCAGCAAGCCCATTTTTTTTTTTGTATATATCCAAAGAATTAAAATCAGGACCTTGAAGAGATATCGACATCTCCATGTTCATCGCAGCATCATTCACAATAGATAAGAAAGACATGGAAGGAAATTTGGTAACCTTCAACCGATGCATGGATATATACGTGGTGTGTGTGTTTGTGTGTATCTCCACATTTTATCTGTTTTCCAGTTTGTGGATATATTTGTACACATACACATACACACACAACAGAATATTGTTCAGCCTTTAAAAAGAAAGGAAACCCTGCCATGTTCAATAAAATGGACAGGCCATGAGGATCCTATGCTAACTAAACAAGCCAAATGCAGAAAGACAAACACTAAATAGTGCTTTTATGTGGAATCTAAAATAGTCTAACTCATAGAAGTAAAGAGTAGAAAGTTGTCTGCAGGAGCTGGGGGGAAATGCAAAATGGAGAGGTGGTGGTAAAATGGTACAAAGTTTCAGTTCTGAGAAAAAAATAAGACCTCAGTTAACAAAAATACATCTAATGCCATAGTGTATATTTATACTATGTTAAGAGACCTGTATAAGTCAGCCTTTCATTACTGCAGCAAAGTTACTGAGACAAGCTACTAATGAAAAAAGGGGTTTTGTTTAGCTCACCATTTTGGTGGCTCAAAGACCCAATGGCTGTGGCCTGGGCAAATGAGGACTGCCCCTTGAATGCCTCACCCGGCCAAGCCCAGCGGTGGAAGGAAAAGGTGCAAGGAAGAGAGAAGGAGGGTGGGCCCAACTCACCTTTTAACCTGTTCGCAGGAGCACTAGCTTCCAAGAGCCCCCCCCCCCCAAGGAAACAGGGCCCCCCCTAGGCCCCGCCCCGCAAGGGTTCCACAACACAGGCTAACATCACCACCCTGAGGACCAGGCCTTTAATCATAGTGAACCCTGGAGGATCACTAAGACCACACCCAAAGGGGGGATCTTTGTGTTTTTATCACACACAAACAATGACAACAACAACAAAGAGGACAGAAGGGCACTTTGGGGTTGATGGACATGGGTATGGCCCTGAGGGTGGTGCTGGTGCCACAGGTATACACTGATCCCCAGATTCATCAAATGCATACACTAAATATGTACATCACTTGGAAAACAGGGAAGAGGCAGAACCACATCTTTGGGACGACAAAGCAACCTTTCATAAGGTAAGTAAAGATACTCACTAGACTTAAAAATAATTGTAATTTTTTATTGCTCTCCATGTAGCTTCGTTTGCCTTTTTTTTTTTTTTTTTTTTTTTTTGCTTAAGCAAGAATAATTCATTATTTGCATTCTGCAACAGGGCAAAGCATAAATTAGGAAATTACATATCTTTTGTAGCTTACAATATTTCAAGCATAGGAATTTGGAATGTGAAGATAGAAAGTGGAGAAAATGGAAGTAGGATGTGTCGAGTTAGCCCAATGAGCAATGAGCACGGCCACCCTGTGAGCACGGTAGTGCCCTGGCACAAGACTGGGTGGGCTTTGCAGCTGGAGAAAACACCAAAACAAAACCATGCAACGGAACACTGGCACTCACACTCTAGATCCTCACCACTGGACCAGGGCAGGCAGGTCTTGTCCCCAGGACACCTTATGACATGTTGTATCTAAAATATCTCAAAACCTTAATGAGAATCAAAGGCAAGTAAGGAGAAGTGGATTAATGTCTCATGACTCCAGTCAGTCCTCTCAAAAAAAAACCTCTAAATCTCTTTCATTTCAAATGGTGACAGTAGTCATAATCACTGAACTTAAAATACAGATTACAACTGCAGAGCAAGAAGTGTCATGGAGCATGGGTGACGAGGTAGAACACAGAGGCCAGACTTGGGGTGTCAAGGAAGGTCTACAGAAAAGCCCCAGACCAAGACTGACCACCTGTGGAGGCTCACAGGGTGGGCAGAGGAGCCCCAGGAAGGAGCCTGGGGCAGGAAGGCCCAAGGGCATTCAGAGTGCAGATCACAAGGACCTAGGGCAACTGCTCCAGAATCCTGCTGTGATTCTCTTCTCAAAAAAGATGAGCATTTCAGCACATCCAAGCCCAGCTGAAGGCTGCTCCACTGGAGCTTCTGTATTTTGATCTCTACATCTTTATCCCTCTACTGGAGCCAGACCACTGACATCCCCGCCCCTACCCCCACCCCTAGGACTTCAGAAGTCCTGCTCTCTTAAGGAGAGGCACATGCCCACA
Source organism: Marmota flaviventris (assembly GCF_047511675.1). NCBI lineage: Eukaryota > Metazoa > Chordata > Mammalia > Rodentia > Sciuridae > Marmota > Marmota flaviventris. The sequence continues at coordinate 70,255,182 of NC_092513.1, forward strand.
TCCTTCAGACCATTTCTGGGGCCATATTAGGGCAATTTCTTCAAGGCACAGATGCTGACTCTCAGCACCTCTTCTGATGAGCAATGACATCTAATGTCCTGGACTGCTGAAGTCAGGTTGGATAGACTGGCTTACTCTAGTTTGTAAAAACATTAAAGCAGCATCAAGCATAACTATTAGACAGATTTCTCAAAGGAATTTTCCAACAATTGCATTTCACACACACACACACACACAACTCTCTCACTCACACTCTCTCTCTCTTTCTTTCCCCCCCCCCTCATCTGTATGATGTACTTTTTTGAAAAGGGGTCTACAGAAGTGAGGTTTATTGTGGACAATAGGTCTCAGAATTTCTTGTTTCTCACAAGGACAGAAAGCATCTTTTAATACAGGGGGACTTCAGGCTACCACCCTGCTCAGGCAAGTAGTAGATGGATTTAAAAGGCCATCCTAAGAGTAGGTAAGGACTTTGGACATTGCTCTAAGAACAAGGGGAAGCTACTGAGGAATTTTTAGCATGAAAGTAATGCAAATGGATTTTTATTTTTCAGAAATATCATGCACACCGAGGCACAGTGTTGTACACCTGTAATCCAGTGGCTCAGGAGGCTGAGGCAGGAGGAACTCAAGTTCCAAGCCAGCCTCAACAACTTAGCAAGGTGCTAAGCGACTCAGCGAGACCTTGTCTCCAAATAAAATACAGAATAGGGCTGGGGATGTGGCTTAGTGGCTGAGTGCCCCTGAGCTCAATCCCCAGTACACCATCCCCCACCCCCCCCCAAAAAAAAAAAAATATCATGAAGAAGCAGTGCTGGAAATGGTTTGGGAGTGACAGGAAGGCCCACCATGTAAGATGGAAGACCACCTCACAGGGGTGAAGGCCTCATCCCACGGAATGAGATGACATAAGTGCAAATGTGCCTCAGCTTGTGACGGCTTCATTCAGGATTTTTCCATCTTACCGTGGCGCAGGAGTGAAGCGCATTCTGTAGAAGCTGTACTGTCCCAGGCTGGTGATATATGGTACACTGCCCTCAAGAGGCCAGGCAGGCAGGGCCACGGCTGCCATCAGGCTTGCCACCAGGGCCAACGGCCATGCTCCAGGGCAGGCAGCTCTGCCGCACTGCGATACCTGGCTAGGACCGCTGCAGTGGGCTTACATGGGTCTAATCCCTGTAAACCAAGGAGCATCTGTACCTAGATGTGAGTGACGTTTATGAGGTAGAATGCACAGTATTTGGTGTACAGACTGAACATGGTAAAAAAAAAAAAAAAAGAAAAAAAAAACAAGTAGGGAGGAGTGAAAGATGAAGCTCAGGTTTCTGCCAAGAGAATTGTATGCATAGCACCATCAGGGACTGAAAAAGGACACAGGAGTAGGAACACTGTTCAGAAGGATGACAGAGCCCCAATGAAGAGCCCCAATAAGCAATGGGTTGGACGCATACAAAGCTCAGCAAACAGACCCTGAGTGAAGACAAACATGGAAACCACCAACAGAGAAAAGGTAGGGAAAGCCACTGAAAAGGGAAAGATGGCCCAGAGTGGATGAGGAAAAGGGCCAGGCCAAGGCCAAGGCCAAGGGGGATGTGAGAGGCACGGAGGGAGTGGCTGAACTGTGGACACTTGGGGGAACCGAGGAGGGCGGGTGGCTACTCATGACTACAGTGATCTCAAGGCAGCCATGTCCCACGGCAGGAGAGCTAGCAAGACCAGCAGACCTGAGGTGGGGACGAGGGGAACGCCCCACCATCCTCCCCTTGGCAGTGGCTTCCAGGGTCAGCCTGCCGCCTTCACAAAGCCAGCCGCCATCCAAAATAAATAAAACCCAGTAAAACCGGACTGGCAAAACCACTGTTGCTCTAGTTTTCCTTTATTTAGTAGATTCAAAGAAGATACCAACTGGGCAGCCAAGAAAGTACAGTAGTGAAATACAAGGCTCACTCTCGCACCACTAACGCCATCAAAAACCCGTATCAGGACAGCAAGACACACACTAACATCAGATGTAGTTTCACATGCTATAAAGAACAATAATTACGCTATTTGGTTCCAAGTTTTAAAAATACTATGGTATATGTGGTTTTGAGCAAGATCCTAAATTGCCATCCTGTTCTGAAAATAGTTTTTTTTTATTCAAGTGTTGACAGGCAAAAAATACAGTTTTAGTCTGACTTTACAGGCACACACCAATTATCCTGTTTTTAACTTTATTTGAACCGTAAGAGTATTCTTGCAAAGCAACAAAAATGTGCAGAACTGAGGTCAATTAATAAGTAGTTTCCAAAAATCTACAGAACTTCTAACTGGGCAATATCAAAATCCCTATAATTTGTGATGAACAATAACAAAACTGAAGATTTTTTTTTCCAGTTTCAACTAGGATTTCCCTAAAGATGAAGAGATTCTATGTGGTTCATCTGTATCACCGGACAATGCTTCTTTAACAGTGAGTCTGTTGCTCTATGTATCAAAAACATCCACACTCAAACCACATTTTAGCAAAAAGCTAATTTCAAAACTGAAATTGCTGTCCATTTCTAATTGCCTCCTGGGAACATAACCTAGCCTATAGTAGGTTCTATGCTTTAGTCAATAGCTAGCATTTCTCCAAATAAAAATTACTAACAGTATCACAAGAATAGTGCACCTCAGAGCTGGGGTTGTAGCTTGGTGGTAGAGCACTTGTCTAGAATGTGTGAGGCACTGGCTTCGACCCTCAGCACCACATAAAAATAAATAAATAAAATGAAGGCACTGTGTCCATCTACAACTAAAAATATTTTTTAAAAAAACAGTGCATCTCTTTATATTCAAAACTCATCTGATGCCTGTCCACTGTCATCTGTCATCAGCTCACATATTTGTGCGGGAACACACTGCCTCACCACGGGGTTGGTTTAGTCACCTCCCAGCACACACAGCCCGATACTGGTAACCAGCCAACTCTATAGAGTCCAAGCACAAGGAATGAAAAGGGAATTAGGTTCCTTAATATCTTGTGTCATGGGAAATAACCAGCAAGTGGCATATTACCCCACCACCCTCACTCGTCCCCCATCCCCATCCACTGAAGAAGTAGACCATTAGATCCAAGTGGGAGGAAAATCTGATGAAGATAAGGCTGATTAAGATGGAAAAATTCTGAGGGAGGAGAAAATAAGAAAGAATGATCAAAGTAAAATGACTAACAAGAGAATCTTCAGCCAAAAATAATAAGGAAGAATGAAATATATAATAATAAAGGAATAATGTCAGATGATAACCAAGCAAGAGAAGTCTGTGGGAAATAAATTTAATCTCTTCACATTGATCCCTAACCAGAGCTTCCAGAACGATGGACAATCCAGGGCCATGTGGTCACCCTGTACCCCCCAATGCTTGTTACACCAAGTATTTTTGCCCCCAATCAGGATTCAAAGACTACCATCATCTCCATGCTCTGCCAAGGGACACATCAGGGACAGGGGCTGAAGAGAAAGCTGGGACAAAGAATGTGTGAGGTACTGGGTTCAATCCTCAGCACCACAGGATGGCACAAAACAAGTCTGGTTTTGAGGCTAAAATTAACAAGAGGGAGAGAACTATAGATGCGCACCACAGTGCAGGCACAGCTCGGGTTGCTGGTGCTGAGTGCCACCAAATTTAAAACTTTGTTCTCCTCGTACAATTACTTCTCAGCAAGACCACCCAAAGAAAATGCAGACCTGAAGGCCAAAATGATGGACAGTAGTGAAAGTGAGCATGACCATAACCATCACAAGCACACTGTTCAAGCAACGGGCAACGGAGCAGCCAGCGCGCGAGGAAGGCTCCAGCTCACCGGGAAAGGTGCTCGTCACGCAGTCCGCACCCCGTAAGGAAGCTGCTGACACATACGTGGAACATTTGCACAGCCAATTATTTGTATAAGACAGGAAGTCTAAATGCTTCTATCAAAAGTGCTCGTCTCGAGAGTGGCCTTCACTTAAATAATAAAAATCCTTTAAAACAAAAGGAAAACAAAGATCTCCTTCCAAGTCATTGAGCCTTTACCTTAAATTTAATGTATTTCATTCAACAAATTTTAAAACAATCCTTTTAGTGCAGAGCACTAAAAGGGGAAGCTGCTCCTGGTAAGCAGAAGGGACAGTGGCAAAAGCCTGCTGCGCTGTGATGGGAAGAGCACAAGTTTGGAAGGTCAACAGGAAGGTCTGAACCCAGCACTGCCATTCGCTGGTTCTGAGACCCCAGGCAAAATTTCCGAAGGTCAACTTCACTGTTTTCAGATGTGGAACAAAACCTACTTCAAAGGGTTGTTCTGAGGGGCTGGAGTGTGGCTCAGTGGTAGAGCGCTCACCTAGCGTGCATGAGGCACTGGGTGCGATCCTCAGCTCCACATAAAAATAAAAAATAAAGCTATTGTGTCCACCTAAAACTAAAAAATATATATATATATATATTTTAAAAGTGTATCATGTCTGGTGTGGAAGCTGAAAGACCTTTCATTTAAAAAAAAAAAAAAAAGGGTTGCTCGGTTGCTCTGTCTCAGGACAACTCCTACCCAGGTGGGTCCCAGGGCTAACAGGGACCCTTCTGACCAATGTCATACCTATTTTTCCCTCATGGTGCAGTCAACTCCCAATAAGGCCAGAAAGCTTGCCACCTTCACTGACCTCCCCAGCCTAGGGATCCAGAGCAGCCCATGCTGAGGCTGCCTCAGAGCACCGAGCCAGCCCCCGAGCCCAGAGGGAGCAACGGTCCAGGGGAGCTCGGAGAGTGGAACGTGCCTGCTGAACTTCTGTGCCTATGACCACATCACAGAGCCCAGGAGGGGCAGAAGCATTGCCAGGTGAAGGTCACGGTGACTGCAGTTCCAGACGCAGCCTGACAGGACACATGTCAGCCAGGCTGACGCACTGTGGTTCACCTTCTGATGCTAGTGTTTTAAGACCCTTGAGGGTGCAGTCACAAATTTTAGCATTCCTAAGTACGCCCTGAACCTAGAAAAGTCAGAACCATTGAGTCAGGAAGGAAAGACAGGGAGAGTACGAGGCAATGATCTGAAAGAGGGGTGTGTGCCTGGACTTCCTGCAGAGACGGGGAGGTTCTGAGATCTGCTGCATCCAATACAGCAGGCACCAACCACAGGTGGCTTCTGAACACACAGTGTGGCTTGCACAACTAAGACAACAAATTTTTTACTTACCTTTATTAATTTACAGTTCAATAGTCAAATGTGGCTATTCACAATGGCACAGAAGTGCAGGTTAATAACTTTTGCTAATTCACAAGGTGGTATGGAGGAAGGTTAACTAAGCTTACAAAGCAAACACTCAAAAAGAGAAAAAAATTAAAATTTTAAAAACTAGCAACTTGATAATCCTCCTTGCTCTGCACACAGTGTGCCTCACAAAGCTGAGGTCTTGGTCTGACCCAGCTTGTCTTGTCAGCTTGGGCTGTCACAGTGAGACACCACTTTCTCATGGTTCTGGAGGCTGGAAGTCAAGCCTCCATGGTTTTGGAGGCTGATCTGATTCCTGAGAAACCTACTCCTGGCTTGTAGGTGGCCACCATTTCCCTGTCTTCACATGACTTCTTCTTTATGCTCAAGTTTGTGTGACAGACAGACAAATCTACCTGTTCTAATAAAGCCACCAATCCTATCAGATTAGGACCCCTCCTTATCTAATTTAAGTAGTCCCCAAAAGGCCTTATCTCCAAACACAGTTGTCCTAGGGATTAGAGCTTCAACAATGACAACCTGGGGACGGGCACCGCCAGCTCACAGCAAGGTCTCCCTGCTGCTCATCAGCTTCCTCAGCCTGAGTCCCAACTCTCCACGCACTGCATTTCTCACCTTCACACCCTCCTAGAGGCTCGGCTTTCTGTCTGTACATCTCAATCGGACTTTTACCCTGACTGTGACCCCTCTGCAATTGACCAAGATCATAACTTGGTTCTTATCCTCAAAAATTGCTTCTTATTTTTTTAAACAGACTGTGGAGAAGAGGTAACTTGCAGGACTGCGAGCACTCTCCTCAGACAGGACTCCTTGTGCCAGGTATGTGGTGTAGGGACACATGCCTGCAATCCCACTTGCCTATAATAGCAGTTTCTCAGGAGGCTGAGGCAGAAGGATCACAAATTCAAGGCCAGCTTGGGCAACTTAGTAAGATCCTGTCTCAAAATATATATATTTTTCAAGAACTGGGGATTCAGCTCAGCGGTGAAGGGCTTGTGTAGCATGTGTGAGTCCTCAGTTCAATTCTCAGTATTACCAAACAATAGACAGAGACAGGGGCAGTATGTTGGCAAGGCTGTCCCTCGCAGGCATATGGGGAGAGCTCCCCACCACACCTGCTAAGAGGGAGTCACTGTTCCTAAACTATCTGTACACTGTGACTTGTGCCAAGCATCTGCTTTCCTTCTAGAGTCTAGAATTTGGTACTTGCTAGGCAGAGGATGCATATGTGACCGAACTCCAAATAATCCCCATCTCCAGTGGGATTCCCGGGTAGACATCATTTCACACCCGTTGTCACAGCTCATTATGGAAGAATGAGTGTGTCCCATGTGGCTCTGGCAGGGAGGGTTGCTGGTTCCCTCTAGTTCACCCCCTCTACCTTTTCCCTTTGCTTATTTTTCTTTATACCCTTTCTCTGTTTTTTAAAAAAAAAAAAAAACACGTTATCACGAGGACAGCTCTGTGTGGGTCCTGCGAGTCCTAGTCGGGGGTGGTCTTGAGGACTCCAACACATTCATCAACCCACTTTCTTGACTCACGTTCCCGAACATCTACCTCTAGTAAAAAGAACTCCATATTCCCATAGTTCAAGCTCACCAGGTTCCACTCTAACCACGACTCTGTCGCCCTGCCCTTCTCCAGTCTCCTTCCTACCATCAGCACACCAGCCCAGGTGGAGATGGCATCAACTCACCACCTCAACGCTTCCACAGCTGGAGTCAGGGAGAAGCTTTTCTCTTTTGGGTGTAGTGCTGAGGACTGAGCCAGGGCCTCAGGCATGCTAGGCAAACACTCTACCACTGAGCCACATCCTCAGCCCAGGAGCAGCTGCTGTTGCTGCTGCTGTTGCTGCTGCTGCTGCTGCTTCTTCTTCTTCTTCTTCTTCTTCAATAAAAGAGTTTTCTAATTTAAAAAAGGAAAGAAACAAAATAAGTAAATGAGTACCCACGAGCCCCTCTATGCTTAGTCTCATTTTATTTGACCTTCCTGCAAGAGTAGGAACTGTAGAACACCCCCTCATCTCACCTAACAGGTTGCTCCTCTACAAACACCCTTAAAAGGGCAGTCCATGAGTTTCTGTCTGCCACCCCTTCCACCCCATTTTCCCTAGAACACTCCATAACTATATTTTCCACTTGTGATCCATGACTGTTTTCAATTTTAGCCTCCTCATTCATCCCAAACCCTAGAACTTTACTCCCAAGCCTCCCCCAATATAAGTACATCCTATTTAAGTCATTGATTGCTCTTCTAGACATTTTGTTAAAAAAAAAAATCATCTAGATGTGTTTGCTTTATAACTCAGCTGAGCTGTCCATAGCTACTATTGTCACAGCAATCCAAACTTACAGAAGACTACTTGAATGCACTTCTCTGCAGTTCTTCTTGGTGTTCCAGCCTATCCTGACCCTCTTCAGTAGTTTGGTATTACAGTAGAATTCTGTGCCATGCTATTGACAGAGCAGTCATTCAATAAACATCGACTCAATGAATTATATCATCATCCATCTATCAGACCTGCAGCAAAACAGAACGGAACACCAGGGGGTAGCCTAGCTGCAGTGAGGGAATATCACCAAGAGCAATCTCATTTTGTGAGTTATATAAGAATTAAATTTTTCCAAAATATAGTTTAGAATAACCAGTCAACCAGCAGGGGAAAATTTTGATGGATGAAAAAATTTAACCTTAAAAATTAAATCACAAAAGGAAGAAAGAGGAGGGAAAGATGTTTTTACTCAGGAATTTCCCTATAAAGATGACAAATCAAACGTTTTTCACTCCTTCTTACTTTTAACAATAATAAAAGAATCTAATTTTAATTTTTAAGGCATAAATTCACAAGTATAGGAACAGAAAAAGAGAAAACAGCTATAGAATTTGTAAATTAGAAAGTGGATAGTAACTGAATACAACAGAAAAAACAAATCTGAGGGGAACACTGATAAAACTGACCCATTTTATATCACCAGACCCTGCAAAGTTCAGGAAATGAAGACATTTAGAAACACAAAAAATAACATGTAAACTAGAGTACTGAATGCCGAGACACCCCTCCCCATCCCAAGCTTCTATCTCACTCAGGCCCTGGGACATTGGTCACCTGAGTTACAGATGATAAGCAAGTCTAAGGAGCCTGCAGGTGAAGATCTAAAGACACAGACACAAGGGGATTCTCTGACTCAGTCCAGCCAATCACCTGCAAGGGAATCTAAAAATCAGGAAGTGCCATTGGTCAGCATTCGAAGCTGTCAATCACCTTTTAGTTTCCTGTCCCCATTCACAGCAGCTAACCAGACACCTGAAAAAGTCTCTAACATGAAAGATGGAAACAAAAATATGCAGAAAATCAATAGGGAAGTCATGGGGGGGGGGGGCTTTAAAAAGAAAATCTAACATAAATATCTTTACAGTGGAGAGGAGAGAACCCATATTCATGAGACAAGGAGGAAATAGCAGCAAAAGGAACATTTAGAGAAATGATCTCAAAATTAAAAATATAATTATAGAAATGAAAACTCAATAAAAGGGAAGAAATTTAAAGCCGAGATATGTCTCAAAAAGTACAGCATAAATAAAGACGATAGAAAATAAGAAAATTAGAGGATCAATCCTAAAGGCAGAGTTCCAAATACAGGCTGCCCAAGAGAAGAGAGGCAAGATGCAATCAACAAACGTTTTCTTAGAACTAAAAACGAGTTTCTAGGTTGGAGGTACTGTCCAAGTTCCCAGTATAATGGATGGAAAGACATCGACACAAGGCAAATTATCATGAAATTGGAGAGACTCAGGAAAGTAGGAGGAAAGGGAACATCGCCCTCCCAATTCTGAAGGAAAACGATTTCCAAGCTGGGATTCTGTACCACCTATCAATCAAATATGACAAGAATAATGACACATTCAATAGACAGGGGCCAGAAATAACTCACCTCTCACACTTCCTGTTTTAAGGAGAAATTAGAGGATGTGTTCCACTAAGAGGAAAGTGAAAGTCCAGAAAGAGGGCACAGTGAACAGTGAAAGTCCAGAAAGAGGGCACAGTGAACGGCTAGTGAGAGGGCAGAGGGCAGAAGGCAGCACACCCCACGGCAGCTGCAGAGACGAGCTTTCAATAGGGAAGAAAGGGGCTGCTTGCACCTGTCCAGATTTCCTCAAGATATGGAATTTAAAATAAGTGCAAAGAGTTAAAAAACAATTCCATAATCCCTTAAATGGGGGGGGGGGCAGAAAATAGGAGCGAAAGGGGACAGCAACAGCATGGTCACTGTGCTTTACTCTAGTTTTTGAGGTAATGGGGAACAAACCCATGGCCCTGCACACACAAGGCAGGTGCTCTGCCGCAGAGCTACATCCCCAGCCCTCATTTTATTGAGACAGGGTCTCACCAAGTTAGTTGCCCAGGCTGGCCTCAAACTTGCAACCCTTCTACCTCAGCCTCCTGAGGAGCCGGGATTACAGGTGTGCACCAGCATGCCCAGCAGGTGTTGATTAAAATATCCCAAGTTCCTGTGAATACAACAGAAAGCAGGTGACTGTGGCCAGGGAGTGGGGAAGAGAAGAGGGGAGGTGTGGATGTGGACAGAAGAAATGGGAGGGACCACTGTAATGGAATGTCTTTCCTATGGGATAAAATGCTCTAAACTTGATGGTGGTGAGGGTTGCACAATTCTGTGAACATACTAAGAATTCCTGGATTCTACATTTTAAATGGGTGAATTGTGTGATACATGAATTAAAGCTCAATAAATCTGTTTTGAAATAAAATATTTAGCAGTGTGTATGAAAAAGAAAAACAAAGTCCTCCGAATAAAATAATACCATATTAACTATGTTCTGCTTTCACAAGTCCAGCTTTAGGTTATAAGTCTCCTGATCAGAAACACATTTAAGCAACTTAAGGAACAAGTTTAAATAAGGTTCTACTGTCTTCTTTTGACAAATGCTGCGTCTCTCTGACAGAGTGTGAAGGGCAGTTCAACAGTCATTTAACTGCTCCATTACCAACTCAGGCTTCCCCAGAAGTCCCACCAGGAGAGCAGTAGAGGCAAAGGGGACTCTAAAATGCAGTCCCCAGTGAGTGCTGAAAAACAACACCTCCCCATAGACACAGGGAACTGTGCGAAGCCCAGCTCAGGAGCTTCCAGGGGACCCTGTAAACGCAACACGGAAAAACTCATACGAGAATTCACAGGAAATCAGGGCACAGAAAGTAACTCTGGAAAAGTCTACATGGCCAAGCTGATATCTCACTAGCAGTCCCATCAGCAGAGACTAAGAAGCAAAATAAATTCCAGTGGCTTTGAAGGGCTGGAATCTAGTTGAAAGACAAGATGGCAAGAAACATGTTCAAAATCATTCAGAATAAAATTCCTTCCTGAAATATAGAATTCTAAAATGTCCTACTAGTAGTATAACCCTTGACTAGCAATTGTTTTCAGTTTTTTATTTATTTATTTTGGGGGGGATACCAGGGATTGAACGCAGGGGCACTCAACCACTGAGCCACACCCCAGCCCCATTTTGTATTTTATTTAGAGATAGGGTCTCACTGAGTTGCCTAGAGCCTCACTTTGGCTGAGGCTGGCTTTGAACTCACCATCCTCCTACCTCAGCCTCCCGACAGGTGTGTAACCACTGGGCTGGGCAGTGTCCTTTTATTTTTTTCATAAACCAATGCAACTGGATTTCATTAACAGCTAATTTTTGCCAAATTTAGTTCTAACATTCATTTAAGTTAAATGACCACAAAGAATAAAGTATTTAAGCTGTACTTTTGCATTCCTTCAATTCAAAAGCAACAGGATCAAATTTTTTTCAGGTTGTGAATAAACATGCCGTACTTCAGGCTAAAACCATATTTTATTCCAAACTTAGGAGTACAAAACACAGCTCAAAAAGAAATGACTTCTCAACCTTGAATTCAGGGGCATTAATATTAATGACATTCTCACTCATTTCAAAGGCATGTCCCAGAGTGTTTATATTATGAAAAATGGGTCTGCGGTGTCATCGTTTGTCATGTGAAATTGTTTAATCTGAGGTTTTGCTAGATTTGTAACAGCTGCACCCATGCTTACAGCTGTGAGTGGTCTTCACAGCATGGCACCCTGGACAGGCTTAGATCTGGTTGGCATGAACATGCTGTACTGGTCAATGGGTATATGAGTTCAGTATTTCTATAGCTACAAGTTTAGTCAGAATAAAGTTCTGTTTTGGATCAACAGTATACAGCCAATGCATCAGGGCTTTCAGAAGTTGATGGTATTGGTTACAGAAGGGCAGGACAAAGGCTTCCATTCATACACAAGCATCCAGAAAATGACTCAACTTGAGTTTGTGGAATTCAAATTTTGTTTGGGAAAACGATATGCATATCAAATACACCGTGGATCTAATTTGTTTTCTGGCATTTACTGAGGATCTCAGGGCATGTTACCAATCAGAAACTGGTTAGGCAGTACTCAAATCCTTCCAATGTCTCTCTTTACACAGTAGAAAGGTGCAACAAAAAGCCTGTCACAGGTTTACTTGAGATGCTTCCAGAGGAAGCTCTGGCCACCCTCAGACATGGGCCTACTGGTGCCACAAAAAGAGAAGCAAACAGGAAGCAGCTCCCCTGGGTCACAGTCAACAGCCTTGCCACTAACCTCAGTTTCCTTCTCTGTAAACATTTCAAAGAGAAGTCATTATTGAAGATGAATGTCTTCAGCTACAATCTATTGAAGTCTGGGTAACCAGAATTGCTCAGCTCTTTTGATTGCTGAAAAGGTAATCATGCAACAAGAATTAAGACATTTAAAGGGATGTGAAAACGTGAGAAACCAATGAAGTTCCTCAGAAGTTCCATTTGGGCAATCTCTTGGGAACTCCCTAATTCTGAGTCAAATTAATGTTTTTTGAAGAGATCCCACTCAAGTTTTCTTTCTTTACTTTTCTTTTCTTTTCTTTCCTTCCCTCTTTTCTCCCCTCCCTCCCTCCCTTTCTTTCTCTCTGTGTATGCATGTGCGCACTGGAATGAACTCAGGGCCTCACTCATGCTAGGTACTCTACCACTAAGCAGCGCCCACAAACTCTATTTTCTTTTTTTAAAAGTGCCTATCTTACCTTAGTACATATGGTTATTGTGAAACTCACATAAAATCTAAATGAAAATAATCTGAAAAGTACAAAGTACTAATATGGCATATGACTAATGCTAGAACTGAACCAAGAAATCAAAGAAAGTGTGTGTGTGTGTGACGGGTGGGGGGAGCCTGCTCATAAAACCAATGATTTTTTTTTTTATTTTTATTTTTAGCGTAGAGGACACAATACCTTTATTTGATTTATTTATTTTTATGCGGTGCTGAGGATCAAACCCAGTGCCTCATACATGCTAGGCAAGCACTCCACTGCTGAGCTACAAACCCAAACCAAACCAATGCATTTTTAAGAATCCATAAAACAAAAAGGTCTGATTTCTAACGAATACATATTAGTTTTCAGAACAAATAATTCTCCTATAGATAAGAAATTTTTAACTCACCAGAGAGAATAATTCTCCCAATAGGTAAGATAAATTTGTTCTAATCTATCCATTTTTTTCTAAGTGTTAATTTGACAACAAAATGCATTTCAAAATTATGTAAAAGTTAGTAAATTACTTTGGACAAAGGTCATAAATTCAAATGTCCACATGGATAAAGCATTCAGATGAGCTCAAGGCCACGAGAAAACACAGCCAAAGAAGACAGCCAGGAATCAGCTCCTGCCAGCTGCTTCTGTTAAAAGAAGCTCCACAGTGCTGTCAGACCACTTTTTATTTTTAAAGAGCTGCAAATGTAGATTGTTTCTAGGGTGAAATCTCTTAATGTTTAAATGTTAGTAACTGGCTCAAAAAAACCTTAAAACATTATGCACAAGTCACATGAAACACATCTGCAAAGGTGATAAGGTATCTGCTTTACCAGCTCTATCTTGATGGTTTCACAGAGAGCATTTCATAAACCATCACTAATCATCAGGAAAATACAAATCAAAACCACAGTGAGATATCACCTCACTCCTGTTAAGAAAGGCTACTATCAAAAAGATAAGAGATGGGGATGGAGTTGTAGCTCAGTGGTAGAGCACTTGCCTTGCATGTGTGAGGCACTGGGTTCAATCCTCAGCACACATAAAAATAAGTAAAGGCATTGTATCATTATGCAACTAAAACATTTTTTAAAAAAAGATAAGCAATAACAACTTCTTGGAACCCTTATATACTGTTGGCGGGTATTTATATTGCTACAGTCATTATGGAAAACAGCATAGGTGTTCCTTAAAAAAATTAAAAAATAGAACTTCTACCATATTCAACCCACTATTGGATGTATATCCAAAGGAAATGAAATCAGTCTCCTAGAGACATCTGCATTCCCATAAAATTTACTGCAGCACTATAGCCAAGAAATGGAAGCGACCTAAGTGTCCATCAACTGATGAATGGATAAACAAAATGTGGTACATAATGCACAATGGAGTACTAGTCAGACATAAAAAGAATGAAATCCTATCATTTGAGACAACATGGACAGAACTGGAAGTCATTATGTAAGGGAAATCAGCCAGCACAAGAAAAACAAACACCCATGATCTCACTCCTGTGGAATCTAACAGCGTGACCTCACAGAAGTTGAGAGTGGAAGGATGGCTACCAGCAGTGAAGAGCAGGGGACAGCTGATGAGGAAAGGGTGATCAGCAGGTATTAAGTTATGGTTAAATAGGAAAAATAAGTTCTGCATTCCATTTCACAGTATAATGACCACAGATAACAATAGTATACTGTATATTCTAAAAAGCTAGAAGAAAGGATTTTGAAAGTTTTCTCATGAAGAAAGGACAGATGTTTCAGGAAATATGCATGTCTGCCCTGACTGGAACACTACGTAAAGTATACATGCATCAAAATATCATGAGGCACCCCATAAATATGTACAATTTTATGTATCAAATAAACAGACTGATTGACTGGTTGATCAAATAACTGTGCCAATATTGGAGAGAAAATCAGAAATCTTCATGCATACCAGGAATTTAAAATTTTAAATACTTTGGTAAATAGTCTAGAAGTTTCGTAAAAAGTCAAACCTATACCTACCCTGTATTCCTACATTTTTACCCATGAGAAATGAAGGCATATGTCCATACAACTTGTGCATAAACATTCATAGAAGATTTATTTGTATAGAGAAATACTGGAAACTACCCAAAATTCCATAAAAAGGTAAAGAAATATTGAAACAATGGAATACTACTCAGCAATAAAAAAGAAATGAACTACTAATACAATGGACAATTCTCAAAACAGTTATGATAACTGAAAGAAGATGGGCCAAAAAAAGAGTACATAATGTATGATTCCTTTTGTATAAAATTCTAGAAAGTCCAAATTAATGTATAGTGATGGGAAGCAAATTAGCAATCATCAGGGATGTGGCTGGGAGAGGGGAATAAGAAGGAAGATGGGAAAAGAACCCGAGGAAATCTGTGGGACGGTGGCGATGGGTTCATGGTGTATTGATATTTACAGGGCACAATGTGAGGCTTCTGACACAGGTGCCACTCAGTGTACATCAATAACACCTCAATATACAGTTTCAAAATTAACTAATGTGTAACCCTTCAGCTATAGCCACTGCAGCCAGGATATGATGTAACCAAAGACGGTTCTGATTCAGCGCAAGAATATTTTTTAAGATATCCTGTTTTCACCATTCTGTCTCAAAAACAGACAATTCTCCAAAATTCAAATTACTTTTACATCAAATGACACTTAAATTCTTTTAAAACCAAAATTACTTAGTACAATTTTAAGTATACCTTGTAGAACTAAATAAAGATACCAGAAAATGTTATAGTGAAATATATTCCCAGCTCTTAATTCCTCCAAAGGAATGTCACTACCAAAATTCAAGATACTTTATTTCTTTCTTAGCTTATAACTACTCAATTTTTTAAAAAATCAGTTATGTATTTCATATAAAATATTTTTATTTTTGTATTATTCTTAAAACTTGCTGAATAGTTACAAAAAATACCTATAGATTGAGATACTTATCATCAAGCAAAACTTTGATTAACTATGTCAACTTTTTAAGTAATGACTAAGAAATCTAATGGTCAGAATTAGAAACACTCATCAAATAAGCTAAAACGCGCTCTGGTAACTTTGCTCAAGCTATATGCCCAGTGCATATGCAGGAAGACCGCCTTCTGTAATTTGCCAGGAAAAGCTATTCGTGGAAAGCTGTCCCACAGAGGAATTCTGTTATTAAATCACTTAACGGGAACCCTGGAGTCAACTGCTGGCCTTGGCCGCTGGCCGCGGGGTTCTGATGACCGCAGGACACTAAGGAGCCTGAGCTCCGAAGCATGCACCAGCCTGCACTGCAAAAGCACGCAAACCCCACACCCGGCGCCGGACACGTGACACCGGCACATTCCACGGGCACAAGCCAGGGACCCAGAGCAGGGCACAAGCCCGCGAGATGGCGCGGCACGGCGCGTGCCCGGAAGCAGGCGCTGGCAGGTGCACCTGCCCACTGCAGCCGCGCTGGGGCGCAGACCTCCAGCTGGTTGATCCCCAATTCCCACCAAAAGAAATCTGGGTACAGAGGACTTCACGGGCGAATTCAATCAGATATTTAAAGAAATACTACCAATGCTTGGCAAACTCAGGCACTTCCCAGCTCGTTCTAGGAGGGAAGCTTTTCCCAAGGGCGTCCTAAGACTCCGTAAATACCAAATGTCAGAGCCCGAAAAACTACTACTGGGCGATACTCCTCAAGAACATAAACGGGTGGGCTGCGGATGTGGCTCAAGCGGCAGCGCGCTCGCCTGGCATGCCCGGGGCGCTGGGTTCGATCCTCAGCACCACATACAAATAAAATAAGGATGTTGTGTCCACCGAAAACTAAAAAATAAATATTAAAAAACTCTCTCTCTCTCTCTCTCCTCTCTCTCTCTCTCTCTTAAAAAAAATAAATAAACCAAAAAATCCTCAACAAAATATTTCTAAACCAAACCCAGTAACATATGTGTGTGTGTATACATACATATATTTATATATATATATAAATAAAACATATATTATATATAATATATATTAAAAAAGGATTCTATAAGGATTCTATGCTATAACACTGGTATATCAGTTATGATGTAATAAATCATATTAATAGAAGAAAAGAACAAAATCACTGGTCATCTCAACAAACAGAAAATTCTATAGGATTCACCAAAAAAAGAAGGAAAATAAAACCCTGCTGAAATCAATAATCAAGGTCAGCAAGGTTGCAAGATACACGTTCAACAAAAATCCATTACATTTTTATATACTGCTGGCAACAATCAATCCAACAATGAAAAATTTTTAGATCATATTCACAATAGCATCAAAAACAAAAACTTCAAGATAAATTTAACAAAAGAAATTTAAACTAAAAATTACTAAATATTGCTGAGAGAAATTAAAAGATCTAAATGAATGAAAAGTTTACATGATCCTGGTAAAATGGCAATCTCACCCCCAAACAGATCAATAGATTCAATAGAGCTCCAATCAAAATCCATCACAGCAGGGTTGTTCTGGAGAAAAATCACAAGTTAATCCTAAAATTTATATGTCTAAGTAACCCAGAATAGCCTAAAGGATTTGGAAAAACGAGAAACACATTAGAAGACTTAAACTTCCCAACTTCAAATGTACTAAAAGCTACCATATGAAGACAGCCTGGTGGTAATATAAGAGCAAGCATACAGATCACTGAAACAGAAATGAGAGGCTAAAATAACCTTACACTTATGGCCAATTGATTTTTTTTTTCCTTTTGGCAGTACAGGTAATTGAACCCAGGGATCCTTGCATGCTAAGCAAGTGCTCTATTACTGACTGAGGTACAACCCCAGCCCATTTCCTATTGTTTTGCAACAGAGTCTAGCTAAGATACCCATGTGGGCTTTGAAGTTGAGATCCTCCTGCCTCAGCCTCCAAAGAAACTCAATAATAAACTGTGCCACCACACCCAGCTATGGTCAACCAATTTTTGACCATGGTGCCAAGGCAAATTACATGGAGAAAAGACAGTTTTTTTTTCCAACAGTGTTGGGACAACTGCATATTCACATGCAAAAAGATGAATTTGAATCCATTCCTCAGGGCATACATGAAACTTAAGTGAAATTTGATAACAGCCTTAAAACTGTAATTCAAAAAAAGAAAAAATGATGAATTGGACTTCTCAAATTTAAAAACTTTTTTTTAACATGATGAAAATGAGGACAAGTAACAGAGAGAAATTCTTTGCAAAACACATATCTGATAGTGGACTCTTATCCCTAACACAAATGTTTACGACCTCCTACAGTAATAAAACCAAGAACCCAATTAAAAAAATGGAGAAAATATTCAAAAAGACATGTTTAAAAAGACACAGAAGAGCTAATAAGCAAATGCAAATGTGTTCAACATCATTAGCTAGTAGGGAAATTCAAAATAAAAACAATGAGATACTACTTCAAACCCACCATGATGATGATTATAAAAAAGACATAAGTATTGGTAAAGATGTGGCAAAGTTAAAATCCTCACACATTGCTGGTAAGAATGCAAATGATATAGCCACATAGAAAACAGTTTGATTATTAAAAAGTTAATCTTATTTTACAACCCAGCACTTTCACTCATATGTATCTGTCCAAGAAAAATAAAAACAGGGGCTGTGGCTGTGGCTCAGTGGTAGCGCACTTTCCTGGTATGTGTGAGGCACTGGGTTCGATTCTCAGCACTGCATACAAATAAATAAAGGTCTATCAACAACTAAAAAAAAAATTTATAAAATAAAATAAAATAAATAAATAAAAACATTTCTAAACACCTGTCCACATCACAGCAGCACTACCCATAATATATCCCTCTGGATACGATCATTTTTAATGAAACATTGAAAATTCAACATAGCTCTCCTATAGGTGTTCTTTCATATTAAACAGTCATTCAGGAGCCATAAACAAGAACAGAGAATATGCATATATTAGGTTAAAATAAAATTTTAAAGTCATTTCATACTGAACTTTACCCTGAGGCTCTACCACTCTCCGCTTGGAACTAGAGCTCAAGTGAGATTCCTCTGGGTCTCTCTGTGGCCTAGACAATCAGTCCAACTGTCTACTGGCCAGGCTGGCCTCCTTCTGTAGCTGGTTTTCATAAATACAAAATTTGTATAATTGTTACTGGAACTACTTGCTGAAATGTGGAACTGGTTTAAAATACCATTTATTTTAAAATGCTCATGCACAGTTTTATACACATGCCACAACATATCTTCCACATCCAGCCAAACAATTAAGTCAATGTGTTTTTTTTTGAAGGACAGGAAAAAAGAAAAAAAAAATATATATATATATATATTTTTTTTTTTTTCCATATATATATGAGAAATCTTCCTTTTTAAGGCTGTAATAATTTTTAAAGTAATGAAGAGGAACATGACAAAATGAAAAAAAAATGAATTGCAAGGTATAATATACAAAATATATAAAAGTACAATTAATACTTTTATACCAAAGTACAATTCTAATTAAGTAGGGTACAACTTTTACTCTAGGAGGAGAGGTGAAACAGCCCTTTGATATAAGCAGGAAAACAAATTCTTTTTTGATGCAGTTTAATGGATAAAGTCACAGTGAACATGTTTTCTATCTACGCTTATGAATGAATGATCACCACACATGGTATGAATTCTATCATCGGTAACAACCTTCCCTTGAGGGAAGCTGTGCGATAGAGTTTTGTGCGGTCTATTTATCACTAAAGGTAAGTGACAATCATAAATAGCTTAAGTTGGGTGGCCTAAAAGTGCTCTGCTCACTGATAACTGGCAAGTCAATCACATCACAGTTTAGATGTGTTCAATGGGGCACAGGCTAGTCGGAAACCAGAAGCATAGGAGCTTTCAACCCGTTTCAGATTAGAACAAAACAGAGAAATTCTTTGCAAAACACATATCTGATAGTCTGTGCTTCTTTGATGCAGGCACATGCAGATCTTTGCTGGAAAATTCCTTGGTCCCTTTCCTTAAGATTCTAGTCCCCAACTTAACAGTGTTTTCAAAACTCCAAATTCCCCCCAATCCGGAGCCCTAGCCCCTACAACAGCATCACCGAGGTTCAAGCTGTACATGCACCCACCTAAAAGATAAAAAAGAGCAAGCCGACAAACTACACCCCTAAAAACCACAGAAGAGCTTTGAACGCGATTTGCCCTGGCATTCAAAGCAGGAGTTTCAGACGAGCGCCCACCAGAGCCCGCCCCTTCCTCCAAGGGGGCCGCCCCTGCCGCGGTGGGCTAGAGGACCTGGCCAGCTCTGGAGGGCGACAGGCTAGGACGCGAGCTCTGCACAGACCCTACGGACCTGAGACAAAGAAATACACCGTTGTTCCTCTCCTTTGAAGAGGACCCAGGCCCCTGCATTCAATGAACAAAAAAGTTCCAAAACACCGGCTCCCCCTCCCGCCTCTCTGGGGAGCCCTGCCGCGTGACCCCCCCCCCCCCCGCGCCCCGCGGCTCCACCGCTCAGTTCGCCCCGCCTGCGACCACGCCCCTCCCCAGCGTCTTCACCGCCCGAGACCACGCCCTCGCCGGCCAGGCCCCGCCTCCGGCTCCACCCCTGGCTTCGCCATCCTCCCCAGCACGGCCCTGCCTTTCCGCGGGCTGGCACCGCCCCCGCAACGCTTCCCCCGTCCTCCTCACACCCTGAGCCTGGCGGGAACCCGCTCACCCACCCAGAGCGCGGGCGAGGCGGACGCTCTCGCGAGTCTTCCCTCCCTTCCCCTCCTCCTCACCCCCTGCCCCAGCTGACGCATCGGCCAGACCCTGAGGGAAGCAGCTGCCTTCCCTCCATTCTGCGGCCTCTTTCTTACCGGGTGGTCCTCGCCAGAGCTGCTTCAGCAGTTTGGGCTGTGGCGGAAAGGAAGCCACCGCCCGGGTTCTGTGGCTTGAAAACTTGGCTTGGCCTCGTCTTGGCTTTTTGTTTTGTTTTGACTTTTTTTGGAATTTTCCCGCGGCCTCAGCAGCGGAGCTGCGCGCGCACACGTGCCCGCGGTGCACTCTGGGCTAGCAAGCCGCCCCGTGCGCCCGCGGCCTCGCGGGAAAGACTGGCGGGTCTGGGGGCGGGGCGGGCGCTCAGGGCCTGGCGGAAGTGGCCTGGCCGGGCGGAAGTGGCCCCGCGGCGAGTGCAGGGTTGGGCTGCCGTTGTGGAAGGGCTAGGGTGAGAGTCTTGGGTGCACGCAGCTTCCCACCGATATTTGCCCCATTGCTTTAAGATTCTGTTCACAGTGCAAAGGAGGTAAAATGGAAATTAGGACACTTTATCAAGGGAGCGAAACTTCTAAACAGGGTCTGGAGTAAGACTTCCTAGCTGTGTCCTCCGCAGCAAAAAGGCACCTTTCTTAGGTTAATGATTCCCCTCCCCCCCTACAAGCACGCCACACCAGACCTGGTCCGTGTAAATCAATGGAAAGAGTATTTTCTACAAAGTTCCGTTCATGTCTGTGGTCTTAGCTTGTGCTGGATTACGTTTTATTCCAGAATTTAGTAATGCTTGAGCGTTTTTCATCGGTGTTTAAATTGTAAAATATATTTGTACATATAATAACCTGAGAAGTCTAGTCTTATTAATCTTTTCAGAATTTTTAAATTAGTGTTTCATAATTGCATCTTAAAACTACACGTGTGCTTAAAAAAAAAAACGAAAAGCTTACAAGGCAATCATGCATGTAATAAAAATAGGTCTTATTTATTTAAACACTTCCAACTATTCTTATGATGAAGGAATCTTCATTTTGCCAAAGAATAAATCCATGAAAGATTAAGTAATTGACCAAGGTCATAAAGCTTGTAAGTAATAAAATGAGCATGTAGGATGGTGGTAGTAACGTTTTAGAAATTACAAGGGGACACAGAAGGAACCCTATCCAAGAATGGAGACAAAATGGGCAAGATTTGCGACTGTGTAGTGGAATAAACTGTTTAAATCCCACCTTAAAGGGGGTCTGTGCTTCTTTGATACAAGCATTTTCCGATGTGTGTGAGTCCAAAGCAGAGCCGATGTAGGGACATACACACTTGAATGGCTCTCAACCTAACACCTTGGCTGTAATAAAGTAGTGTTGTGTCCCCAGCACTGGCTCCCTCACCCCAAAAAGAGAAGAATCTATTAAGAATCTGGCAAGGAGGTGTGCACGTGTAATCCCAGCAACTCAGGAAGCTGCAACAGGAGCATGTTTAAGTTCAAGGTCAGCCTGGGCAACTTAGACTCTTATTTCATAATAAAAATAAAAAAGGGCTGGTGGTGTGGCTCAATGGTAAAGCAATCCCCAGTACCTCAGAGAAAAACAAAACAAACAAACAAACAAAAACATACAGTGTAGTGACAAACAGTAAATCAATGTTTCAGTCCTTCCTTTACTAGCAAAGAAAGCAATTTAACTATCTATTTCATTAATGAGGTCCTTTTACCTATTTGCCAAAAAATCATTTTTAGTGTTTGTAGTGCTAATAATTGAGGACTTACAGTAGTAGAGATTTATCTTTTTAGTTCAAGGGTTAATAAAGAATTGCTAGGCTTATGCAGTTTTGCAGTTAATGAAATGACACCATGTTTAGGCCTAATTTGGGCTAAATGGGAAGCATATATAATATATAAAGATCCAAATTTCAATTTCTGGGATTTATAGTTATTCATTTTATCTGGCATCCATATGTATGGAACTGTCCTTATAAATATTTTAAGCAGTAAAGAGATGATCAGTTTGTATAAATCTATTTTTAATTGGGTCATAAATCTGAGAATGTGTGCCTCTGGAGACAGTTGTGGTTATAATGTAGCTGCCTACTCACACCTAAAAATGTAGCAGAGCTGAGCAGTGGCTCCTGCAATCCCAGCAGCTTGGAAGGCTGAGGCAGGAGGATGGAGAGTTCAAAGCCAGCCTCAGCAACTTAGCAAAGCCCTAAGGAACTCAGTGAAGCCCTATCTGTAAATAAAATACAAAAAAGGGCTGGAAATGTGGCTCAGAGGTTAAGTGCCCCGGGATCAATCCCTGGTACCAAGAAAAAAAAAACTGCAGAAATGAAAATGGCATATCATATGGGCTGGGGTTGTGGCTCAGCGGTAGAGTGCTCGCCTAGCGTGTGCAAGGCCCCAGTTCGAGCCACAGCACCACATAAAAATAAATAAAGCAAAGGTATTGTGTCCAGCTACAACTAAAAAATAGATATTAAAAAAATGGCATATCTGGGAGATTATTATATCCTTTATATTAAGTAGGCTAATATAAAACTGTTATTATTAAAACTGTTGTCAGAATTCCCTGATTTTTGTCAAACCTTCCTGCAGACTGTTGAAGTCAACAAATAGAATCACCTGTCTTGGATTCCACATTGTGGAAGCCCTTTTAGTAAGACTTCTCCTTCCAGAATGAGTCCCCTCACCTGGTTTCCTGTCTTCCTTTTGGCACCCCAACACTGAAAATTATCTTGTCTGTGGCTTTGATAGGTGCCTTTGTTGCTTTGGCTGTGAATATTTAATTCATGTTTATTAAGTCCGGCACTGGACTGATTCTTTTGCCTGCTTTATTTACTTTAATCCTCATAGTGATCCTCTGTGGTAGGTAACATTTCAGTTTCACAGATACAGAACCAGATGCACAGAGCCATCTCTTCTGTTAGGTGTTGGAACCTGGCTTCAAATCCTTTCCCAGACTCCTTTCCAACGAGGGGTATTCTAAAGTTCAGATCTTGAATGTTCCCCCAAAGGCCATGGTACTGAAACCTAAGCGATGGTGAAAACTTTAGAGGTGAGACCTAGTGGGAGGTTTTAGGTCATTAGGAATGTGCCCTCAAAGGGGATTGTAGGACTCTCTTTAATTCCAGACCACGAGGTGAAGGGCTTCTTTTGTTAAGTGCTGATGTTCTTGACCCATGATTTGCTGTGCTGTACCTGCCTCAAAGCAATGGGCCAACTGACCATAGATTGAAACCTCCAAAACTATACACCAAAATATGCCTTTCCTCTTTTAAAGTTGATTCTCAGGTACTTTGTGATGGCAACAGACAGCTGACTAATACCTGAGGCCATGTAACTCAGTTGACTGGAACTCCAGCCCTCTTAGACCCTAAGGTACCCTTAAGAATAGTAGTGGTGGAATGAAGAAGGCAGGGCAAAACCAATGAGAAGCACACCAGGTCCCCAACAATCCTGGGAATTTTCTAGATTAGCTAACTCTGGAATTCTTTTACAATAAGGAAAAATAAATCTGTTAAACTTGTGTTATTTCAAGTTGTTGACCACAGAACTAAGCTGAGGCACCATAGTAGGATCTGGTGTTCCTATAGTGGGGGAAAAAAAAATGTTCTCTGTCCTTTTGCAGCTAAGTATAATGAAGGGATTCTTCCTTTAATTAATCAACATCTGCTCTTACTACACCATAGATTAATACATACTCAGTTGTTAAAATGAGACAAACTCAAGAGAGTAGCAAGTTTCATTGAAAAAAATAGGTGTGGGGGGGATGTAAACCCTAGCAGGAGACAAGACAGGAAACTCTTTTATCTACTTAAGGAAAATTCTGTGACTGTTGTAGAAAGAGAAACAACCCTATCATTGCAAAATCTCTGTCATAGAATTCCCAGAAAACAAAAATCTGTCCTTCCTCCGAGCTAGGATGCATACAAGAGAACACTAAGGGCTGGGTTGTGGCTCAGCGGTAGAGTGCTCGCCTAGCACATGTGAGGCCCTGGGTTTGATCCTCAGCACCAAATAAAAATAAATAAGCAAAACTAAAAAGTGTTGTGTCCAACTACAACTAAAAGATAAATTAAAAAAAAAAAAGAGAATACTAAGCCAGTTTTAGTCCAATTATCTTTAGTTCAGTGAAAAAAGCATTCTCAGAGCATATATCCCACAATCATGGTGTGTTGTAACTAATATAGCACATTTTTATTGCCTGCAGAAAGTAATAAGTTAACATTTTTAAGTGAGCACATGGCTTTAAAATAGTTTTCCTCATAAGTATTTAATAATGACTCATTTAGCATGAAATTAATATTAAAGAATGCTAAGAATAAGCATTTAAAAATACCAATTGAAAAAAAAATGGTGCACATTTGTGACTTGATTAATTCTGGCAACCATTAACTCAAAAATAAACTTCATCCCTTTCTTGTGTCTGTTTCAGATTGACCCTTTAATTGCCTAATGTATCCCAATAAGACTAGTTAATTACATCTTTTTATTATTGTGCTAAACTGGTTTCCATACAATAAGACAACTCCTACATAAGAGAACAAATTTAAAATGTAACACCAATGTGTGTGTGTGTGTGTTTGTGTGTTGTACTGTACCTTGATTCTTTGATATACAAGATCTACAAGGGAATGTTGAGGAAACTAACATTTAATGACCACCTACCATGTGTCAGGCATTTGCCAAGCACTTCATGGTTATTATCTCATTTGATTGAGTTTCTCAGACATAATTTCACAACACAAGTGTAACGAAAGTTGCCGCAGTCTGGCTGCAGCAAAATAACCGGAGGGTGACAAGCAACTTGTGTAGATTGATACAGCAGGAGTGGGAGCCATTTATTGTAGGACAGGAGGGGTATATATACATTCCACACAGCTTATCTTAATTAACATAAACTAGATACAGCAGTCAACCAATAAGGAATCTCCACACTTAATGGCTCGCTGGCAAAATGTCAGGAGCCATCTTGACTTGTTTACAGAACTTAACAGAAAGTGTCACTCTTATTTTACATACATATCAGTAAAGATTTAATGTTATCAGAAGAAATCAATTTAACTATATAAAAAAGCTTTGAACAGCAAGTGACACGGTATCATTGGTAGAAAAACTACTTCCCTTTGTGTATGTTTGGGACTATCAAAATTTCACAAGTGTTTTCATGATGCTGGCCTTCTGTGATTTTTTTTTTTTTTTTTTTTTTTTGCCTTCTGTCTTAGTTTCCTGTTGCTGCTATAACAAATTACCACAAATTTAGTGGTTTAAAATGAAATAAATTTATTATTTTATACTTCAATAGGTAAGTAGGCCCAAATGAGGCCCCATGAACTTGACTCAGGATGTCGACAGGATTTTGTTTTTCCTGGAAGACCTGGGAAAGAATCAGTTTCCTTGCCTTCTGCCTTTGTTAACTTCTGGAGGTTCTCTGCATTCCTTGGCTCGTGGTCCCACCCCCAGTCTCTTTCTCTTGGACTCTGACCCTCCTGTTTCCCTCTTATAGCAGCTGCCAAAATAATACAGAATAATCTCTCCATCTCAAATCTTTAACTTAAATCACATCTATAGAGTCCCTTTTGTCATATATGGTAACATTTCTAAATTCCAGGGATTAGGACATGGACACCTTTCTGGGGCCATTGTTCAGTTTACCACATCCCATCCCTTTATTCTAATGAATTGCCACGACTCCAATTTCAGATAATGCTGCAGAATACCCTTGGTATGTTGTTTCCATAGTATTGAAGACAGTTTCATCTCCTATACATTTCAGAAAACCCTTTTCCTTTTGCAAGGACTATTTCTTGTGTTTAATGACAGATTCCACTAATATTTGATTAATCTATTTCTTGAAACAGATTTGCTTCCAGTCACCATTACCTGCTTAAGGATCAGGGTTGGCACTGAGATTAGTGACTCACTCCACTGTTTGCCCACCAGCACTAACTCATCAAGACAAAGTGAACAGGGGATTTTCCCACACATGGGGCACTTCTTACAAATCACAAAATTCAGCTCAGGGGTGGAATCATGTGTCTCCTCAAAGCTTGGATTTGCAGCCCCTGCAGTCACTTATCTTTGCATTGCTCCCTGGCTCTTTCCTGTGCACTTATCTTAGCTCCCAAAAAGTGCACACCCATCTGAAGAGCTGAACCCAGGTTCTTTTCTCTTACATCTCTTAAGACTCTAGAAAAATATTAGACCACAAAGCACCCTGAAGTTTGCATCTGGTCAACAGACTTGTTTTGTTTAGCTTGAAGAGTTTTTGAAGAAAAAAAGTTAATTGAAAACGTTTAAAAAACAGAGAATTTCACATAAAATTCTCATTTCTCTTCTCTTGAAAACTTGAACGTTAATGGCACTTCTGCCAGCCTTTCTGTCTGGCACCCATGAGCCAAAGGGCAGTAGGAGGACTGCCTTTGGGCAGGCAGGGGGCCTCCAGCTTGATGCTGCCCATCCAGCCCTAGATCAGCCCCTAAGAGAATTTGAGCTAAAGATTACTGTGCTAGACACCTTCTAGAAATCCTTAGTGGCATCCTAATATTATCTTTTATTTTCCAAGGGTGGTGACTGCTTGCTAAACCCAAATTTTATCCAGGAACCGTTTGAAAGCATCTTCATAAAATGTTTTTAATGTGTAATTGTCTTCGAGGACTTTGCTAATGAAAGTATAATTCATGGACCAGCAGCATTGGCATCAACTGGGAGAAGCATAAAAACTCTACTGAGCCAGAATTTGCATTTTAGCAACATTCCCAGCTGATGTGGAACTATGCTAAAATTTGAAAATGACTGCTGCGGACAAAGCTCACAGTTAACTCTCTACCCCCACCTCCCTCTCCCTCCCTCTGTTATGGTTTAGATATGAGGCATCCTCAAAACCTCAGGAGGTTCAGACATAAAATGATTACGTGATGAAAGCCTTAACCCAATCAGTGAATTGATCCCCTATGGAGATTAACTGAGCAGTAACTGAAGGCAGGTGAGTGTGGCTGGAGGAGGTGGGTCATTGGGGATGTGCCTTTGGGGTCTATATATTTTATCCCTGGCGAGTGGAGCCTCTCTCTGCTTCCTGGTGCCGCGATCCCAGCTGCTCCCCTCTGCCTCACTCTTCAGTCATGATGTTCTGCCCGACCTTGAGCCCTGAGAAATAGAGCTGGCCTTCTATGGACTGAGACCTCTGAAACCGTGAGCCCCCAAATAAACGTTTCCTCCTGTAATTGTTCTTGTCAGGTCTTTTGGTCTCAGCAATAAAAAAGCTGACTAAAACACCCTCTTTCCCTCTCCCCTCATCTCTCTCTCTCTCTCTCTCTCTCTCTCTCTCTCTCTCTGTCTCTCTCTCTCTCACACACACACACACACACACACACACACACTCACTCATTCACCAATAAGACCAGGCCTGCTTCAATCATTTATGTGTCATGGAAATAATGCTTTAAAAATTATTAACATGACTTTCTCTTTTTGGTCTTTCTGAATGTAGTCAAGGCACCTTTTTGAATGAGTGGGAAGAGATTAAAAATACAAAAGAATATCCAAAGGGGGAAATATGAGGTAATTCCTCCAGGTTGGAAATAGGAAAACCTACCTCGCTGAATTTACTTTTTTTTTTTTCTTCTGGCTTAAAAGAAAGAGAATTGATTTGTGACAGTTGTATAGGCTGGTGAGGACAAGACTGAGACACTGGCAGATTCAATGTGCCTGGTGAGGAACGGCTTTCTCATAGACGGCTATTTTCTCATTCTAATCTCCTGGTGGAAGGGGTGAGAGGTTTTTCTCAGGCCTCTCTCATAAGAGCTCTGTCCCCATGACCTGATCACCTCTCCTTAGGGTTGAAGATTTCAAAATATGAATTTGCAGGGGGCAGGGGGTGACTTAAACATTACACCATCGCAGCCACTGCGGCTAAATCAGGTCTGGAACCATATCTTGTGACTCTAAGGTGAGTGACTGTTTTAGTTCTCCAAATCATGGAAAATGATTCAATATTGTCTCCTTTTAAAGACTTTTACTTATTTTGAGAAAAAATTACACATATTTATCTTGTATAACATGTTGTTTTGAAATATGTATACAAGCCTGGTGCAGTGGCTCTCACCTGTAATCCCAGTGGCTCAGGAGGCTGAGGCACGAGGACCACGTTCAAAGCTGGCCTCAGCAATTTAGCAAGGTCTTCAGCAATTTAGTGAGACCCTCTCTCAAAATAAAAAAAAAAAAAAATGAAAAGGGCTGGGGTTGTGGCTCAGTGGTTAAGCACCCCTGGGTTCAATCCCTCGTACCAAAAAAAAAAAAAAAAAGAAAAAGAAAATACAAGAACCTGTATCAAAATATTTGATCCCCATTTCATTCCAACTCTTTTGCGGTGTTTTTTGGGATGTCCTTACCATCTTACTTAAGTCAGTTTAAAGAGAACTTTCAGTATGGGCCTTTGTGTGAAAAATCTTTCAGATTCTGTAAGCATGGGAATGTTTCTTCACACCTTCAAGTTTTGAGTTTGGCTGGTCTGAAATTTTGGATTCAAAGTTCTTTCCTATAATACTTTAAAATGCAACTCCATGACTTTGTTGCATCCTGTATTGCTATTTTGATTATTGTTCTATTTATTATCCCAAGATGTCTTTAGGATTGTCTTCTAGTTTTTTTTAATGTTTTAAAATTTTATTCTAATATTCACTTTGTGTCTTACAGCTCTGACGTCCCAAAAGCCTTTCAGTCTGGGAAATTTATGGATACTATTTCTTCATGAACTCCTTTCCTGCTGTCTCAGACGCTCTCACCTAGATTTTACCCTCCATATTTGTTCATTCTTCTGTTACGTTTTTCTCTTTCCCTTTTCTTGCTTTCTTCTGGAATGTTCCTGCCTTTCTTCAGCTACATCCACTCTGCAATAGATTCTCTACGTTGTATTCTTTCGTCACTATTTTACTTTCTATTCAATATTTTACTTGATTCTTCTTCATGCTCTCTTGCTCTTGCTTCACTTTTTTTTTTAAATAAATTGTGCTATCTATTAAACGTATTTATATTTTTATATTAAACATATTTATATTTTATATTCCCTGTGCTCCAAAAATTCCACTTCGGAAAAATGTTTTTCAGATTATTGAATGGGGTAAAGACATCAGGTCCTGTTCCTAGAATCTGTGAAGTGTACCATATTTGGAAAAATGGTCTTTGCAGATGATTAAGTTGATGATCTTGAGAGTGGGAGATGATCCTGGATCTTCCCAGGGGGTCCCAAAAGGTATCACAGTATCCAATAAGAAAGAGATTACAGGTGTGTGGAACCATGCCCAGTTCAGGTTCTTGTGGCTTTCAGGAAAATATAAGACCAAAGAACACACAAGTAAATATCTGGGTGATATCAACGTAATGAGGAGCAGGGATGTGGGAGGCCAGAGGGAGTAGAGGTCCAGATAGAATACTGGTGTTTTAGGGAAAGATACAGATGTTGATAAATTTAAGAAATCAGTAGGTATAGATAAATATGAGTACAACCACTATGTAATCAAAAGTGCCATATAATTTAGCTCAGCAGAAGAAATTTCAAAATATCCAATGGAAAGCAGAAAAAAATGTATGTGGGATGTGTAATAGAAAAACTGAATTTGTTGGTTTTATTCTTTACCATATTTTATGAAATAAACCTATTTGTTTTTTTAAATTTTTTTAGCTGTAGATGGACATAATATCCTTATTTTTACTTATTTATTTTTAATGTGGTACTGAGGCAAGCAGTCCACCACTGAGCCCACCTATTTGGTTTTTAATGTATTTATTTAGTGGTACTGGGAATTGAACTCGGGCCCTTGCTGCATATTAGGCAAGTGCTCTACCACTGAGCCATGCTCCCAGCCCCTATTTCTTACAATTTTAAGGTTGTTTGAAGTAATGTATGCTAAGTATTTAAAACATCAAACAACATAAGAAATCCTATTAAAACAGCTATCTTCTGCTCAATATTCGAAAATATTCAAACTTTTTAGCTGTTTCTTCTGGAATTTTTACCATATTTAGAAACATTAGGTTTATGCTGTCTTTCTTCCTCCCCTCCCCACCCACCTTTTGTAATGTGGATTGAACCCAGGGGCACTTAACCACTCAGCCACATCCCTGGCCCTTTTTCCCTTTTTTTGTATTTTATTTAGAGACAGGGTCTTGCTGAGCTGCTTAGGGCCTTGCTAATTTGCTGAGGCTGACTTTGAACTCTGGATCCTCCTGCCTCAGCCTCCCCAGCCATGGGGATCACAGGCGTGCGCCACCACACCCAGCTATATTCTTTCTTAATTTTTCTATGCAAGACATTAGCCACTGACTCGAACATCCTCTTAAGCAAGCTTGTATTCTCTCTTGCTCTTACACACACAATACCTGTTTGTTCTGTATCAAACTATGCTGAATTTTAGTCAGCTTTTTGGTCACTGTGACACAAGTACTCAGCAAGAACAACTTAGAGGAGGAAACATTTATTTTGGCTGACCCCATTGCTCTGCACCAAGTTAAGTCAGCACATCATGGGGGAAGACCTTGGTGGAGGGAAGCTGCTCCCCTCAAGGCAGCCAGGAATCAGAGAGCAAGAGGGTAGGAGGAGGACCGCAGGACAGATGCACCCTTCTAGGACACAGTGGCCCACGTCCCACCTGCCTGCAGTTACCACCCAGTTAGTCCATTCAAACTAGGATGGGCTGATTCACAGCTCTCATGATCTAGATGTTTCACCTCAGAATGTCCCTGCATTCACAGGAGTTTTGGGGGGCACCTCATATCCAAACCATAACAGCATGTCCTCCCAGTATAGTTATAGAACATTTTTAAGTTAAAGTCAGGGTTTCCACTTCTGTAGCTCTGGAAATACCATTCACAGCCGAGCCACACAGTATACCTTCAGTCCTATCTTAAAACTCCTGGGCTGTTTTTCTTTTGTGGGTGGTGTTCAAACCCAGGGCTTTGTGCATTCTAAAACTCCTGAACTTCCGATCTGGGAAGTTTCCTTGGATGATTCCACTGTCTCTCCCTTGTTCCTCAGCTTTCTCCCTCTGGAACTTACTTTACTCAGATGCTAGATTCCTGTCTTAAATATCTATCTACTAGACATCTCAATCTGGACACTTCCAAAATGGGTCTCCTGATCCACTTGCCACACACCAAAATGTACTCAACCCAGTCTTTCCCAAGATCATCGATGGCAGCTTGGTTCCCCCAAAAACTCAGGAGCCATGTTGGACTCGCTCCCTCACCTTCCTCATCCAGTTCTTCAGTAAATCAATGGGTCCTAGTTTCATACCCATGCAGAGTCGACCCTTTCTCATTACTCAGTGGCTCCTACTTGGTCCCAGGGGTCACAGTCACCTGGATTACTGCAATGCCTTGCTCCAGGACCCCTCACTTCCACCTTGTAGCCACATAGTCCTTTTAAAAGCCAGAGTTTGAGCACCCTGCTGAACATCCTCCAGGGCCCCCACCACCACCCTGGGTCGGGGGGAAATTAAGGTTATAAATTAAGGTCATAGCTTGACCCCCAGGACTCACCCCGTCTGAATTCTTGTAAATGCTCTGGTATCCTTCCCTCGGAAGCTCCCCTCTGCTCGCTGGGCACCAGCCTCAGTATCTGTTTTGCTCTGCCTCAAACATACCACAGAAGTTCCCACCTTAGAGCCTTCAGGTTCGCTAGTGCTTCTGGAATGTTCTTGTTCCTCTCACCTCTTTCAAGTCTCTGCTAAAATGTTACTTGTGAAAAGAGGTAAACCCTAATTACTCTATTGAAAATGAGGGTGGCAAAATCACAACCTCTCCCAGTATTACTCATCCCTTTGCACGATTTCTCTTCCTTTTAAAAATGTTTTTTGTTTGTGCATTTTAACTATACACAGTAGTGGGATTTGTTATGCCTTATCGCATATGTATGGAGCAATCTGGTCAGTCTCATTCTCCAGAATATTCCCTTTACCTTCTCTCTTCCCTCCCCTGACCACTTGCTCTACTCCACTGATCTCCCTTCTAGTTATTATTATTATTTATTTTAGTTAGTATACACACACACACACACACATACATACACATATATAAAATCAGGATTCATTGTATTATGGACATAGCATAATTTGGTAGATTTCATACCTCAGTACCTCTCCTTGCCCTCTCTTCTTCCCTCCCTCTTGATCCCTTTCCTTTACTCTATTGGTCTCCCTTTTATTTTTTAAATATCTTTTTAGTTGTCATTAGAATTTTATTTTATTTATTTATATGCGGTGCTGAGAATCAAACCCAGTGCCTCATACATGCCAGGCAAGTGTTCCACCACTGAGCTACAACCCCAGCCCTCCCTTCTATTTTTGTGAGATCCATTTTTGTTTTTAGTTATTTCTTTTTTTATCCCTCTGTCTTTCTAGCTTTCACATATGAGAGAAAACATTCGATCTTTGGCTTTCTGAGTCTGACTTGACTTAGCCTAATGTTTTCCAGTTCCATTCATTTGCCAGCAAATGATATAAAAAACTTAACATGAAAAAATATATAACCCAAGCAATAAATGGGCAAAAGATATAAATGGACATTTCTCAAAAGAGAAATACAACACATACATGAAAAAAAAATGTTCAATATCTTTAGCAACAGAGGAATGCAAATCAAAACTACCCTGAGATTTCATCTCACTCCAGTTAGAATAGCAATCATCAAGAATACAAATAACAAATAATTGCTGTCAAGGATATGAGAGAAAATGTATACTTAAACATTGTTGATGGGGCTGCAAATTGGTACAACCACTTTGGAAAGCAGTATGGAGGTCCTTAAAGGACTATAAATTGAACCACAGTTTGACCCAGGTATTCCACTCCTTGGTATTTATCCAAAAGAACTAAAATCAGCATATTACAATGATATATGCCTTTCAATGTTTATAGCAGTCTAATTCACAATAACCAAGCTATGAAACTATCCTAGATGTCCATCAATAGACAAATGGATTAAGAAATTGTGGTATGTATATGCAGCCATAAAGAAGCATGAAATTATTTCTCTTCTTTTTGAACAAAGCATGATCATCTCCTAGCCAACTCTGTAATTGACTTATTTTTATCTTTTTTGTAGTTGTAGATGGAAAGAATGTATTTATTTATTTTTTTGTGTTTGTTGATGGCCAGAATGTATTTATTTATTTTTTATGTGGTGCTAATGATTGAACCCAGTGCCTCACACATGCTAGGCAAGCGCTTTGTCACTGAGCCACAGCCTCAGCCCATAATCGACTTATTTATTATGCCTGATCTTTATTTTCTGATTTCTGCAATTCAGATGTAAATTCCCTGAGAACAGAATCTTCTATTGGTTTGCTGAATGCCCACACGAGTGTCTGGCACATAGCAGGCATTCAAATGAATGAATGGATGGATGAATGAAGCTCTACTTTTCTTAAAATTTGTGTCCCAATTTTTTGTCTCATTGACTTTTTCCTTTTTGTTTTGCAAATTCCTTCATCTTTGCTTTCTGAACCTAGTGTTGAGTTTTTAATTTCTGCAGTCATACTAATTTCTTAAAGCTCTTTTTTGTTTACTGAGTGTTTATGTTCAGAATCTCCTTTGGTTTTGTGGATGCACTATTTTACTTTTATCTCTAAATCATTACGATTGGCCTCTTCCCTTGAATTGTCTGTTTCCTCTAAGTTCCTTTTTTGTTTTCCATTTCAAGATTCTGACAACTGTCCATTCATACCTAGGAAGGAGGCTCCTTTGCCTACCTAAGTGGAACCTGTCAATGGAGGGGCCTGTCTGGGTGGTAACAGATGTTCCTGACATTTTTGCAGGGGAACCCAAATATCGGTAGCTAGAGTCAGCAGGAGGGGAATGGTTAGTTCCTCAGACAAAGTAAATCCTCTGAGCTCCTGCTTGGAAGTCTATACCTGGCTGCCAATGTCATGGGCTGGAACCAGAACACGTGGTTGGGTTGGGGAAGCAGGGCTTCCAGCTGCTGCCTGGTTCAGTGTGTTGAATCGAACTGAAGTTTTTCAGCACAGAACTTCTCTTGCCCTAAATTGGACCAGGCATCCTGAAGATCAGAGTCATATAGTGCAACTCTTCCTGTCTTCTGCAGGCAAAGGAGTAGCTGGGTAGTTTTCTCTGGTTTCAGGGGATGGGGGAGGATGTAGCCTCAGGGGTTGATTATTTATTGCAGATGCCATCATCTTTCCTCCAGCTTCCCTGCAGCTGTGCTTTCTAATTACCCAGTACCTCCCATTCTGAGCCATCGCAGGGCTCAGTAGGATAAATCTGCTCCCTTCTCCAGATCTTTCCATCAGACCCAAAATCCACTGCTTCTGACGTGCTAAGACAGCTTCCATCCCTGATTTGCTTGCCAACTTCCAAAGTTTTGTTGAGATCACTCCTCTGCTGTTTCTTTGGCTTTCTTTTTCCTCCTTCTGGGTTTATTCACATGTAACTTATTTTATCCTATTTCAGTGAGGTTTCAAGTGGGAACAAAAATCAAAACGTACTAAGGGCCATATTGAATAGGGATTGATTTATGTTATATCCATAATGACCCTCAGGAGAAAAATGGATGTAAAAATAAAAGATTTTTTTTCACTTCCATTTTTCTCTTGAAGGTCATTTCTTGAATTTTTCCATACTCTTTTCTAAACTAATTACTATTTAGAGTTTACATTACTTCTAGAACAACAGAGAAAGTTTTGGAAATCACAAATATGAATAATCATAAAATTTTGATCCATGTGAATTTCAATTTGGTAAAAATAAAACACCCACAGAACAAAGTTAAGGTAGAGTAGTTAGTTATAGTAATTATAAAAAGCTACTTGTATGAAGATGAATCACTCGTTTAATTAAGAGTAATGGATGTATTTAAATTATTATGTAATTTTTAGTAAATAGTTATATATAATGACCCAGGGATTATGGAATTGAGTTTATATGAGGACACTGATTTTCAAATGGGACCAAGTTTATTCCATAAATACTTATGTGTACAGTATAACCTAAAAGTTTCTAGTCTTTGAAGACATTTAAACATTATTTTATTTTTCTCATATTTTTATTGGTGCATTACAATTCTACATACTAGTGGGATTTGTTGTTACAGACATTTAAACATTTTTAAATGATGGGTAAAGGATTGGGACTTGACCCCCTATGCAGTTGACCACCTGTCCCATGGGGAAACTGTTGCTTAAGACTTTCAAACTCATGTCCCTTCTGCACAAACATAAAACTCACCACTTCCCCCAGACCTTGCCATTTCTCCCCCCACCCCCCAAAAATTCTTAGAAACCTCAAAAGTATTTGTTAAGCTTTATTTTTTTGTATCTTGAATTACAAAAACAAGGTTTTAGGAGTAGGGATGTAGCTGAGTGCTAGAGGGTAGAGTGCTTCCCTGGCCTGCATGGGGGTTGCATCCCAGCAGAATAAAGAAACAGAAGGCTTTGCTTTTATTTTCAAATATAAAGTGTTACACTTTGTTTTTCAAAGCATGTTTTCTCACCTCTCCAAATTCTAATCAGCCACCCTTCTGGGGCTGCAGGAGGAGTTGGGGACCTTGGTACTGAGATGAGGAAGAATCCAGAAGCCCTGCTCCCCCTCCCCCATTTAGGAGCATAACTGTGTTCTATAAAATTTTAGGCAAGGGAAAGAATTTTCAAATGGGCCATTTGATTATTTACATAGTGATTTCCAGAGAGGTTCATTCCTTTCTGAACTTGACTAAATCATCATGATTTGAAATGCTGGTATAACATGTATTTAGAAATTGAAGCTGACTAGTTAGATGTCTTTACCACAGGAGGTGGTTCTGAGTTGCCTTAGTAAAGTTAAGTGTACTGTATCTTAACTTCTCCTCCACTGCCACAATATGGCAGTGGGGGAGATGTTATTATTTCCAGTTTTAACAATCTATATTTAACCATGTTGAATTGATAGATGGAAAAGTTATTTTAAGACTCCAATTATAGAAATGTAGATAAAAGCACAAAAAAAAAGGAAAAATTGAATAAATTAGGCTTCATCAAAATTAAAAACTCTTACGTTTGAAATGGTCCATCAAAAAAGTGAAAAGAGTTGGGCTCTCGACTATAATCCCAGCAGCTAAGGAGAACTGAATCAGGAGGATCGCAGATTCAAAGCCAGCCTCAGCATCTTAGTGAAGCAAATCAGTGAGACTCTGTCCCAAAATTAAATTAAATTAAAATTTTTAAAAGCGAAAAGACAAACTGTAGAATGGGACAAAATGTTTGCAAACTGTCTGATGAGGAATTTGTATAAAAACCTCTTACCACTCAATCATAAAAAGACAAATAGTCCAATATCAAAATCAGCAAATTATTTGAAGAGACTTCACTAAAAAAGATATACCAATGGCCATAAGCACACGAAAAGATTCTCAACATCATTAGTCATTGGGGAAATGCAAATAGGAACTACAGTGAGAAAATAGATGAATGCTTACTAGGGGCTGGAGTGAGGCGAAGGG
The DNA here is from genome assembly GCF_047511675.1 of Marmota flaviventris. Lineage (NCBI taxonomy): Eukaryota > Metazoa > Chordata > Mammalia > Rodentia > Sciuridae > Marmota > Marmota flaviventris. The sequence continues at coordinate 70,291,720 of NC_092513.1, forward strand.
GCAGTGGCTGGTAGTGGCTATGGGTATCTTTGGGGGGCAATAAAAATGTTCTGGAATTAAGTAGCAGTGAACAATGCGCAGTACCATGAATACCTAATAAAAACCACCACTGCCTTGTACGCTTTTCAAGGGTGGATTTTTATAGCATTTGCATTCCATATCTCAAAATAAAGCTATTATTTCAAGAGAATTTGCCCGATTATCTCACATGGAGGTTTGTTTTATCAGGTAGCTATTGGAATCAAGAACTGATGAGTTCCACCAAACGAATTGGTTGATGGGTTTCTTTTAAAATCCATCCTGGTTTCCTCTTCTCTTCCTCGTGCCACTTATTTGTGGAAGCCTTAATTGCTACAGCAGGTCCCAGTTTGACTTGTCCGGGAGTTGTAGGAGTCTGTAATGGTGCATTTCTTTTATTTTAAACGTTCTCTTAGCTCCTTTAACGGTCCACCTTTAGCCTGGAAGACATGAGTCTGAGCCCCTTGTTAGGGGAATTGTGAGGTTTCAAAGACTTAGATTCTCATTAGCCAGCTTCCCTCGGCATCCCCGCCAGGCATCCCCACCCCCACCGACCTCCCTCATTGCTGACCCCGGCCTGTTCTCTATTACCCTCCGGCCCAGCCTGGCCTCCCCAGGGTGGCGCACAGAATTGCAACTCCAGATGTGGACTGACCAGGGAAGCATCTACTGGGAGGACTGTTCCCCTTGATCTGGACACCATATAAACTAAGATCTCATTAGTTAGCTCCTTCTCTGGCTGACACTCTTGACTCATTTTCCCCCCTTGAAGTCAACTGAAACACCTAAGGCGTCTTTATGTGCGTATCTAGTTTTTCATCTAAACCTGTGTCAGTGGAATTTTTGAACTTCAATGCAGGTTTTAATTTTTATTTGCATTAAATTTCATTTTGTGGGTCTCTGTCCATCTGTATACAGTCTTTAGGGATCTTTTAGAATTGAGTCTTATGTACCATACGGAGAGGAGAAGCACATCTCTCTGTTGCAAAGTCAAATATAGAATTCCAGAACTCTCCTTTAAGACCTTCCTTCCCACAGAACATTGATGCATTACCTCTTTGACCTTTTTGGTTCAATTGACTATAAATCCACAGAGCTACCCCATTATGCAGGCGTCGGTTCTCCCTGCACTCTACAGGAATACCATGGAAGATTCTGAGAAGTGTCCCATTAGAAACCAGAAAACTTCATTTATTTTCAGACCCATTTCATGTTTCCATGGCTTTTACGTCAGCTTGCTAAATAATATAAGGTTGCTTTGATTTCAAAATGAAACACCACCAAATGCTCAGACTGGACTGTTGTGCAGAAAAAAATTGATATCCACTTTACTCTGCTCACAAATCAATAATTTCTAATCTTTAGAACGTGGTCTTTTAAAAAATTGTCTGGTGAGCTAATATAACAGAACTTCTTTATTAATATTCCACTCTTCTACATTGTCTACCTTTTGTGTTTTTTCGTTTTTAGACATGGTCTCACTATGTTGCCCAAGCTAGTCTCGAACTCTTACACTTAAGGGATCCTCCCGCTTCAGCCTCCCCCAAAACTGGAACTATAAGCATATGCTGCCTTGTCCAGTTCTATCTCTTTGGATTCTTTCTTATCTGTTTATCATTTTGGACAAAATATTCATTAACTTCAATTTTCTCTCGTCAGGCAAATATTTTCTCAAGTTCTAAGATTGCTTAAGACTATATTTAGGTTCTCCTAAATGAGTCTTATAACCTGCTGAGGTGTCACATACCTGTAATCCCAGCTCTTCAGGAGGCTGAAGCAGGAAGATCTCCAGTTCAAGGTAAACCTGGACAACTTAGCAAGACTGGGTCTCAAAATAAAATAAAAAGGGCTGGGGCTGTAGCTCAGTGATAGAACACCTGCCTAGAATGTGCTAGGCACTGGGTTCAATCCCTAGAACCACCAAAATAATAATGATGATGATGATGATGATAATAATAATAATAATTATTATTATTATTTTAAATCTTATGATAAAAACCAAAAATATAGTATATATCATAACTATTTATTTTACTTCCTCTAGTAGGAAATGGCAAATTTAAATCTACATACTACTCTATAAAGGACAGAAGGCGAAAAGGAATTGCATTTCAATCATGAATGCATTTATATTTGACTCCAAGGTAAACTAAAACACTCTAAATGTGCTGAAAGAATATTCTACCCTCCTTAAATGCACATAGAGATAGGCTTTTCTGAGCGATTGGAAGACACAGTGGAGCTGCTGAGCTCCTCTACTCTCCACAAGAGCGCTCCTGCAGGATCACATTGGGCTCTGCACCTGACCTGGCCAAGTTCGGGGATGCAGACATGGCCAGGGTGACCCGTACTTTGCTGTTTTCACTGTCACTTCCCCCAAGGAGAACTTGTGTTCAGGGAGGTGCTCAGGACACGCTCACTGGTTTAGGATTGCAGGGACCCTGCAGCACTCCTGCTTGACAGGCGACCACACTCGGAAGATCGCACGTTCTTTCCTAACCAGGACTGACCTCAAATTCCAGATGGAAAACAGCCAAGCTCTGGACAGGAACAGATGGCTCTGTCTCTGCAAGATGCAAACTTGATCTTGCTTGCTGAATTTTTCTCCTGCTAAAATAGTACAGAAAGCAGTAAATACAACAGATATTCTGTAGGAATTCTATGCAGGAGTTCAGTGAAGCCTTTTCTGTCAAAGTGGACATTTCAGAAACATCTTTGGCCTGGACAAGACACATGTCTTTCGGTTATTGGGCCCGGATACTGGGTGTGCTTTGCTTCAGGGAGACTTTCTAAATGTAACCATATTAGTGGAGCTCATAACTTTACTAGTAGATTAATGAGGATCTGAAAGATAGGGTAAGTCTGATCTGTTACTGGATAATGCGATGATTAATGTTTGTGATGCAATTAGGAAACTACAGGGGAAAACCCTACAGGCCTTTTCACTTAACCAAAGCTTCCCCCATCGAGAGAAATTGTGAAATGTCATTGAATAAGCTTTGCGGACGCAGGATGTAAAATCAGAGTAAAGCCTATTAAACGCTGAACAGAGCTGGTAACCTAAAGATCCACTGAGACTTCATATCTTTCCTTCTGAAAATTCCTAAATCAGAACAAATTACTGTGAAAATATGATTTGTGGTTACAATAACAAACCGGCCCGTGTTTGTGACGTCTTGACTACACTTATGGTCAGTTCTTTCAAGAGCACGGGAACCATTCCCTACGGTTTTCCAGGGGAGGCTCACCTACAATTTGATTCTCACTCTCATTTGAACTTCTAATAAATTCATGACATTAATATTTTAAAGTTAATTTCACACCCCCTTTTCTTTGGGCCAAAAAAAAAAAACATTTTAATGTGTCATATCTTAGTCATAGTTTTCCCTTCAAGCATAGCATGTTTACATCAAATTACTCTTTTGTATTAGGAGACTGTTCTGGAAGTAAAAACCTAAAGACTTTAAAGTACCTTGCACATACATGCACATTATAAAGAGCAACATGTTCTTACATTTGAAATATATGTATGAAACCTTGATAAGGCCTTTTAATAACACTGAAAATGCTTTTTTTTGCATCCTCTTTAGCCATTTCTAGAGGTTAATGACCAGATTCTAGAGGTTAATGACCAGCTAAAAGGAGGATCAATGGCCAGGGCTTTGTCAAAACTGTTAATGTCAACTAATCATTAATTGCTTAGAAATGTCTTGAGTCTAGGAGACTAGGTTTTGTAAACAATTAAGGAGGAAATGTAAACTCTTAACTTTGCCTTTATAAGTATTGCCCTTTAATTTGGAATGTTTGTGGCGATGATTGCTTTGTAGACTGGCCAATCAGGCGGCTTCGACCGTTGTTCAGCCTTCTGCTCAACTGCAGGATCATTAAAGGTCTCACATTTTAAAAGGAAATGACGTCTATTCATTTCTATCTGTTTCAGTTATTTATAATTTTTATATCTCTTGCCACAGATGGTTAGTTTTTCCTAGAATCTTCGCAAAGAGGCATCTCTTAAGAGAGTGTATCCATTGTGTGTAAATTCACTGGAAAAATCAAAATGGTCAAGGAGAGAATCAAGAAGTCTTCCCCAACTAATGCAATGTAAGCAACCACCACGTTCTCAGGCCCCAGAGAAAGGACCCTCTGAATGCTTCCATTTCACACATATCACTAGAGGCTTTGTGTGGACAGCATCTGAGTGTCTCTCTGTGGCATCCACTTGCTTTTAGCACACAGTAGGCACTCCCAATGTCTATATTGACTTATTGTGTAAATGAGGAAAAAGTCCCTTATGGGCCTCTTTAAACACAGTAGCACTTTTTATTTTCAAATAATCATGTTATGGCAGTGTAATTATTCAAAACTGCGATGCCTCGTATCATTCGCAAATGAAAGAAGAAAGTCTAAAGAATAGACTTTTTTTTAAAAAAAAAAAGGGAAAGGAAATATTTTTTAAATACTTAAAGTTATTAAATAAAGTCATGGAACTATGAAACAATGAAATCAGATGCTTTTTTTTTTTTTTTAAGAAAAACAACAACAACAACAATTCCAGGTTCCTTACAGAGCAGATGAGTTAGGAAGCTTTAGGCAAAGCAAACAGAAATCCTCAAAGCGCTCTCCTTAGCCTGGCCTTCCATCAATCACCCCTTCTCATTAACCTCTCACCCTCAGATGGTGCTGGGGGTGAGGAGGAAGTAGTGGTTAGGCTTTGGGGTGAGGGCAGAGCTGCAGGATGCAAATTACAGAGCACAGGCCAGGAATGCCTCTGCAGAGCCTTCCTCGAGGAGACTCTGGGAGCCTTTTATAAAATGTTATCTCCTTAATCCTCTGGGGTGAGTGGGTGGCAGGGCTTCTGATCTTCACCTGACAGCTATTTTATCTATGATAGAGGGAAATTAAAGGCAGGCAGAAAGATCTTAACCGAAAGCAATTGGATGATGAGAAAGATTAATTTGAACGCCTGCCCTCAAAGCCATCTATGCTCTTGTTTTTCAGCCACATTTTTTAGCATCTTCCAACATGCAGAGTTCCTAGGAGGTGGCATTCCCAAGGAACTGGGAACAGTGCCTGCCTGGAGGGAGGGAACCTGGTGGCTGGGGGAAGAGTGTGTGTGTGTGTGTGTGTGTGTGTGTGGCTAGAAGTTGAACCCAGGGACTTGTGCTTGAGGTGTTCTCCCAGGTAAGCTGCAGCCCAGGCTGATTGTACATATATGCTTTTATATCTTTTAGGTATATTTATTTTAAAAATAAATTTAAAGGCTGGGCATGGTGGGGAACATCTGTAATCCCAGTGTCTCGGGAGGCTGAGGCAGGAGGACTGAGAGTTCAAAGCCAGCCTCAGCAACTTAGCAAGACCTTAAGCAACTCAGAAAGACCCCGTCTGGGAACTGCCTGCACTCTCCGGTGCGCTATGCTGTCAGCTGATCATTATTATTATTATGTCTTGTGTTCTGCATCCTATCTTGTCTGTGAAGCACCCATGTATATGTGTCCATGAGATCTCCATCACTTTATAATAAAGCAGCCCTGTGTTGGATGATTTTGCCTAGCCATAGGCTCACGTAAGTGTTCTGAGCACATGGAAGGTCGGCCACTCTGAGCTGTGGTGTTTGGTAGGTTAGGAATATTAAATGTATTTTCAACCCATGATATTTTTAATTTATGATGGGTTTCTTGGGACCCAGCACCATCATAAATTGGGGAGCATCTCGGTTGTCACCCTGTGCCAAATAAAGTTTCTGTTAGGAAGAAGAGGAGAGCAGGTGACAGGTAGGTGCTGTCGGCAGGATAATTCCCCCCAAGGACGTGCATGTTCTAATCACTGGGACCTTTGCAGATGTGCCTAGGCCAAAGCTCTAGAGATGGGAGGATTGTCCTGAATTATCTGGGCAGCCCATGAAATCACAAGAGCCCTTAGGAGACAGGCAATTCAGAGCCAGGGAAGGTGGTGAAGCAGAGGGGGACGGGAGCCAGGAACACTGCATGTAGGAGCCCCAGAAGGCAAAGGAGTGCACCTTCCCCGGAGCCTATGGAAGACACGCAGCCCAGTGGAATCCTACTTTGAACTCTGACCGAACTTCTTCCTCCAAACTGTAAAATAAGTTTTGCCATTTTGAGTTTTGTTTGGTACCAAGATTATAACCCAGGGGTGCTGTACCACTGAGCCACATCATCAGCACTTTTTATTTTTATTTTTTTTTTGAGACAGGGTCTTGCTAAATTGCTGAGGCTGGCTTTGAACTTACAATTCTCCTGCCTCAGCCTCCTGAGTCGCTGGGATTATGGGTGTGCACTACTGCACCCAGCTCAAGTGGGTGCTGGTTTAAGCCACTGTGTTTGTGGATTTGTTGCTGCATCAACAGGAAACTAAAACAGCAGCTGGCGTTGTTCGTCACAAAATTTGAACTAGGAGGAGATATGATAAGGTGAGCAAAGAGGAGAGAGAAGAAAGTAGGAGGATCGATAAAATTGTGGAGGAGAAAAAAAGTAGGATGATGTAGCACTTTGGGTCACCCATGTAAGACGTAGAAAGTCTGGTGGGTGGTTTTCAAAATCTAGTATTTAGCGTTACTGGATCCATTTGTAGCACTTCCTTCTTGCTCACCCTAATTCTAAAATTAACCAATCACTAATTGTAGATCAGTGTAAAATCCTGTAGATTGTAACCCAGAACTCCTCCACACTGAAGGGCAGGGCTACATTAGGTTCCAGATATAAGCAGGTGGACAGCCCACCTAGGTGTGCTTGCTAACCAGGTCTATAGCACACCCTTCAGCAAGGTTTTGCCTATGGTTTGCCCTTGGTTGTTATTTCTAACAACCCAGAGGGAAAAAGTAGTGCATGTGGAGTCCCTCCTCCTAGAAGGAGTGGCTGAAGGAGGACTGCTGAGAAAATAGAACACAAACACACTCAGCCAAGGAAAGATATCGTAGTTTCCCTTTCTCTGCAGTTTTACTTTGTGTGGTTTCAGTTACCTCTCAACAGCGATCTGGAAATATGAAGTGAAAAATTCCAGAGGTAAATAAGTCATAACTTTTAAATCATATGCCAGCCATTCTGAGTAGCATGATGAGATATCATAACATCCTACTCTACCCTGCTTGGGATATGAATCGTCCTTTTCCCCAGAGTATCCATGTTGTATATGCTACCCAACCATTAGTCACTTAGTTGATGTCTCAATTATCAGATTATCTACCTTGGTATCACAGTGATTGTGTTCACGTAACCCTTATTTTACTTAATAATGGCCTCAAACTTTAAGAGTCGTGATGCTAGCAACTTTATTTCTTAGATGGAATCATGGACTGCCAGGAACATAGTGATTATCCACCCTGAAGTCCTGTTCAGATTACACTGAAGCAATCTCAGGCCTGAGGGTGTTTTCCCCAAGGCTGAGAACAGTAATGTCCAGGACCTTGCTTTAGAGTGTCTTCTACCATAGTACTCTGCTTCCTGCTTAGAAGTTTTAGGAAGGGTTGCCAGATAAAATCTAGGAGGTCCAAACTGAATTTAGCTTCCAGATGAACAATAAATCATTTTCTAGTGTAAATATTGTTTGACTTTCCCATTGATCCGACAACCAATTACAGTGGTTTAAGGCAACACAAATTTGTTTCACCTTACAATGTCAGGAACCCCTCTGAGTCTCACTTTGATCAAGGTGCGTGGCAGGAAGGTGTTCCTTCTGAAGATTCTAGAGAATTCACTTCCTTGCATATTCCAGCTTCTAAAAACCAGTTGCATTCAAGGCCTGGTGGACCCTTCAATTTCTCCCTGACTTTGACCCTCTTAACCTCCCTCTTATCAGGACCTTTTTGAATATATTATGTTGCGAGCCATCCATGGGCTGTGTGTGTGAGCTAGGCGCATTTGAGCAGATGAGGGGACTGGTCTGGCATTGCGCACTGATTGGGCTGTGGGACGCAAGTGTGCCTTTCCTCTCGTACTGCCTGTGATCCCACACAGCACCTGAGATGAGTGTGACTTGCCAAGATGTCAATCAATCTGCTGACCACAAGACATCACCAAGCAAGACTCCACCCTTCGATACCCTATCCCTTGCCTTATTTGGGTGAAATGTTCTATCAAATGTCTTTACCCCAATAAATAGAGGGGTTCTGGGTTCACTCTCTCTCTGCTCCTTCCAGCGCTGCTCAGCATGGAGCTGACCCTTGGGGTCACAGAGAAGTCCCACCCTTGAAACCCATGTTCCTGTGTTGTGTGGTTTCTTCGCTGTTTTCTTAGTTTGTTGTTGCAGCCAGCTCCCTTGAATCCAGCTCATCTCGTCAGCCTGGCCAGCTGGTGGGAATATTGGGCTCACCAAGATAATCTCCCAATGCAGAAAAAAAAAAAAAAAAAACTACTCAAAAAACTAATGTAATCACATCTGCAAAATCTCTTTTGCCATGTAAGGGAATTTACTCACAAGTTCCAGGTGTTAGTGAGTTAGGACAGAAGAAATCAGGATAGGCAGAAAAGGGACAAATAGGGAAGGGAAAGAATCTGTTACTTCAAGAAGCTCCACTGGGGCACAGGGGCACATGCCTCTAATCTCAGTGGCTCGGGAGGCTGAGGCAGGAGGATTGCAAGTTCAAGGCCAGCCTCAGCAATTTAGCAAGACCCTGTCTCAAAATAAAAAATGAAAAGGGCTGGGGATGTGGCTCAGTGGTTAAGTGCCCCTGGGTTCAATCCAGGTACCAAAAAAACAAAACAAAACAAAACAAAACAAAATGCTCCGGGCCTGGATTCATAAAAGCCCTGCGTCTCCGAGTCCTGTGGAGGTGGGCGAATGAAGCCTGCACTCATTGCTAGCTTACACAGCACGGTTTCTTTTAAGGCCCAGGGAAAATACTGTTAGAGACTTATGACGGGAACATACTCCAAACATTACTATTGACTGGATGACATCAACCTGAAAGAACCAGACCACCGGGACCTGCCCTGTGCTCCACGATTGTGAGAACTAAGCACCAGGGCCGACATCACTCCGACACACTCCCCCGATTGCTATTTACCAAGTTTCCTTTATAAAGAAGACCCCACAGACCGTCTTACTCTCCAGAACCCACACTCTGTTCCCCTCTGAGGGTATTTTCTGCTCTGTGATTGGCTTTCCTGAGTAAATCTCGTTGCCTTCTTAAATAAATCTTTGTGCCTCTTTGGAGGCATCCTGGAATTCATGTCTGTGGAGTAAATCAAGAACCTTCCAGGGCTGAGTTGAGGTCCCCTCTCCCTGGACAACTTCCTTGGACCTCTTTCCAGGGACATGGACTTCTTTCTTGGTACCAAGGATTGTACTCAAGGCTTTCTGCATGTTAGGCAAATACCATTGAGCCAACTATCCAGCCCCAGGATGGACATTTTTCTGGGTCTTTTTCCTGCCTACTATAAGTATGTCCCACATATTGACTGAGACATAGTTATGCTGAAAAATCATTCATTGTTTTTCCTGACATTTAAATTTAGTTGGGCACACCATTATTTTTATTTGCCAAATTTGGCAAGCCTCATTTTAGGAGGTGTGGCTGGGGCGTATTCTCTTATGACTATTACACCCAAGACTTCAGCAATAAACAAAGATTTGTATTTGGACTGGTGAGGTCCGGTTGAAATAAAAAAATTTCCCATTAGTGAAAACTGACCCTAGCCTTTGAATATTCCATAGTGTCATTTAAGAGAAAAGCTGCTAAGCAATTTCCATTCAATTAATCTTCAACACGGGCCCCAAAGAATAACTGAACATACTGCAGCAGTCAGGGAGGAAGGATGCCAAGGATTTATTTTAAACATTTCCAGTTTTTCCCAAACACCAAATGGTTCAATTCTTTCAACCAACCCATTAATAAAGCTGCTATCCAAAAATGTGGGTCTCCACAGGGCTCAGCTTGGCTGTACCTGGTTACTGAGTGTATAGAATGTCTTCCTCCTTTAACCAAAACACTTCAGGGCTGAGAGAGGGGCCAGGAAATGGGACTCTCACAGCCCAGGATGGGTTCAGAATTGATGTCTTCTTGCCTGATGGTGCTAAGCGGCCCTGATTCCCACCCAAGTGCCTTTCTACATCCTTGCTTGGAGAAGTCATCTCTCTGGGCACTGAAGCCTTTCTCCTGCTCCATTCTTCCCTCATCTGATGGTAGCAGTGGTCCCTCTTCCTGGCAAAAGCCAGTGGATTTCCTCTACCCATGACTCCAGGAAGCAGTTGAAATGTCTCTTTCCTCACGTAAACCTCCTCGGGACCTCCCTTAATGATGGTATTGAAACTGATTACAATGATTGGTATTCACTCCTTTGCAAATACTACAATTCTTAAGTCTGCTTTTTAAAAATGCCTTAAATATATCACTCCTGTGTTAAGAAAAATCATTGAAAACTTAAAAATGTAGCCAAGAGGATGACTACCTTTTTAATGTCAAACTGAAGCATCGTTTAATAGGTCTCTCTCTAGGTGTAGGAAGTTCATCTTAGTCGTTTTCTGTTGCTATGGCACAAGACTGGAAGCTGGGTACTTATAAAGAAAAGATGTTTATTTAGCTCACGGTTTGGGAGGCTCGAAGTCCAAGATTGGGCAGCCTCTTTTGTTTAGCCTCTGGTGCGGGGCCCCTGGGCTACATTATAACATGGTACAGAAATGAGAGTGGAAACAGCTGCCTGCAGAAGAGACTAAAGGTGAGTAAGGAGCTCATTTTATAATAACCCACCCTCCTGGTAACTAATGCTGAGAGGCCAGCACTAATCCCTTCTGAAGGTAGCACCCCAGTGACCAATTACCTACCTCTTGAAGGAGGACCTACCTACCACCTCCACATCAAGCCACCAGCAAATGAGGCTTTGAGGGACAAATCACATTCAGACCCTAGCGAAGTCATACTATTGTTTTATTTTGCTTGTTACTATTAATTGAAGACTTAGACTCTATGCAATGAAATATCCACTTATAGATTTATGACCAGTGGAAATGCAAATGATGTATCTCAGGCAGAGAAGACAGCTCCAAAAGTCATATTTCATCGCTCTGAATCGCATCACTTAGTCTTCTATCTAACCTAGTAATGCTATTCTAACCTTTTTTTTTTTAAGGTGCCTTTACCTTAGAAGCTCTAGAGTATCCCCTTGTTTGAGTCAGCTTTCTCACTGCTGTGACTAAAATAACCACCGGAACAATCATAGAGAAGGAGAAGTTTATTTGAGGGCTCACAGTTTCAGAGATCTTAGTCCATAGAAATCCACAGAAGCTCTACTCTTCGGGGCTTGAGGTGAGGCAGAATATCATGGCAGAAGAGTGTGGCAGAGGAAAACAGCTCACATGGTGATCGGGAAGCAGAGGCTCCACCCTCCAGATACAAAATATATATCCCAAAGCCATACCCTCAATTCCCGCCTCCTCCAGCCACACCCCACCTGCCTCCAGTTCCCACTCAGTTAATCCCATCAGAGATTAATTTGCTGATTAGGTTAAGGCTATAGCCCAATCATTTCTCCTCCAAACCTTTTTGCATTGTCTCATCCATGAGCTTTTGGAGGACACCACACCTAAACCATAACACCCCTCATCTTTGCCCCCTAAACACCTTTGTTAATAGATTGAACTATCCTTCTGGTTGGCATGTAACCTGGAGGTTAATTCAAAGAACATTCCATCTTCTGACCACCTGATGGCTTCAAGTGGGGAATGCTGCCCACCCTGCCTCAGTCAGCATTATTCTCAGGACATTGATGGTCATGGGGCAACAGACCACTCTTTCTTTCCCATTGCGTGTGGACGAAACTCTGGAGCCCTGGAATCTGGTGGCTGCCATCATTGGGCATGGAGAGGAGCTGATCTCAGAATGAAGCCAGTATTGCAGAAAGCAGCTCTGGGGATTGGAAAGAGATTGAGGCCTTGGTAACAAGGTGTTGTTTGTAGATCAGGTCTTGATAGATGCTTGCTTCTAGACTCTACAGTTCAGGAGGCAGCAGAGCCCTGGGGTCACGTAAGCTTCTTTGAGTCAGCCTTTCTCTTATCTCCAGCCAGAAGCATCCTTGCTGATACAAAATCCATATTACTCACTTGTATGCCCATTAGTGTTTCCTGAGTCATTTTGTACCTAACTGTTGCCCAAAGAAGAACATTTTTGTGTTCCTAATACCTTGCTTAGTTTCTGGCTCAGCCAGTAGTCAGTACATGTTGCCAAACAAAAACCTACTCTCCCCATCTTCTGCAGACCCTAGTGTCTCCACCAGAACTTGATACCTTGTGTGCTCACTAGCATGTAATACAAACTTCTAAGGCTTGATGGCCTTTTCTGGTATCCTTCCTATCTCACCTGGACTCATGTGAATATACCTAACCCTGCATCAGCCCCCGCCAAATTCCTCTGGAAAATTCCAAGAAGATGCACCTAGGCAATGAGCCAGGCTGGCCAATTGTGCATTTAATAGAGTCCTACGTAACACACCCATGTCCTATGTAAACAAGATGCATTTAGTCATGTGACTTGGGATTTCAAGTGATTGTGGAAATTCGGCATTGCTCGGGGAAGATCTGCTTCGAAATCTGTGGGCCTCACTCTTGGAGCAGTTTCACTTCAGGACTGAAATCACCTGGGAAGAAAGGATTTTGCTGAGAACCTGAGAAAGAAATTCTTTATGGCTACCAGGCAAATGCTGGGAAGCGTCTCTCCCCAGTGACAACCGTGTATCTCCATCTGGCAAGAGTCTTCCTGGAGGGCTGCTTTGTGACAGTCACACCAGTTTTGCTTATTTCACTTCTTGTATGTCTCTAGAGCAAAGAAGGAGAACTCAACACATCTGCAGGGAGACCAAGCGGGGAGAATGATTTTGTGCTTAATATGTTTGCAGGCCAGGGCGGGAGCAGGAAAAAACCCTTACTTGAACTGACTGGAGTAGGTAGAAGTCAGACAGATTTTAATAGTTTAAAACTGAATTCAGTAAGTTCCTAAACACGGAAGGAGGAAATGTGTCTGCTTCATTTCTTAAAGTGATATTGATTCTAAAACTACTGAATAACCTCAAAGGGGGCTGGGCCCATCCCATATTTCAGATGGGATTTACTGTGGTATAGCTTCCCAGAACCCACTTCATCTGGGACAAAGTGCTGCTAATAATTTACATGATTTACCACCGTTCCAGTTAAAAGCATAGTGAAATGACTAGTATCGACCAGGTTTTTACACCCAAGCCAGAAACCTTTCCTGCCCACCACCTGGGGCAGCTTAGGGGCGCCGTGTTACCATTTCAACATGAAACACCCTGGATCCCTATATTTCTTTTTCCCCCCTTGATTCATGAAACACCCAGAGGTAAAAACAGCAGGTAGGTGTGTGGGGCACACACCCACCCAAAGAAGCAGAATTTACGACTTGTGTCTTAGAGACTTGCCAACGGTCCTGCTGACACGTCTTTCTTCCTTTGACTTGATACCTGACGGGCTCACCAGCATGTAATATAAAACTCGCAGGGTTCCCAGTTGAGCCATGCCTGTGGGGTGCAGTGACGGACACCCACAAGTTACTTGTAACATGAATGACCTGCCCCACAGGGTCATTGTGGACTTTAATTTAGAAAGGTGAAGCTGAAATATTTCACATCTCTGTGGCAGGTGACCACATTCCAATGAAAGCTTTCTGTCCCCAAATTGAAAATGTTTCAAGGAGGCAAGATTCAAACTTTTACAGAGCAGCAGAGGGGCAATGGCTAATCTCCAGAGGGCCCAAAATGTTCCCATTTTATACCTCTGTGCCAGCCATGGAACACAAGTTTGTAAAGCCGAATGACATCTGTGGGAATTTCTTGGTGAAAATGGAACTCCTGAGGTGAGAAGTCCAGGCTTCTGTTTATCTGAATGAACGTATTAATCAGCGCTATTTGGGTCGTGAATGGCCCCGTGTTAAAGGCTTGCTCCTCAGGGTGGTACGATTTGGAGTTGGTGAGTCCTTTAAGAGGTGGGGCCTAGTGAGCGGTCTTTAGGTCATTGGGAGTGTGTCCTGGAAGAGGACACAGGGGGTTCCACAACCCCCTGTAGCTCTCTGTCACTTCCTAACCATGAGAGGAGTTGTTTCATTGTGTCACACGCTTGGTATGACCTGTTACCTCGACATGGGCCCAAAGTAACAAAGTAACAAGAGAAACTGTTTATGGACTGGAGCCTCCAATCTGTGAACCAATTGAAACCTTTTCTCTTTATAAGTTGATTATTTCAGGTATTTGTTGTAGTGATGAAGAGCTGACTAATACAAACCAGTTAATAAATGCATGCTCAGTATTTATTCTCACTCCAGGCTATCAGATATGGGGGCAGCTGAGGAGAATAAGGTATGGAACCTATCTTGAGTCACTTACAATTTAACTGAAGATAAAAGATTGCACTATTTTTAGGGAAAAAAATAAACCCATATTCACCCTTCAAGAATCAGCTCCAAACTCCCTGTCTTGACCCTCCTCTGGCCCCCACCCTTCTCCTGGACTTCTCAGCACTGTCCCTCTGAACCCCGATGCTTGCTCCAGGCATCTCCCCACAGCAGGTGACAGCAGGTGTCACTGCAGACCCTCGTATAGCACAATATGGCAGGGGCTGGGAACAAATGTCAATGATTAAACCAAAAGATGTCCGTGCCTCAGAAGAACCAAGAGAACGTTCTGGATTGTAATAAGTGTGAGCCAAGCGGAACAGAATGAGCTCTTCAAGCTGGGATGGTTGGGGAAGACCACTGTGGGGACGGGAAATAGACGGGACCCTTGGTGGCTTCACCGGCCAGCTGTAGGTCACTTGCCTAGGCAGCAAAGTCTGAACCACCTTCCCCCGGAGGTCTGCTGTTGATATTTAAGTTGAATCAACCCACGAATAAGGGGAGGCAGGATGAAAAGTGGGGGACAAGAGACTGAACGACCCCGGGCGGTCACAATCTGGGGAACCAGTGTTGGTTGGTCTGAGAGCTGGAGTTGTGGAGAGCAGACTCCAGCGGTGGGTGTGTGACTTCGCCCATCAGGAAAAGGACAGTCTGTTTCCTCCCAGGAGGGCTGTGTCTTCCCACTCACCAGAAAACTGTCAGGGGTACAGTTCCACCAGTTCAACTCCATGCGCCAGATCCCCAGGCTGCGGCCTCGGCCCTGCTCTGCCACACCCCGCGCTCCTCTCTTCCACCAGCTGGCCCTGCTCCTCTCCTCCCCTCCCCTTCCCACCCCTTCTCACCCCTCCACTCCCCTCCTCCCCTCTCCTCTCTCCTCTCCTCCCCTCCCTTCTACTCCATTCCACTCGACTCCTCCTTGCTCCCCTCTCTCCTCTCCTCCCCTCTCCTCCTCTCCTCTCCAATTTCTCCTCTCCCCTCCCCTCCCCTCTTCTTCTCTCCACTCTCCTCCCCCCTTCTCCTCCTCCCCTCTCCTCCTCTCTCCTCCTCTCTCCTCCCCTCTCCTCCTCTCTCCTCCCCTCCCCTCCTCCTCTCTCCTCCCCTCCCCTCCTCTCCACTCTACTCCCCTCCTCCCCTCTCCTCCCCTCTCCTCCTCTCCCCTCCCCTCCCCTCTTCTTCTCTCCACTCTCCTCCCCCCTTCTCCTCCTCCCCTCTCCTCCTCTCTCCTCCCCTCTCCTCCTCTCTCCTCCCCTCCCCTCCTCCTCTCTCCTCCCCTCCCCTCCTCTCCACTCTACTCCCCTCCTCCCCTCTCCTCCTCTCTCCTCCTCTCTACTCTACTCCCCTCTCCCCTCTCCTCCTCTCTCCTCCCTCCTCTCCTCTCCTCTCCACTCCATTCCACTCTTCCTCTCCCCTCTTCTCTCCTCTCCTCCTGTCTCCTCTTCTCTCTCCCCTCCTTTACTCTCCCCTCTGCTCTTCTCCTCTCTCCTCCTCTCCTCCTCTTTCCTCTCCACTCCTCCTCTTCCCTCCACTCTTCTCCTCTCTACTCTCCCCTCCCCTCCCCTCCCCTCCTCTCTGCTATACTTCATTCCTCTGCACTCCTCACTTCTCCTCTCTTCTCCATTCCACTCCCTCACCTTTCGCCCCATGTGGCCTTTGTCATTCAGTGTTTATTGAAAATTCTTCGATAATGTCACACTTTTTTATGATGAGTATTTTTTTATCATGGTAAATGTACATAGTATAGATTTGGCCATTTTTACCATTTTCGAGTATATGATTCAATACCATCAAGTACATTCACATTGTTATGAAATCACCACCAGAATACTAAATAAGGTATTTTTAGTGTGTGTGTGTGTGTGTGTGTGTGTGTGTATAATTATATGTACACAGGGTTTTTTGAGGAAAGTGTCCCAGTAAGACTCGCTCCCTATACCAACAATTCTCAGCCTCTCCACTCCCCATCTCTCATCCCTGCCTCCCCTGGGACAACCACTTCTATTTCTTTTAACTGTTCTTTCCGTAGCTATCTCTCTGTATATCTGACTGTGTTATTTTTTTTTTAATTCTTCAATTTCAGAAATTGTCTTTTGTTTCTCCTGTCCTCCTACCCACCCATCCTCCTACAGTAATTTCAGCCAGATGGATGTGCATTGTGGATGGTTTTGTGGTGATGGATTTGATGGAAACACAATTTAGAGCAGACATGCAGGAGACGCTGCATTTCTTTTCTTGCAGAATGTCTGGTTTTGCACGGGGTCCCTTATTAGTGCCTCTGCCTTTTCCCATGTGACTCTCACTCACAAAGCCCCAGACTTCTTTCAGGTTGAGTAAATTTCCTCTCAACATATTAGGACACATTGACGCTTCCTCTCCTCAGGTAACCACTGAGGCCTTTCTGACGCTGTACATTAGTCTGAATTCCCTAGAATTTTGTGTAAATGGAGTCGTAGAGCATAAACACTCACCATAAATATTTTGCTCTTCAGTTTTGTTATGGAATATCAATAGTTCATGCCTTTTCAGTTGGCAGACAGCAGATTGTGGGACTTTGGGCCTCCATTATTGCACGAGCTAATTCCCATAATAAATTACATAAATATTAAAAAATACAAATGTAACAGGATTTTCCGTTGTTTCCCAAGGAAAAAAACAATTATGTACCTAAGATAGATATGTTATAATATATATTACAGATAACATAACATACTTCATATGTCTATCACACACATACACACACACACACACACACACACACCCAGTGGTTCTGTTTCTTTGGAGAACTTTGACAAGTACAGGTATTTCCAGTGTGGGGCTCTTACAGATAAAGCTGCTGTGAACATTCATATACAATTCCTTTTATATATAGATGTTTTCATTTCTTTTGGGTAAGTCCCAAGAAATGTAGGCCTATGATCCCTCGAAGTCAAATGGCTGGCTGTACATGGGGCATGTGCTTAACGTGTGAAGAAACTGCTAGTTTTCAGAGTGGTTGTGTCATTCTTGCATTTCCATCATGAGGGGAGAGAGTGTCAGCTTTTGCATATCTTCGCCATCACTTGGTATTGTGGCTCTTTTTAATCTTAGTCACTCTAATGAATGTGCATTCATATCTCATTATGATTTAAATTTGCATTTTCCTAGTGACTAATGATGTTGAATAATTTTTCATAACTTATTTGCTGTTTAAACATTTTAATTGTTCTGGGGGCTGGGTTGTGGCTCAGCGGTAGAGTACTTGCCTAGTGCTTGTGAGGCTCTGGGTTCAATCCTCAGCTCCGCATAAAAATAAATAAATAAAAACATTTTAATTGTTGTGTTTGCATCTTTGGTGTCTTTAAAAATAGTAAACTAATGGTCTGGGGTTGTGGCTTAGAGGTAGAGTGCTTGCATAGCATGTGTGAGGCACTGGGTTCAATCCTCAGCACCACATAAAGTAAAATAAAGACATTGTATTCACCTATATCTAAAAAATAAACATTAAAAAATAGTAAACTAACACATTTTGTATATTTTGTGTTGAAGTTCATAGAAAGGCAGTCTTCTGAAGGTGACTTTTGGAAGTGAAACTATAACATCCTTTCTGAGTGACACATGCTTATATCACATGTGACACAGGAGAGAAGGAAATGAAAGAAATGAAGGATTCTAGGAGACATTTTCATATACAATCCATTGTTACCCTGTGTGTTGTTTATTCCACTACTCCAGACATAGTGGACAAGCTTAAGCCCTTATTTGAAACATCTAGACTTTCTAAATGTTTAGAAGTGCACAAATATCTTAAAAGTAGAGATAGTAAATAAAACATTTTGTAGAAAAAGATTTTCTTAAATACATGCTATTATTTGATAAATGATATATTACGTTTTCTTACATTTTATATATTG
The DNA here is from genome assembly GCF_047511675.1 of Marmota flaviventris. NCBI lineage: Eukaryota > Metazoa > Chordata > Mammalia > Rodentia > Sciuridae > Marmota > Marmota flaviventris. Next base: position 70,309,975 of record NC_092513.1, read on the forward strand.
AATTTAATAAATATTTTAATAATTTTATTAGTGTAAAAATATATGGGTTGAGCTAAGTGCAGTGGCACATGCCTTTAATCTCAGTGGCTGGGGAGGCTGAAACAGGAAAATCCCAAGTTCAAGGCCAGACTCAGCAACTTAGTGAGGCCCTGTCTGAAAATAAAAAATCAAAAGGGTTAGGGATGTGGCTCAGTGATAAAATTGCCCCTGGGTTAAATCTGAAGAACCCCAAATAAATAAATAAATAAATAAAAAATATGGGCTCTGTGTTTTCTTATTATTTGGTTTCAAGAGAATTTTTTATCTATTCTGGATTTGAGTCTTTTATCAGATATGTAATTCACAAATATCTGCTCCTAGCTTGCGGCTTTCTCTTTTTCATTCTCTTTAACAATGTTATTTATTTATTTATTTGTTTATTTATTTATTTATTTTAAAGAGAGAGAGAGAGAGAGAGAGAGAGAGAGAGAGAGAGAGAGAGAGAATCTTTAAATATTTATTTATTTATTTATTTTAGTTTTCGGCGGACACAACATCTTTGTTTGTATGTGGTGCTGAGGATCGAACCCGGGCCACACGCATGCCAGGCGAGCGTGCTACTGCTTGAGCCACATCCCCAGCCCTAACAATGTTATTTAAAGAGGAGAAGAATTTAGAAAATTGATGAGGTCTAACGTATTAACTTTAAAAACAGAATTGTGCTTTTGCTGTTCTAAAAGTATTTGAATAATCCAAAGTTTCAAAGATTTTCTTCTATGTCTTCTCCAGGAAGATTTATAGTATTAGGATTTATATTCAGGTCTGTAATTCACTTTGAATTCATCTTTTTTTCCTTTAAATTTTGTTTTTAGTCATAGATAGACACAATACCTTTATTTTGTTTATTTATTTTTATGTGGTGCTGAGGATCAAATCCAGTGCCCTCATACGTGCTACGCAAGTGCTCTACCACTGAGCTACAACCCTAGCCCTTGAACTTATCTTTATGTATTGGATGAGACAGGAACTGGACTGTGTTTTTATTTCCCCACATATACATTTCTAATTGTTTCAGCACCATTTCTTGAAAAGACAATCCTCTTTTATGAAACTACTTTACTGTTTTATTAAAAGTCAACTGACCATACACATCTGGGTTTGTTTCTGTTTGTTTCTCCCATTAATCTATTTGTCTACCTTTATACTTGTAATACATTGTCTTCATTGCTGTAGCTTTATGAAGTTAGGTAATACAAGTTCTCTTTTGTTCTTTTTCAATGTTGTTTTGGTTATTCAAGGTATTTTGCATTTCCATATGAATTTTATAATTCCCCTCATCAATTTGAACAACAACAAAAACAGAGACCTGGGATTTGATTTGGATTGCATTGAATCTATACATCAATTTGGGGATAACTGACATCTTTCACAGAAGTTCCAATCTATGAACATAGTATATCTCTGTATTTATTCATTTTTTTCTTTCATTCTTTTCCACAATATTTCATCCTTTTAAGACTACAGGTTTTACACATCTTTTGTCTGGTGATGTATCCATATTTGCAATACATTCAAATAATGATTCAAGAAATCATTGATTAAAAAATGATGAGTGAATGTAAAGTGTGATGCTATAAAAGTCAAGGGAGAGCTTAGATTTGGGCAGAGTGGGCAGTTTTTTTACAATGGGGCCAAAGAGAGCATTTGCCACCTTTTCTGTTATTTGCCCTGCAGCTCTTCTTTTTGGGGAACAAAGCCGGTACCAGGACCTGCCAGAGTTAATTGCTCTTGCCTTATGGCTTGTGGATCTCTCCTGCTCAGTCCGTGCACTTCAGATGGATAAAACCCACCTTGCTGCAATGATGGGTCGTGGTTGCTTAGTGGACCCACATCAGGTCAGTAAGCCTCATCTTTGGGAGACTGGCTGGAACAACCAGGAGGCAGTGTTTTCCATGTCCTCAGCCTGGAGCCATGGAAACCTGCTTTGCCTCCTGTTTTCAAACCCGTCAGAGAAATCCAGAGAAGCACGTCACATTGGGTAGTTAGGGGATGCAGTTTGTGATAAACAGCCTCCAACATAGTCCCAAGATTTCCCCCTAGTGACTCCTGCCACCAGGTACTCCTCATGGAGGAACCCCCCCCACCCCCGCCACCTCTAATTTTCTAATTTTGAGTAGGACTGATCTGTGTAGGTGATAGGGTATTGCAGAGATGGCAGAGTGTGATTTCCAAAGTCGTAAAAGATGTTGTGGCTTCCGTTTTGCCATCTCTAGGAATCCATCTCTAGGGAAGCCAGCTGCCTGTCATAACAACAGCAGGTGGCTTATGGAAAGTTCCACGTGGGGTGGGACAGAGCCATCCACCACGTGTTCAGCTGCTCTTCAGCCCCATCGAGCCTCAGGGACTGTAGGCCCAGCCAAAGACTCACTGCATCTCACAAGACACCCTGAGCCAGCGCCACCAGACGGAGTGCCCCTGGATCCAGACTCACAGAAACCCTGAGAGGCAATGAAGGCTCCCTGCTGTATAAAGCCACCCAGTCTTGGGGTAATTTGTTTTGAGGTACTTGGTGCAAAGAGCTCACTCAGATTTGCTGTAGTTTACAGGTGATCTCCTGTGGGTCAGCTCCTTTGAGACCACAGTCCTTGGAGTCACTGTCTTTCCTCCATAATTTGCCATACTGCATTCGAAACAGGAGTCCCACGACTACTGGTGACACTTGATCCTCACAGCCACCAGATGTGATTCCAAGCCGCTCTGTTCTCTGTCTCCTTCATTTCTTTGTTATCATTATATAATTTTCCAGATAGGCCCCTCTCTAAATGGGTCCACCTTTCCACAATACTGGTGACTATGTATATGCTATTTGTCACATTCATCTGTGCATTTATTTATTTATTTAAGAATTCTTTTAGTTGTGGATGGACACAGCACATTTATTTTATTTCTTTATTTTTATGTGGTGCTGAGGATGGGACCCAGTGCCTCACGCGTGCTAGGCAAGCGCTCCACCACAGAGCTACAACTGGAGCCCCTATGCATTTATTTTTATAAGTACTTCAGTTAACCAGTTTTACCCCTGATTGTCCATCTATTCTTTCATTATTCATTCATTCAGGAAGTACTCTGTGTTCCTACCATATGCCAGGTGCTGTGTGAGGTGCTGAGCTACTTCTGTCTCCAATCCCTTTGCCTCCAGCGCCCCCTCTTCTCACCTGAGCCTCCACTCAGTCGAAACCATCTGACTCTCATTACAGGCTCATTCAAGGTCACACACTGTGCTAGACATGCTTCCAACCTCAGCTTAAATCACAATTTCTTGTAAGACTTCCTTTTTCCTCTAGCCAGAGGTGATTTTTCCTGACATACTTTGTTAGTAATTCCACAATATGTTATTTGTTTATTCGCTCATTATTGTTTGTTTGAAAGCCTGCTCGACCCCTGGCCCTGGGTCAGGATCTGGGGAAACCAAGGTTTAAGGCAAGTGCCAAAAGATGTTCATGCCCAATGCAATGGAAACTCAAAGGTGGAATAGCCAATCAGCATGTTGCAATTATTTCTGTAGATCCCTGCATTCTGCATCGACCTTGAGCTACCAGAACCATGGGATATCTCATCTTGTAGCTCCCAGTAACCAGGACAGCCTGTAGCACGTGGAAGGTGCTTAATGTGTATTGTCTGTGTATTCGAAGCTCACCACATACTATTGAACAAATTGGGAAACATCCTACAAATGGATCATCAAATAGCCACCAAAGTCATTATCTCTCCAGATCCTCAAGTTTGCTTTTGGTCTTTTCTCCAAGTTGATTTAAAAGAAAAACTCATCTACAACTTGATTCCATTTCAGACCCTCTGGCCCCATCTGGCTGGCAACATGCCAAACTCAGACTTACAGGAGTGGACAGGTAGGTGTTGGAGGCAGCTCAGGAATACTGGGTGCTCAGCAAGAGGGAGAGGAAGAAATCCAACTGTTGGAAGACGGGATGGAGGACAGAGACAAGTGGGATCTCCTTTCAACTTTTCTAGGGCCAACTGACTTTGATAGAAACTCTGAGTTTCAACCTGAGGCCTAAAAATAAATGAAAAGGACAATGTTGAATAAAAGTGGTGAAAGAGGGAAAAGAATCTCAAGTGAACTGAGACCCTTGCTCAAAGTAACCGAGCAATGCTGGAAAGCACAGCTCAGCCTTGTGTGGGTTTGAAGTGGCTCTCCGCACCCTCCCCAGCTTCAGACTTTTGTTCTTGATAGATGTTGTCAAAGTTGATGGAATCATTTGCAGATTTTTACACCTCACAGCGAAAAAATTCCCTTTATTTATAGAAACGAGGCTATGAGGCTATGCTCAGGGGAGTCTCATGAATTGGCTTTGGAGTATCATTAGATTTTGTGGTTAAAAATTTATCTCCAGTAACCCCGGTGGTCAGCAGGGCTCTTTGGTAGGCAGATTAATTCCTTCTAGAAAATGAGATGATGAGATAACAGTAAGCACTGAACTATTTACTGTTTGCAGGACTCACATTCCAATGTGGGTATTAAGCTCATTTGCTTATCTTAATCCCATCTTTGGATCAACCTGCATTTCAAAGTGATGACTACGGTTCTGGAACCTCAGACCTCCCGTTGGAAGAGTTCGGGGAAAACAGATTGGTTAGATTCCTTTCATGTCACTGCCACCTTGGCAGAGACAAAATCCTGCTATAATAAATACACTATTGTAGAAACCTCTTTGCATCACTGAATCTCCCAGGAGAGCATTGACCCATTTATTTTTCCCAATTATGTGAGGAAAAATTTTTCATCAACAAAATAATACAATTCAGAAGTTACCATTCAAATTCCCTAATTCTGTACCAGCAAATTTATTTTACTAGATAGTTGGCAACTGCTTCATTTAAGCTAAATTGACTTCTTCAACAGTCTTGCTCTTGGATGATTCTTTCTGGGGGCTTAGGCACCCCCTGGGAACGCTAGTTGAAAGTTAATGCCATTGTCCCCATTTCTGCCAGTCAACTGAGTGTTCGTAACCATTCCGTGATGACTGACACTTGCCTGTTTGAGCCCTTTTTCCACACTTGGGGGATACTCATGTTTAGCCAACAGCTCTTTGTGGAGCATGCCAATTGTATCAGGCGACAGGTAAGTGAGTCACACCCCTGCACCCAGGAGCTCAGAGTCTGACCTCTGTACACTAGTTTTCTTGCCAAGTCTCCTTACACACTTGGCAAAGGCTTGTTCATTAGAAGTTACCTGGGAGTGACACTGGAGTGCCATCAATGGCAGGGGCCACAGGGGCAGGACAAGATGGCACCTGGTGCCCAGGGAAGGTAAAGACAGAGTAAGGGGACCAGTCTCTCTTGCACCAGCAACATGTTTGTCCTCCTGGGTAGCTCTGTAGGGCAATGATGACTTAACCCTACCCACGAAGATTCCTGGTGTGGCTTGAACCCTCTGGACTCCCTCCATGAGACACCCTATATCTTTTTTTTTTTTTAAGAAATTTTTTAGTTGTAGATGGACACAGTACCTTTATTTATTTTTACATGGTGCTGAGGATTGAACCCAGTGCCTCCCACGGGCTAGGCAAATGCTCTACTACTGGGTTGTGACCCCAGTCACCCTATATCTTGTCAATGAACTTGCTCCTCACCTAAAGTGGATGGAGTAAATTTTAGTCGTTGAAAATAAGAATCCTGCAGTTCTTATATTTTGCTTTGTGTGCTTCTTGTTGTTTTTGATTCTTTTTTTAAAGTATAGGGGATCAAACATAGGGCCTCATGCATGCTAGGCAAGGGTGCCACCACTGAGCTATATCCCCATAGCTTCTCTTTCATTTCTATTACTTTCCTTGATACCATGGATTCTCTACCACCAGAACACAACTTGTGACTTTCACTCCTGTCTTGGTTCATTTGTGTTGCTGTAACCAAATACCATATCCTGGGCAATTTATAAAGAACAGAAATTAATTTTCTCAGAGTTCTGGAGGCTGGCAAGTCCAAGATCAAGGCACGGGCAGATACAGTGAAAGGCTGCTCTCTGCTCTCTGCTTCCAAGATGGTGCCTTAACTGCTGTGTCCTCACATGGCAGAAAGCGGAAGGGCAGGCAGAAAAAGGTGGAAGCCTTTTTTGTAAAGACCTTAACCCCACTCACCAGAGCTTCATCCTCATGACTTGGTCACCTCTTAAATGCCCCATCTCTGAATGTGGTCACATTGGCAATGAAGTTTCAACACATGAATTTTGGAGAGGACGTCCACATGGAACCTGTAGTGACTTCCCGCCCTCAGCCACTCAGTCATGCCACATGTTTAGCCAACAACTCTTTGTGAAGCACGCTATCTGTACCAGGCAGAGAGGTAACCGGGAGTCACACTTGGTCCTGTCCCCAAGAGCTCATAGTCCGACCTCCATACACAGACACCAGAAAACACACAAACCATCCCGAATCACGAAAGCAGAGTAGAGTTCTCTATGGAGCCTGCCCTCCTGTTCCCATGGTCAAGAGGCTTGCAAGGGCAGGTGCTGCAGATTGCTGCACTCATGCCAAGGCCTCCTACCTCAGGATTCCTGAGCACCCGAGACCTGCGGCCCCCGCAGCAGCAGCAGCAGCAGTGCTTACAGAGTGCTGCAGGAGCTACTGAATTGGCATCTCCAGGGCTGGGACCTGGGAGTCTGTGTCAACCAGGTCCCCAGGTGATTCCTCCTCATCCAGAAACACTGTCACAGCGGATCTTACTGACTCCAGTTTTCTTCCCTCTAAACTATCACGTGTCCAAAGCATGGTTCGGACCGTGCCACTACATTGATCAAAAGCTACCAATGTGCCACTGTGCACGGAACAGCACCACATATGACATAAACATGGTTGTGGTGATTTATTTGAGGCAATTGGAGCAGGTTGATGAGTCAATGTCACTTGGTCTGTTCCGTTGCGTATAAACATAGCCTAATGCGCAGGGCTGCTGCCTGTCCCTTCAGCCTCATTTCCTGTTCTGTTTCCATCAGGGACTGTAGCCTCATAACACCTGTGGTCTCCCCAGATGCCTGCCAGAGGGCTTGAGGTTGCCATGGCTCTGTTCAGGCAGGGCTCTCTACCTTCAGTCATGCTGCTGTCGTGAGTCATAAGCCAAAAAATCTTTTCTCTGTATAAGTTAGTTACTTCAGGTATTTTGTTATAGCACTGAAAAGCTGACTAACACAGGATGGCTGTATTAAAGGACAAGACATCAGATGGGTGCAGTGGTCCACACCTGTAATTTCAGCCATTTGGGAGGCCGAGGCAGGAAAATCACAAGTTCAAGGCCAGCTTCAGCATCTTAGTGAGGACCTGTCTCAAACTAAAAAAGTAAAAAGGGCTAGGAGTGTGACTCAGTGGTAAAGTACCCCTGGGTTCAATCTCCAGTACCCCCTTCAAGAAGAAGAAGAACGAAGAGCAGAAGGAGGAGGAGGAGGAGGAAGAGGAGAAGAAAGAGAGAGAGAGAGAGAGAGAGAGAGAGAGAGACAGACAGACATGCACACACAGAGAGACAAGATATTATGAGTTATGTGAGGAGTCTGCAATGTGCACAGCAGGCTTGAAAAACAAAAAGATTATTTGGATGATCTAGGAAGTCTTGCAAAGAAGTGATAATAGTAAACTAAATGTCCTGAAAACCATTCCCCTACAAAATCCCTAAAAATGCTTGATTCTTTTTTTTTAATATTTATTTTTTTTAGAAATAGTTGGACACAATACCTTTATTTTGTTTATTTATTTTTTTATGTGGTGCTGAGGATTGAACCCAGGGCCTCACACATGCTAGACAAGAGTTCTACCACTGAGCCACAATCCCAGCCCCAAAATGCTTGATTCTTTAAAATGTCTTTTAAAAATGTACAGCTGCATGTTATAAATTTCTTTCTTCCTTCCTTCCTTCCCTCCCTCCCTCCCTCCCTCCCTCCCTCCTTCCTTCCTTCCTTCCTTCCTTTCTTTCCCGGGAATTGAACTCAGTGGCACTCAACCCCTGAGCCATATCCCTAGCCTTTTTTTTATATTTTATTTACAGACAGGGTCTCACTGAGTTGCTTAGGGCCTCACTAAGTTGCTGAGGATGGCTTTGAACTTGGGATCCTGCTGCCTCCGTCTCCCGAGCCGCTGGGATCATAGGTGTACATGTTATACATTTCATAACTATTTTTTTCTAGAAAGTAAAGGAAATCTTCAAATTTCAAAATTATGAAAAAGTATGGATTCAGGAGTGACGAGTGCTGAAGCCAGCAGCTGCCCTGGGGTCCAGTCAACCCCCAGTTGCCTGGAGTGTTGATCTGAAAGGGCTGCCTGATGGTAATGGGGGGACAAGAGACCCCCACATACACTTGAGACCTATGTAAACACACCTTCAAAGGGTGACATAAGCCTGCTCCTTCAAAGGAAAACACTGGAAGAAAATCTGCCCCCCTTTGGCATTTACTCAAGATGGAAAATAACCCTGAGAATGAATAGCCACAGGCCAGACCTTTATGCACAAGTGTGGCCCAAATCCACACCACCTGTGTGGTCTGAGAAATTTTTAGAATTTGTCCAAATGAATAAAACTGAGAATGCATTTGGCGAATGGCAAACTAGGATTCTTTCTGGGGGAACGGACCTTACACGGAGGCTTCAAGAAATTCCTTTAGATAACGTTACAGAGGGTACGAATCACAATACAAAAATGCAACCAGAGAATGTATGAAAAACAAGGTCTCACGAGAGACAGAATCAGCAAAGCCACAACATGGAACCATCGAGCGAGGGTGGCATCAGGGAGATCACATGCGAGCTGTACCATGACCATGTGAGTGAGCGCAGTTGAAGAAATAAAAGAGGCTATGAAAACCTGGCTTAAAAAATAAGAGACTTCACAACTAATAGGCAGAATCAGATCAAGGGAGACAGTCCGAAAGCAGATAGTGGCATTACTGTGGGGTCTTCAATGCCCAGTGAACAGCATGGGTCTTGGAACTGTGGGGCTCCTCCAGCAGTGAGACTGACTAAATGGGGTTCAACTAGGACTAATCAGGTAGCCAAGTGCAGAAAGGAGGGGAAGGGAGGGGAGAGTGGCTTAAAGATCAGTGGAAATTCCAGCCTGGGGTCCTGAAAGAAGAGACTTGAGAGAATGCGTGGGTAACAGTGAGAGAGCATTGAGTATTACAGAACCCTCCTATATCACCCACCTGGTCTCCACTGGTTCTTGAAACAGTCTGCCAAGACCTTCTTACTTAGTCCCAACTTTTGAGCAATGAAGCCAAGACTCAGCAGCATGAAGGAGCATCTTCCTATGACACAGTTGCTCAGTGGTGAAGCCAGAGGAGATGATGCCAGGCTAGAACTCTCTCTCTTCTTCCAACATCTTGAAAAGGGAGATTTCAAGATGGAACCTGTTGGTTTTTGTTAGTTTCTATTGTATCTGGATCCTCCCATGAATACAGGGCATGAAAAGGAGGGAAGTTGCTGGAAACTTGAGTTCTAGCCGGTTCACAGCTATAAAGAGGGAGTTGTGTAATGCAATGCATTTTGCAATTTCTCAGATGCTTTTGATCATAAGCAAAGAATATGGGGGAGGGGCCGTGGTGTGGGGGAAGGGTGGAAAGAGAGGCATGGAGTTGCTTAGAGAGATACAGTTGTAAAAAGGGATGGCAGCTGAGTTCTGACGCTAAATTTTTTGGTGCCCTATGGTGTTAATTAGACATTTCTTTTCAACCTGATTGACAGTGCATTTTAATGAAGAAAAAGCAGAGCCCAGCGGAGCCTGGCAGTATAGGCTTTTCTTACCATTTACAAGCCGAACTTTCCTTGGCAACCTACATCTGGTTTGCTCTGCTCGTAAGTGTCAGTAGAACAATGTATAGACTCTTTCATTTCAATAGGTTTGCTGTTATTAAAGCCTTCTGCATTTTCCTCTGCTTAATTCATTAGGGCCGTTAAATTTCATCAAATTACTTTCCTTAAGTTAAAAAAAAATAGCAGAGTTTTGACCAGTCTGAATAATAATGGGGCTGTATGGAAATGTGCAAGCCTTTCATGGAAGAGGCTCGATGCTAAGGGTCGTGTAGTGGAAGCTTCATGGGAATTTTTAAGTGTTTTTTTCTTCTCTTTCCTTTAAGTGGGGGTGTTTCCTGGAAAATAAGAATAAGTCCTAGAGGGTCCCTTATGCCTCCTTGTGACCACTCAGAAGCTGAAGGTCTGTGTTCAACACTTGGACCATGGAGGTCAAGTGTTTTTGGAATACTTTGCTTTGAAAGAGTTCACCTTGGTTTATATTTACAAGCTGATTTTACAAAACACATCTTTGGTGTTTTTACTTCCGCGACTTGTACAAATGTCCATCGCTCTCAGACAGGAGTGATAATTAGCCTAATGACATAAAGTCCCTTCCTCCTTGTAGCTGAGCCAGATGAGCAGGGAAGACAAGGCAGGAGAGACTGTGGCACTTTTCTTCCCCCTGCCTGGGGACAGGGGTCACCTTGGGTTGGGAGGAGAACCAAACCTCCAAACCCCGGGGGGTAAGTGACTTCAGCAGAGGGCTGTCGAGGCAGAGAGCCAGGCACATCATCACCAGCTTCTCCTCTAGGAAAATGGAAGCCATTTAAAAAATCCCAGGAATTGCTTACACCGTGCAGTATGCTTAAACAAAGGACCTTTGTGCCATTCGGAACTGCCAAACTTAGAAGAGGAAAAGACACACCTCACCTGCCCCCTTCCCCTGGCTTTGTCCAGAGCAATTAAAAAGATCCCCCAGTTTGGAGTCTAACCACAATCCCAGACTTTTGTGACAAGGCAAAGGGTTTTAGACCTTACCAAGGATCCTCCCATATGCTGAATGTGGGCTTTGCCCACCTGGCTCTTGCCATCTTCAGTGCTGACATTTTTTTAGGTAGGAAAAAACCAAAGCTGGAATTCATGCATCATACAAACTTTTCCTATTTGCCACAGGCATTTAATAGAAGAAAACTGTAACAGTAATGAATCAATAACATCGACTTCTCATTGGATGAGAACTGGGCCATCTGGCCACCCCTGACTCTGAATGAAAGTGAGTCTTCATGGGCCTGGTTCTACCCAGACAAAATCTGGTGGTGGAGAAGAAGGAGAGAGTTGAGTGGACGTGGGTGGACATGAGAAGGTTCTGCCAACTCTTACCTTTTGGAAACTGGAGGTGTCGTAGGGCTGGTTGCTGTGTACCGGAAACAGCAGCTCTGGACTGTTGTAAGGCTTTTTAGCTCTTTATTGCAGGCAGCATAAAGGCATTGTAAATTAAAAACAAAAATTAGAAAATGCAGGCCTGGGGGTGTGCGTGCAAGGCCCTGGGTTCCTGCCTCACTACCCACCACCTCCGCGTACTTGAGAGAAAAGATTGTGTGCAGAAAGAAAGGCCCAACTGCTCTCTCTCTCTCTCTCTCTCTCTCTCTCTCTCTATATATATATATATATATATATATATATATATATATGTAGTTGTAGATGGACAGCATGCCTTTATTTTATTTATTTTTATGTGGTGCTGAGGATCAAATCCAGTGCCTTACCCAGCAGCTGCCAGGTGCTAAGATGCTGCTTGGGTGGCAGGACTTACAGTGGTCGGGGCAACTGTTGCTTGGCCAACTGAACAGAAAGCAAAGGCCTCTCTGGGCAGATGACCTGGAAGTTCTTTTCTTCTGCAAAATGAGAATGATACAGATCGAGTATCCCTTATTCAAAATGACAGTCTTTTGAATGTTTTTCAGATTTTGGCATATTTGTACATACATTGTGAGGTATCTTAGGGAAGGGACTCAAGTCTAAACATGAAATCCATTTATATTTCGCATGTATCTCAAACGCACAGCCTGAAGGTCATTTAGTGTAATATTTTAAAATAATTCTGTTCATGAAACAAAGTTTCAGGGTATTAAATTTTCCACTGCGGCATCATGTTGGGGCTCCAAATTTCATATTCTGGAAGATTGTGAATTTCAGATTTTCAGATTTAGGATGCTCAGTGACTAATTCACATTAAATGTGAACATTAGAACAATGATTAGCCTAATGACATAGTCAGTTAATAAACTGAAAATGCCAAACGAACGTAAGATAGCCTTGTAATGACTATTCATATTGTTGATAATAGTATTTCATATTTATTGACGCATGCTGTGTGCCAGACACTTTGCCATAAGCTACATAGGTGTTATATATTTAATCCTCAATAAACCCATGATATGGGTAGTACTGTTATCACCATTTTTGTAGATGAGGACATGGAGGCAAGATTAAGTAATTTACTAGGATCACAGTTTATAAGTTACAGAGCTGGGACTGTGACCAGATTCTAACTGAGAATCCTGTTCTTCTAGTGAATCTAGTTGTGATTATTTTGCAGGATTTCCAGAGTCTTCATTATTTAGGTTGTCACTGATTTGTTGACATCTATTTTTGCTTTTTTTGATACTAGGGATTGAATCCAGGGGTGCTTAACCACCAAGTCACCACCCCAGCCCTTTTTATATTTTAATAGAGACAGGGTCTCACTGAGTTGCTTAAGGACTTAATGAGTTGCTAAGTTGCTGAGACTGGGTTTGAACTCTCCATCCTCCTGTCTCAGCCTCATGAGTCACTGGGATTACAGGCATACACCACTGTGCCTGGCTTGTTAATATCTGTTTTTAAAATTGTACCACCTATAACTAAAACACATTCTCTATGTGGCCAGACCATCAGTGGGGGCATCACCTCCTTTGTTCAAGATCTTAGGCTTTTTTTTTTTTTGTAGTTGTAGATGGACAGCATGCCTTTATTTTATTTGTTTAATTTTATGTGGTGCTGAGGATTAAACCCAGTGCCTCACGCATCCTAGGTAAGCGCTCTAACACTGAGCCCCAGCCCCAGCCCAAGATTTTAGGCTTTTATTGATGCATCCCGAGATTTTATTGGCTTTTTGAACAGCTAGATTCCACTGATGGCTTATCTGAATTCAAGGTCTTCGAAGGTCCTTAAGGCCTTTCCCCTTGAAGCATTGTTATAGTTAATCTTCCCTCTCCCAAATTTGTGCAAATGAATTTGGATGTCAGTCTTTAATACAATGTCTTGACTGAGGTCCCAGCCAGAGTGTGGAAACTCTTAAGAAATCAATAAAATACTCTTCTGCTGGGTGTTCTCAGCAAGATTCCCAAATGCTAATTATTATTGTTAAACGATGAGTCATCTGAAAGAGTTTCCTTTTCAAGTTGTATTGCATCATATGGGAACTGTTTTAAACAGACCACCCTGTGCACGACAGGCATGTCCATCCTACAGCGGTCAGGCCCCACTTCTGTGTCTTAGGAGATTAACTGTCCTCCCCACCAAGCAGAGGGAGGGACTTCACCCAGAGCAGGACGGGAGGGCTGCAGGGAGGGCCCTGAGCCTCGGGTTCTCCTCCGCCTTTATTTCCAGGGGGCGAGATCATATCTCTTCATAAAAGCAAAAATTTAACAGGAGAGACAAAAAGCTGGAGCCACCTGACCGGTTTTCTACTGAATCCAACACATATTTGGTATTGGATTCACCTAGAGGAGAGAATTCTTTAAAATGGAGCTTAAAATGGAGGCCAAGTAGGGTGTGAATTGGAATTAAAACATTTCAAGTGCTACTTTGAACAAGCCAGGGCAAAAATGGCCTGATTTCCACCACCACCACACCGGAGGGGCCAAGGCAGCAGTCCTGGGGCATGTCAGAGGCACAGGGAGGGAGTGAGGGCCTAGGCTTGCAGACAGGGGGACGCACACAGGAATTCTACTTAACTGGTTAATTTGCAGTCAAAGAACAATACAAACCTCACTGTTTGAAGGAGGGGGGCCTCCTTTAGAAAAACAAAACAAAAACAAAGCAGATCTTCACTGCTCCGCGCATATTTTCCTTCTCTGCAGTGATGAAAGTGTTTGCACTAATTTTCCAGGGAGACCAGAAAATATGTATAGTGTGTTTTGTCTCCTGTGGCATCCTGGGTCACTGAGCACCGTCATTCAATGCCATTTGTTGATGGATAGATGGAAGAATTGAACCTTTCAGCTTCAGAGGGGGGGAAAGTAGCCAGAACTCAATGTCCACAGGAACCCCCAGGAAAAATAAGGTGCGATCTTAAATCTTAAAGCTGCAGAGAGCAGCAAGTCTGTCTCTGGGAGAGTTCAGGCCTGTTAGATTTGGGATCTGCTGGAAGAGATGATGAGTCCAGAAGCTGAGAGCCCAGTGTTCCATGTGGTGTCTGAATGGACCAGACTCCGGCCCTCCAGTCAATTGTGTGCAGAAAGAAAGGCCCAACTGCTGGCCCAGCCCGGAGAGCTGGTGGGCTGTGGGAGTGATGGGGGCGGGGCGGGGGAGGGGAGAGGCTTCTCTCTGCTCAGAGGGGAAAATTCTCCACCAGCTCTGTTCCCAGCTGAGAGCAGAAAGGGAACACACCCTGACACCCCCTCCAGTTCCCAAGGGAACCAGAGGCAGCTTGGGCGCTCTCCCCTCGGGGCCCCTGGGTCCAGTGAATGCAGGCCTGGGCCTCTTCCCTGGGGTGGGAGGGTATCCCTGGGCCCAACCCTAGGGGCCTGTTGCACCTTGGAAAGCCCCACGGGGCTAGAAGCTTCCTCCTCTCGCTGTGGGCCCCAGGTGAGGTGCTCTGGGCCAAGTGCAGTGGGCCCTGTTACCCAGGACCTTCAGGGAGAAGGCAGGGTGGAGGACCGGCATGCAGCAGGAGTGGGTGCAGGAGAGGGTGTGGGAGGGGACAGGGCCAGGCCAGTGCCAAAGGACCTGCAGTGCTTCTCTGGCCTAACCCTCCCATCTGGCAGATGAGGATGAACAGGCTCAGGGACAGAAAGCAGTTTGTGGAGGTCAAATGTGACGCCAGGAGTTAAGCAAAAGGCTCTGGATGGACTTGGCCTAGACGTGCACCTACTAAGGCCTTCGGAGGTATGTCGAGGCCCCAGGCTTGATAGTTTCATTTCCAGGTGGACAGTGCATGGTCTCCCCAGGCCTGAGCTCCACGAATACCTTCAGCGTGAAGGGAGAGGGGAATGGGATCCCTGGAAGCTGTCTTTGAGGAGAACTTTCTGGAAGGGAAGGAAGCAGGGTTGGGCAGAGCGAGAAGCTGGGCAGCAAGACGGTCTCCATGAAGGCCCCGCAGCACCATGGGCAGCTCTGGACTGAGCAGCCCTCAGAGGGCCCTGCTGGCTTCTCACGGCATGCAAGCCGTCCCAGGAGGGCTGCGTGAATGGGACAGTGGCTCTTTCAAGAAGGCAGATCATAGAGGGTCTCAGTTGAGTTGTCTTGGCAGCCAGCACTGAGCCGGCTCAGGAAGTGGGGCCTGAGCCCTGCAGAGCTCTGCCTGCCCTGCCCTGCCATGGGGAGTGGCTAGGACTGCAGGCCAGGAGGGGGAGGGGTGCAGGCGAGTCCAGAAAACAGGTCTTTAATGCAGCCTCCATTGAGAGTCACAGAGTTTTGTCCCCCATCTTGTTAATATTTTCCATGGGCTGCATTTCCCAGTGCAAGTCAGGACAGCCCCAGAGCTGGCCGGAAGTCGATGGTGGGTTTAGAATGGAGACCTCAGACCTGAGGGAATTGGGTTAACAATTAGGACTGAGGGGTAAACTGACTGTGGGTCTGTAAATGGCTTAGAGAGAGGGATTCCCCTCCATCCCCAGTCTTGCTTCCTTGTTTCTGGGCTGCTTTTAATGGCTTTTGTTCACTTGGTTTTAGCATGAACTTGGGAAAACATGGAGACACGGGACAGTGGAGCATACTGTGCTACCCCTGGTATGTACCTTCAATTGATGGATCACCTCAGGGACTTTGGGTTTTTTTAAATTACCCTAGAAATCTCCCTAAAGAGCCCAAATCCACCGTTGGAAAAAAATGAACATTATCCTGTGCACAGAATTTGGAGCCCACGGCAATTTTAAAGGGATTTTTGCTTTGCCAGTTCAGCCTGTACATATTCTTAAAGTTAAAATAGGGTTCAACGGCTCGGCCAAACTACGTGACCCCTTCTTCTCTTCTCTTGGCTTTCCATCCCCCTTTCCTCAGGGTACCCTGATCTTTCGATTCATCACTTTATCTCTGACTTCATGCTACAATCAGGGAGGGCCGCTCAGCCTCCACAGTCACCCCAGATGAACTGTACTAGGGATTTCAGGATGAAATAGCATGGAGAGTGTACATAGTCTCATCCCAACACCAGAGAGAAGAGCCATCATGCTTCTTTCCTTACCTTTGGCTCCCGATGTTAATGATTGCTCTTCTTCTGCTTGGTGTTCTTTCTCACACAATGTTTTTTTTTTTTTTTGTACCAGGGATTGATCTCAGGGGCACTCAGCCCCTGAGCCACATCCCCAGCCCTATTTTGTATTTTATTTAGAGACAGGGTCTCACTGAGTTGCTTAGCGCCTTGCCATTGCCGAGGCTGGCTTTGAACGTGCGATCCTCCTGCCTCAGCCTCCTGAGCCGCTGGGATTACAGGCTTGCGCCACCACACCTGGCTCTTTCTCACCCTTCAAAATAACCCTGTAGTATAATATTCCACAGGGAAAACCCTCAGGCATTCTCATGGAGTCACCTACCGTCCCAGGACAGTGGAGACCAGTCTCCAGAGGACCTCTGATTCTCCCTGGGCTTCTTCTGCCACCCTAGGAATTGCAGTAGCCCCAGCACTGGAATGGATTCCCCAGCTCCTAGATCTTCTATCTTCTCAAGAAGGAAATAGAAAGGGGTGGCGCAAAGAATGGGGACTGGGACACACGTGCCACACCACATGCCCATCACTGAAATGAGTTCTGCAAAGGAGAAGGTTTGCTCACTTGGGTTGCCTATGACTATGTACACTCTGGAGACAGAGGAGCGAGTCCCTACCCACCTCTCCAGGGACAGGCTTTGGGAATACTTATGGGCTGAGTGAATGGTCTGTGCATGTGCCATCCACCCTAATCAGCTGTCACCATCAGCACCTGCGTGTCAGGGGCATTATTTATCTCTCTAAATCTTTGATTTTTAAATTTTTTAAATTTTCATTTTTGGCACCAGGGATTGAACTTGGGAGTGTCCCACCACTGAGATACACTCCCAGTCCTTTTAAAAATATTTTTATTTTGAGACAGGGTCTAGCAAGACTAAGCAACTCTAAGACTGGGCAACTCTAAGTTGCCAGGCTGGTCTCAAACTTGTCATCCTCCTGCCTCAGCCTCCCAAGTAGCTGAAATGACAGGTATGCACCACTGAGCTCAGCTAAAATTGGTGATTTTTAGTTTTAAAGTCTTGCTGTGTTGGTGCTGGAGATTTAACCCAGGATGCTCTACTACTGGGTTGTATTCCCAGTGCTTTTTATTTTATTTTGAGACAGGGCCTGGCTAAGTCGCTCAGGTTGGCCTTGAACTTGTGATTCTTCTGCTGCAGCCCCAGGGGTTGCTGGGATTACAGGTGTGCGCCACCATGCCTGGCTGTATTTTTAATTCTTATTGTTTTATTGATGTTTGTTATTGTTATCTTTAACGAAAACATTTTCAGTCCTCAGTTGGTTGAATCTGTGGATGAGGAACCTGTGGATAAGGAGGCCCAACTACTTTCAGTTTCCTGAGGTACTATTTATTACACTGAAATGCAAAGGTCTATTTATACTAGTCAGTGGGGTTTAACAAATGAATATTCTCAGAAAGATATAGGATATTTTTGTCCCCAAAACATCCCCTGTGCCCTTCTCAGTTAATCCCATTCTACCCACCCCTAAAGCAACCACCGATCTGATTTCAATCACAGAAATTAGATTTGTTTTGCCAATTACAGGACTTCATATAAATGGAATAATGTAGAATATATTTTGAGGGGTCTGGCTTTTTCCACTTGGCACAGTATTTTTACGATTTGAAATTCTTCTTGTTGCATGTAATTTGTTCCTTTTTATTCAGAACAACTCTATTTTATTAAGGCCTGTCATAGTACCCCGGGCTGGGTGGCCGGTCACATTGAGAGATGGGGCTTTGACAAAGGAATCTGTTTGGGACATATATGCACCCCTCCACACCCCCCAATTCATGTGTTTCTCGTATGACAAATACCTTCATTCCATCCCCTAAGTTCCAGCATCAACTCTGAAGTCTAAAACCTAAGTGCTCATTTAAATATCACCTCAGCCGGATATGGGAGATGAGATAGGAGGTAGGATTCATCCGGGGGTAAAATTCTTCTCCAGCTCTGAACCTGTGAAACCAAGCAAATATGCCAGGCACAGGGTGGGCATCCCCATTCCAAGAGAAAGAGAAACAAGGAAGGGGCGACAATTCCCAAGGAAGTCCAAACGACGAGAACTCCATGATCTCTTAAGGCTCAAGAATAAACCCCTGTGGTTTGGAGCCCTGTCTTCCAGTGTCCCCGGGCTGGAGGTCCTGTGCCCGCAGCTCTGCAGGCCAGGAGTTGAGCTAGGCTGGGGTCAGGCTCTTCTCACATTTACTGTAAGACTTGGGAGAAACCAAGATGCTCTCTCAAAACGCTGCTTAGAAATCTCAGCTAAATATCTACTTTCATCATTCGCAACTGGTTCCTTCTGCAAAACACTAGAACATGAGCTTGATTCAGCCAAGTTCTTTACCACCCTATAATGAGGACCGCCTTTCCTCCATCATGCAAAATAAACATGCTCCTCATTTCCTTCTGAGGCCCCAACAGAATGGCCTTTATCTCCATATTGCTCTGAAAATTCTGTTCATGATTACTTATGTATTTTTCAAGAGTATTCATAATGATCCAAGCCTAAATTCACAAGAATGATCATTTTAAATCTATATGCACCTACGAGTATAACCTCAATATATTTAAATAAAAAAACTGACAGCTAAAATAAGAAATAAACGCATAATCATAGGAAGGAAATCTAAAACATTTCAGTAGTTGAAAGAAAAGCTGATGATGTAGAAGATTTGAGCATGATTAATGTCAGGGTTTGGGGTTAGGAGAAGAATATAATGGGTTGGATCGGAAATGCCCCTAGTCTCATGTGCTCAGGGGTGAGGGTGTGGGTGAGTGATTGGATCATGATGCTCTGACCTAATCAGTAGATTGACCCACTGATGGCTGAATGGGTTATTGGGAGGTGAGACTTAACTGGAGGATGTAGGTCACTGGAGTGTACCTGGTAGGGATTGTCTTCTCTCTGGCCCTTTCCTGCACCACCTTCTTTCTCCCTCTGCTTCCTGGCTGCCATGGCTGAGCAGATTTCCTCTGCCACAGCCTTCCGCCATGATGTTCTGCCTTATCTCAGGCCCAGAGCAACAGAGCAGACAGACCATGGACTGAATCTCTTAAACCACGAGCCCAAACAAATCTTCTCTCCTCTAAGTTGTTACTGTCAGGTATGTTGGTCATAGCAACAAAAAGCTGACATGACATAATTAACAACTTAAACTAAATGCTGCGTAGACACTGCCCCCCAACACCTGCAGAATACAGTCCTTTCAAACAAACAAGGAACACACAGAAACTCACAATATTCTGGGCCATAAAAGTAAGTCTCCACCAATTTTACAGAGGAATCTTCTCTGACCACAGTGAAATTGTTAGAAGTCAATTACTGAGCCAATAATTAAAAGAAAACATTTTTACTTGGTTGGAAATGATGAAAGATATTTTGAAATATATTATGGGTCAAATAAGAAATCACAATGGAAACTAAAAAATACTTAGACTAAACTAAATAAAATGATATATATTAGACATGTGGAATATAAAGTACGAAGATAAAAATGTTTAAAAATCAATAATTCAAGCATACTATTCAATAATTAGTGGGGAGAAAAAGGAAAAGAAAGGAAGGAAGGAAGGAAGGAAGAAAGAAAGAAAGAAAGAAAGAAAAAGAAAGAAAGAAAGAAAGAAAAAGAAAACACTGGAAGTTTTTTTTTTTTTCCTTTGGTGGTACTAGAGATTGAACCCAGGGTGCTTGAACACTGAGCTACGTCGCCACCCCTTTTTATTTTATTTTGAAACAGAGTCTCACTAAATTACAGAGGGCCTCAAACTTGTGATCCTCCTGCTTGAGTGTCCTAAGTTTCTGAGATTACAGGTGTGCCCCACTGTGCTAGGCTAAAACCACAAAGAGTACTGAAAAAGGAAAGTAGTCAATACAGGAGAAATTTGTGAAATACATAGCAAACATATAAAACAAGGAGTAACAAGGTTAAAGTTGGTTCCTAAAAAGGGGAATAATTGCTGGGGAGTGGCCACAGCTATAATCTCAGTGATTTAGGAGGCTGAGGCAGGAGGATCACAAGTTTAGTAATATAGTGAGACTCTTTCTCAAAATAAAATAAAATAAAAAGGACTGGGCACACAGCTCAGTTATAGAGCACCTTTCAATCCCCAGTACCCCTCCACCAAATATAAAAGATTAATAATTGACAAATCTCTAGCATGACTGATCAAGAAAAAAAGGAAAAAGCACTGATGTAGGCCTTGAGAAGACACAGATAACTCAGACAAAAATTTTGGTTTTAAAAAGGAGGCATCACTACCAATGCTATGAACACTGAAATGGTCATAAGATAACATGATGATCCCCATTATGCTAATACACTTGAAAACTTAGACAAAATGGAAAAGCTTTAGAAAAAATACAGCTTAAATTTTTTTACTAAAGAAGAAATTGAAAAACCAGATAGTTCTAGTACAGCAACATCTGAGAGAAGTACAGCCCAAGCCAAAGGTGTGACCTACACACATAATTTAAGATTTTCTAGAAGCTACATTAAAAGTATAATTAATAATTAACCAGTATAATTAATTTTAGTACTATATTTTATTTAATATGTACATTCAAAGCATTATCAATTTAACATGTAAACAACATAAAAATCATCAACAAATATTTTATATTCGTGTTGGTACTAAGTCTTCAAAATCTGGTGTGCATTTTACCTTTCTAGCAAGGAATAACTACATTGGATGGTGTGGATTTAGAAAAAGTTCAGAGAAGTACTGGATATCTAGATTTATTACTTTTTTAAAAATTTGATAATTAAAATGGTGTAAGATTGGTGCAGAGCTGGACAAAAACACCAATGGCTATTTCATTAATCAAGAAGTTCAAAGTAACACCCAGCTGGATGGTGCTGTATACCCAGCATCCAGAATTGGAGACTTCTGATAAAACCTTTTGTTGGTAAGAAATATTGAACAGGCTTTTATTTATTAACCTGGGAAGTAGCTATTTAGATGTTCAGTTTACTGTCAAAACAAACAGTTCATCATCCCAAAGGCAGTACAGTCCCCTGAAGAAAATTAGAACACATAGCTCCGCAAAGACAAATGAAACAAAAGAAAGGACTGGGGATGAAGTTTGGTGGTGGAGTGCGGGAGCCCGTGCCTAGCATGCAGAGGCCCTGGCTTCAGTTCCCAGCACACATATGTGCACACACATGCACACACAGAAAAAAGAAAAAGAGAAAATAAATATTATTGTGTTTTAGAGAGAAGGGGAGAGCCTTGCTGTTCAGAACCTCACCAGTGTGGAGTGAATAGTCAGGAATGTTGAAAATATTAAAATAGACAAGAAGGCTGAAAAGTCTAAAACGTTAAATCTCTATCAAGAAATATTATTATACCTGTAATCCCAGTGTCTTGGGCGACTGAGGCAGGAAGATCGAGAGTTCAAAGCCAGCCTCAGCAACTTAGCAAGGCCCTAATCAACTCAGGGACATCCTACCTCTAAAAAGAATACCAAAAAAGGGCTGGGGTTGTGGCTCAGTGGTTAAGTGCCCCTGGGTTCAACCCCTTGTCCCTGCCCCACCACCAAAATATTTTTTTGAAGTAGAGTTCAAAAGCAATGGGAATCTAGATCCTGAGAGATCAGATACTTTAAAGCCTGCTTTATAATACTTAATCATTTCCATAAGAAAAATACTTTTATTTTGGTAGTTCATGGGTTATTTTTGCGAATAATTTGTTTTTAGAAAAGCAGTATTTGGGAAATGCATGGAAATGTGAGAATATAAAAATCACTCCAACTCCCACAATTGAATCATCTTAGTACATTTGCTTTTGAGTGTGTGTGTGTATGTATGTTTTAAAACAAATGTTGATCTTGCGGCTTTGGAAAAATAGAGGACCTGAACAAAATTGTAAAACATAGAGAAATATAAAAAAAAATCATCTATCATCTCAATAACCAAGGGGGTCCTTCCATCTTTAATCATCTCACCTTTTTTTTTTTTTTTTTTTTTTGGTACGAGGGATTGAACCCAGGGGCATTTAACCACTGAGCCACATCCCCAGCCCTTTTAAAATACTTTATTTAGAGATGGGGTCTTGCTTAGTTGCTTAGGGCCTCACTAAATTGCTAAGGCTAGCTTTGAACTCACAGTCCTCCTGCCTCAGCCTCCCAAGCTGCTGGATTATAGGCGTGCACCACTGTGCCCAATCCTTCTTGCTTTTTTATGAGCTTCTATCTAACCCGAGCAAGGCAGCTGTAGCTGCACATTTCAGATGAGGAGCAGAGAAGCAGTAAAGCTGTGAAATCAAACAGGGTCGCCCTCACCCTGTCAACTAAGGCAGCCAAAGCCACATAATCCGGGTCTGCAGTGCATATATAATTAAGGGGTACATATGGTGGTCAATGTATCATGAGCAAAGAAAAGTAACAGGATCTAAGGAGCCAAGCATGAGGGATGGCTTCAGAGCAGGTTGCTTAGGAGGCAGGTCTAAAGCATGTTAGAATCACTAGGAGAAAATCAGATTGCTGACAAGCCAAGGGCTATATTTGCATGTATACATACATTAAAAACCCCTTGGTTTGAACATCTGATTTGCATTACCCTCTTGTAGTTCAGAGTTTCCGTCTGGAATGTTCCCTCACCAAACCAAACGACCCTAAGTCCAGTTAATTTGAAGACTAATTTTTTTTTCCATTACCAGAAGGCAATTGTGGACTGAAATCTTTAAAAATATTATAGTCTGTCTGCAGACATACTTATCTTATTCCATCGAAACAACATACTAAAGTTTATGACAAATTCTTTCAAATTTTTGAAAAGCATTTTGAAAAAAAATTCAGGATCCTTAAGATTTTGAAATTTAAAATTCTATCTGTGTTTAGGTATTCCATGGACAATATCCTAGGCTAAGTTACATAGGAGATGGAATTTTTCTCCATGTCTATGAAACTGTGGTTGTGTTCATGATTTATCAAAACAGAGAAATGAAAAGTAAAAATTAAATTAAACCTGAGTGTTTTACCATCATGAGAGAGATACATAAAAATAGTAACTTCGTGCTCACTTTGGCAGCACATATACTAAAATTGGAATGATACAGAGAAGATTGGCATGGAGCCCGAGCCAGGATGACATGCAAATTCATAAGTGTTCCATATTTTTTTGGTGGAATGAGATGGACATCATTATCCTAAGTACATGTATGAAGACACAAATGGTGTGAATATACTTTCTATACAGAGATATGAAAAATTGTGCTCTATGTGTGCAATATGAATTGTAATGCATTTTACTCTCATATATAACAAATTAGAATAAGAAAACTCAGAAGAAGAATAGAGTAGGACACATAGGCTTCTCTGTCTAGGTACAACTTCACAGACACATTTGTTAACAGCCTTTCTCACGCATAAAATTCTGTCTGAAATGTGACAATAATCTATCAAGTAAAGATATCATACTGTTTTGCTAGTTAGCTATTTTACTTATTATCTAGCTTCCCCTTCTCTGTACATTCTATGAAGGTAGAGACATTTTCTTTTTTGTTCAAAGCTATATCCTCATGCACCTAGATTGGTACCCGGCATATACCAGACATTCAATGAGTATGTATTGAATGATGAATGAACCAATAAAGAATAGAGTTGTATTTTGTGTTTAGTAAATCATATTCATTAAAATAAAAAGATGTTTCTTTACAACCTCATAAATTCATTTTATTTTCATTAAAGTGTTGAAAATCTGATATTAAAAATGTTTGAAAGTAAAAAAAAAAATAGTAACTTCAATGTCTCCATAAAAAAAAAAAAATCCAAAGATATAGACAAAAGATGCAGATGAAGACTGTAACTTGGATTGTCACCTCTCACTCACTTGCTTGGGTGTTGTATAGGACAGTTGGTGCCCTGAATTAAAGTAGAAATTGGAGGCAGAAAAGCAGCAAGGAACCCTCAAAGCAGGTCTATGACAAATTCTCTCCTATTTATTTATTTATGGCGCTGAGGATGAAACTCGGGACCTTGCACATGCTAGGCAAGCATTCCACCACCATGCCACAGCCGAGAATCCTCAGGAGAGTCCCTGGAGCTTGTGTTCAAAATGCTTGTTGAGGGCTAGGGTTGTAGCTCAGTGGCAGAGCACTTGCCTAGCACGTGTGAGGCACTGGGTTCCATCCTCAGCAACACATAAAAATGAAATAAAGATATTGTGTCCACCTAAAATTAAAACTAAAAATAAAAAAGTTTGTTGACTGACTGAATGAATGAGTGTGAGCATGTGGACTTACAGCTTGTACTGTAGATTGTGTCTTGCCAACCTTTTGTGCTGAGTCAATGATTTTATGTCTGTTGGCGCTTGTGGAAAAAAAAAAGAGAGATTTTGCAATAAAAATCAAAATAAAACAGTAAATGAACAATTTGACTCATGACTCTATGATAGTCGTCATGAAGACACAGATGGGTAAAGGCTCATCTGCAGGATATGTTGGGATGAGATTAACTAATAAGTAAACATTAAAGCATTTGTGAATATCAAGAGCTGTGGAAACCCAATAGCTCTTCATTGAGAATTGACCTACCTTACTGTACACCAAAATTAACAACAGCTTCAAATTACTATTGTTTTGACATGGTCTTTTCTGTGTCTTTTCCCCAATGCCACCAAAGTCAAACATTTCTGCCTGATGAGAATACACTGGGCTCAGGCTGACCTGAACCTCTGGATGAGATGTGACCCAGAACTGGAGACATGATATCTACCCTCATCATGTGGGTTAGACAAACTGGAGTAGGTTATGCGTGTGTGTCCCCAGTTCCTTATGGGGACACACAGGCATAGCCTGCATGGCTAAGTCTCACTTGTAGTGGGCTTCTGTGAAAAGCTCTCATTCTAGGCCAACAGGAAATTGAATTTATCAATGAACTTGATAATTAGAACTAAAGCCAGAAGGATCTTTGTGACTAGATGATACTGGTGGCTGTCTGGATCCAAATGTCTCTCTACATTCTCATACATCCATGGCCAAACCATAAAATCACCAAGAAGTTCCAATAAAATGACCCATGCCTTCAGGATAACTAGTGGACAGAGAATACCACTGATCTCAAATCACCTATAAATAGAGAAATAAATGCCAAACGCCAGGAGTTCCCCCAACCACTGCAAGCCTGTGGGTACTGATCATTGGAGAGAGAGAAGCTTAAGATACCTATGAAATTAAAAAGAGGAGTGAAGGATACAAAGGCCACATACGCAACTCACCCCAGCAAAGGCCCAACGAGAATTGTCAGAATGCTGGGTGCACGTCTAGGCCCTAGCAGTTCAGAGCACCGGCTGCAGCAGAAGGACTTAAGACAAGCAGCAGCCTTGAAGAAGCAGTGCTCTGGGGAGAGGTCAGGTGGAGAAGTGGTTGTGTCCTTGAAGATGGCACCATGAGTGACAAGAGGGAAATGAGTTGGCCAGTGGAAGGTCAAGCAAAAAGACAAGAGCAGAGACGTGTGGGACACAAAATGACCTGTGGGACTGAGCACTAGCATCTTTCCCCAACTCTGGGTTCAGGGATATCTTTTCACAACTTAAAATAAGCCATGGTGGAAGAATAAATCCTACAGAAATCAACAAACTTTACAAATCAGGCTGCTTTTCCCTCTGGAGCTCAGCATGTCATTGAATGATTCAATTTCCCTTCTCCGCCATTACCACCCAAACTGCCAGTGCTTGCACTTCAATAAACATGGCACTTTAGTTAGGAATCTTCCCAAGAAAATACTGAGATAGGGAAAAATTTAAACTGACTGTAAATAAATTATATGAAGAAAATGAAAATGTTATCATAATGTTTGATTAATGAAAATTCTTCCCAAAAATAAAACAGAAGAAAGCACAGCACCTCAGACTATATTAAGTGTCCTAAAACAAATATGCGGCATAGATTTTTCAAATCCTAGAATCAATTTTTAAGAAATTAACAATAGAAATGGACATGAAACTGAGGCAAATGCAATATGCATTGATTAAACTCAAGGAAGACAATAAAGATAAAGAATACATTATAGCCCCAATGGAGGATAGAGTTTAATGAAAATGTAACGAGAGATGTTGAGAGCTGGAGCCGAGTCGGAATGGCCCCTGGCATTTTGCCAGAAGTAGTGGTTGAGAGGTGACGCCAGCGATCCATTAAGATGATGACTTTTGAGTTCTCGTGGAGTTCCAGTAGAGTTCTGGTGGAGCTCTCGCAGGGATTCCTGAAGAGTTCGCGTTGGTTGGTGGAGTTCCGGTGGAGGGAGTCCCGGTTGGTGTGTGGTCACTGGAAGGACCGCATGGGTGGCGTTCGGGGGAGTTCGGAAATAAAGTTTGTTCCTGCTTCAGTGGCTCGTGATTTGTGCCCAGCCAGACTGCGGCAGAGAGACACTAATAAGGCAAAACAACCAAAAGAATTAAACTAAATACTATATAATTCTAGATAGATGAAAGAGAGGACTTTGGATTTTATTATCATAAAGACATAATAAATGTTTGAGAAGATGGATAACTAATATTCTGAGTTGATCGATACAAAATGTATAAACATATTGAAATGTCACACGGTAACTCGTAACAATCACTATTTGCCAATAAAAAGGGAGTTAGGAAGAAGAGCTGAGAACGACCCCAGAACAACCAAAACTGCTCACCACTCATCCCCATCAGTCCTGCTGTGGGTTCCACCCTGCCAGGAGGAAGGTTGAAGAGGCTGCTGAGGGAGGTAAAGCTAAGGTGAAGGACAAGGCACAGAGAACACCTGCAAGATCATCTGCTAACCCTGCTCTGCACAGTCAGAGCCCAGGCCTAAAAAGGCCCTGAAAAGAAGAGAGTGAGGTACCAATGGAAAAAGGGGGATGCTGACTCTGGCAAGGGTGGGAATAACACGGCAGAAAGTGGAGATGCCAAAACAGAGCAGGTGCAGAAAGCGGATGGTGTTGTAGACACAAAGGCATTGGCCCCTCTATTGTTGGTATGTATCTTGAGTTGAGTTTGAAATACTATTTTTATCAAGTTTGATTAAAAAATAAAAGGGAATCAAAATGAAAAAGAAGTTACAAAGGTTAAAGAGACAGTGGCCAAAATGAAAGGCAAACAGAGAAGGTCCAACATATGAAAAATGGAGTTCCCTAAAGAAGCAAACAAAATATTGGAATGGAACTAATATTTAAATTTATATTCCAGAATTTCTGGAAATAAAAAAAATGTCATTCCACATATACAACAGGTCTAGTGTACAACTGGGAAAATCAAAAGAGACACCATCTCCAAGGCACATTCTATTAAAACTAACTATTAGACTTTAAAGGCAAAGGAAAGAAGTCCTCAGAGCCTCCAGGCAAAAAGATCCAGCTATTTATAGATAATAAAACCAGACCTGGCCTCAGGTTTCTCATGCTCTGCATGAAAAGTAAGCCACACAAAAAGTTGGGCAAGAGTGAAACTACAAGAAAGAAAGCTCTGGTCAAGGATTTTATACCCACCTAAACTATCCAGGCCTTGGCAGACTGTACTAATGCCCTTCCTGGGGGATTTGCTAGAGAATAGGGAAGTTCCCCCAAAAAAGTGATAAAAGAGGAAACTTCAACCAACTAACCAATTAATATTGTATGTTCTGACAAAGTAGAAAGACTACAACTAGAAATGACAGGTGACAGAAGAAAGGGGAAAGCAGAGTAAGATGGCTGCCTGTGGTGGGAGTCAGAAGTTACCACCGAAGGAATACATAGTAAATGATGAAGCACAAAAAACAATTGTGGGTGGGGGTATAAAACACATAAATTCAGAGGTAAGAGCTAGAACAGAAACGTTTTTAAATACCAAAGAAACACGAGAAATTAATATATGGTGTACTGGTAAGAAACACAGTAAATGCAATAGAAGATACAGTATAATTGTAAAATGATATAAGATTCCAGACCAAGCACACACTACATTATTAAATGTGAATAGGTTTAACTCATTTATGAGAAGATTTTCAAATTGACTCACATAACAAAACCCATCTATAATATGATCAAAAGATACATCTAAACACAGTGATTCAAATGAATAAAAAGAAGATGGATGAAAACAGATCAGACAAATGGAAAGAAGAATTTAGGGACTGTTATCATGATATAGGGCAGAGTAGGATTTCAACCAAAAAGGAAGACACTTAGTAAGCTAAAACCATAATTCACAAGGGACTGGAAGCTGTATTGGAGAGGAAAATGCTATAAGAAAAATTATTGCTACAGTTTTCCAAACTGAGATAACACTGGAGTTTAAATAAAAGTGTTATATCAAATCAAATTCCCTGAATAAGAGATTAGCCTTTTTCTTGGGAAATACAAACAGAACTACTCACAAAGAAAAGTACAGGATATATGCAACTTAAAACTGGTAGAAAAGAAATGAATTTGGGTTAAAGGCAAATGAGGGATCTTTGTATTATTCTTGAAACTTTTTGTAAGTTTGAAATCATTTCAAAATAAAAAGAAAAAAAATCAAATTTTCTGGATTTTTAAAAAGTCATCAAAGGTTTACTTAAGATTGGAGTATTTCACTGTATTATAATTTTATTTTATTTTGTTTTTTGAAACAGGGTCTTGCTGTTGCCCCTGCTGGCCTCAAACTTGGGCTCCTCCTGCCCCGACCTCCTGAGTAGCTGGGATTACAGATGGACACCACTCAGCCCAGCTTCATTACGTGAAAATTTTGCCTTCAAAAATCCATACGCCATAAAAAAATATTACACTATAGTAAATGCATGGGTGCTGAAGTGTTTAAGAATGAAAAACACTCGTGCCAGCAACTTAAAAATGCTTCCAAAGTAAAATGACTTGATGGACAGGTACGAGGGATGGCTAGGTGACTGCATTGGCAATTTGAGCAATTATGGCAAAGTGTTCATTACGGAATCTAGGCAGTGGGTATGGGGTGTTAATTGCATGATTCTCTCAACTTTTTCTGCATGTTTGAAAGTTTTCATTGTACTATGTTGGGGAAGGAAAAAGTCAGTGAGTGATTCCATGCTGTGTAGGCTTCAGAAATAACTACATAGCTGATGAGAATTTCTACCTTCCAGTGCCTTCTCTCTGCACTTCTGGTTAGACTTGAACAACCAGTACTGGTGCATCAGGTCGGGAGGACCCCCTCCTGGATCTCACCCTGGTCCCCAGACTCTGTAGATGAGCACATTTGTTAATAGAGAGAACGGGTCCCCAGAACCTAGCTACATTGTCCTCTCTCTCTCTATCAGAAGAAATCAGACCACGGCTGTTCAGACTGTGAATGTGCTTCCTCTTACAGGCATGTGCCTGTGCGTGTGAATGCATGCGCACACACACACACACACACACACCCAGACACCCACCTGTGTCCCCTGGGAGAGGCAGAGCCAGCTCATTGTCATGGGGGTCTGCTTCTGGTTTATTTTTTTGAGTATGAAAAGGGCCATTAAAATTCTCTCTGCCGGTTGAGTCAGGACTTGGGGAGGGAGGGAGGGGAGGGATGGAGAGCAGGGAAGAGGTTTCCTGGTAAGCAAAGCCCCACTTAAAAATTTTCCCTTTCTTTCTTTTTGTTTCTCCTTTTTCCTCCCTTGAAGCGGCTCTCCCCGGAGTCAAAGCATTTTACAAAAACAAACCACTCCAAAGCTTTCAAGTCGAGGGAAAGCTGAAGCAAAGTTAATTAACATGAAGGTTCTCACAAAAGTTAATTAACATGAAGGACTCACAAAAGCTGTCTGTTGGCATCTGCTCGCCTGCCATGTGCAGCGGGCCCTTTGTATGGGGGCGACGCCAGCCCGGCCCTGCCTCGCCCAGGCCTCTCGTGGGGCTGCTGGCGACTCGGTTTCTCACGGGGGCGAGCTCAAGGGCTGGGCAGGTTGCAGGATGTCCCCGGCTGGCAGGGGCACCTTGCCTCTGCCAGGATTCCAGGCTGAGGGCAGGCGTCCTAAAGAAAGGCTGCTTGAGGTGAGGAGAGGACAGAGGGACTGGTGGGGACAGGGGGCAGGAGGACTGCAGATCGTCTTGTGAGTCAAGACTGTTTGAGGCAGAGGGACTCAAAAACACTCACGGGCACAAAGTATAAACCACTCCAAATAATAACAAAATATAATAATATAACGAATAATTTACCACATTTAATAATAGATAATAGTTATTCAGCATTAAATGAATAATCATTCATACATTATTTATTAACTTAAATAATACTAAATATTATTATTTAATAAATAAATATTAATGTTAAATGCAGCTGTGTGCATAACATAATGTAATGAAAATGTACACCTTTCTGACTCTTGCCTTTGCTTTTTTATTACTCTCTCTATATATGTTTTTAGAAACAAGATTACAATGTACCCACTTTTTTTGTTCGGCAATTTGCTTTTTAGTGGCTCCATAAAACATTTTTGAATGCCAGTAAACATATAGTCTGTGCCAGCCTAAGTGGATTTTTCTGATTTTCCAGATAATCAAATTGCTCTAAATAAATATATTGCTAGGTTTTGCTCTGCTGTCCTTAGACATATGCAGCTAGATGCACATGTGCTCTTAAACAAAAGTTTCCTGGGTGCTTCTTCCCTAGAAAGAAGCTGACAATTGTGTCAGAAAAACCCATTTGCTTGGCTTGATAAATATTGGAATTCCATGTCATTTACCTGGAACTTTGATGTTGGGGACATTTGCTAGGAAATGCTTGGGTGGCTCCCTATAGAGACTTTAAAGTGTCTACTTCCAGGTTCCCAGTGGTGATGACTCCAGGGTGACTCTGTCTCTCCCTGTGAGCTGCCCTCTCAGTGACCACAGTGGTTCCCCAGAGAGCCCTGCCGCTGTACCCGGTGCGTCTGTGCACAACCGTGCCGTCTGCTCTCTGGGATTTACTTAGGAACTTTGGGGTGTAGGGCTGATGTAACTAGGACACAAGGAAAAGACTGGAGGCAGACTGGTTTCTCACTGCAAATAATTCCAGGGATTATTGCCAGAAGTTTGTTTGTTTTTCAAATGCTTCTTACATTTCCAAGCATCCCTTAGACAACTGGGTTTAAGTGCCCAGAAACTGCTTTGCTAATGCCTATAAACAGAAGCGTTTTGACACGATTGGCTCAGGAAAGAAGGTGCAGCCTTCCCAAAGTCTGTGGAGATAGAGATCCGCAGGCTAGAAACCCAGTTGACTGTGTCTGGTTCCTCATTATGATACAGACTGTATCAGAACAATGGACCATTGGGGACAAGAAAGGAAACTGTGGATAAAACATTGTCCCCTGGTGAGGGCTGGAGATGAGGCTCGGTGGTAGAGTTCTTACCTAGCATGCCTAAGGTCCTGGGTTCAATCCCCAGTGCTGTAAAAGGGGAAAAAAATGTTCCTCGGTTTCCTTGGGCAATTGTTTCAAGGGTCCCTACAGATGCCCGTATCTGAGGATGCACAGGTTTCTTACACAATATGGCATTGTATTTTCGTATAATCTATGTGATCTTTCCATGTATATGGCCTCTAGATCACCAGTATTACCTGTGCTATATATAGTCTGTGTCTCAGGTGCCCCCTGAAGGCCTGTGTGTTAGAGGCTTGTCCCCAGCTTGGTGCTACTGGGAGGGTGGGGGACTTTCAGAGGCAGAGCCTAGTGAGAAGTCTGGGTCACTGGCCGTGTGCCCGTGAAGGGGACAGTGGAAACAAACTCCCCCTTCTCTCCTTTTACTCTCCTGCCACGAGGTGAGTGGCTTTGTTCCCCCATATCACCAGATGCTCCCGCCATGATGTGTTGCCTTGCCACGGGCCAAGGCAATGTGGCCAGTTACTCATGGACTGGGACCTCCAAACTGGGAGCCAAAACAAACCTTTTCTCTTCATAAGTTGATTTATTTCAGATAATCTGTTATACTGATGGGAAGCTGACTATATGACCTGATATAACGTAAATGCTACATAAAGAGTTGCTATACTGCATTGTTTAGGAAATAATGATAAAAAAGGTCTGTACATGTTCAGATGCAGCCATCATAGGCCTAACTACATAATACATGTCAGTGGCAATCTGACATTTTTTTTTTTTCCAAATATTTTTGATCCAATGTTGGTTGAATGGACAGATATGGAGCCCACATTACAGAGGGCCAATTATGATAGGTAAATGTGAACTTTGATAGTAGAGACCACTAATGTTTCTTTTTAAGTTGTGATCAGGGAATGATGTGAATGTGTGTGTCTCTCCTGCCCCACACCAAATTCATACCAGTGTGATGGTAGGCAGAGGCCTGACCTTTGAGTGGTACTTAGATTATGAGGACGGAGTCCCTATGAATTGGAGTCCCTTATAAAAGAGGCCTCAGAAAACTGCCTTACTTTTTCCACCATGTGAGACCACAGTACCTATGAACCAGGAAGACAGAGGGTCCTCACCACACAACAGTCTGGCACCTTGACTGTGGACCTCCAGTCTCCAGAACTGTGAAGAATATATGTGTGTTGTTCACAAGCCACCCAGCTTAAGGTATTTGTTATAGTAGCTCAAACAAACTAAGGCAAGCCCCAAACCTGGAGAGGTAAGGAAGACCCTTCCGAATCACAGGAGACAGTTACTGTAAGATCAAGAGTAGGACCCGAGTTTGGCTCTTGACTCTCTTCTTTCCAACTGAAGGACCTTGAGCATCTTCCTGTGTTGGATTGGTGCCCAGTGTCCATTCATTTTGCACCTCAGAGATGAGGAGCAAAAACCATTTCCCAGACTCCCTTGCAGCTGGGTCTCTGCACCCTACTTATTGGTGCAGAGAAAGCGGAACGTGGAGATGAGTACTGGGCTGGTTTTGGTGTTGTTTCTGGTCTCTCTGGGATCATTTTAATGGCCTGGCTCAGGAACTGTCGGGAACGTTCCAGCTTGACTGGTGGTCTTTCAAAGAGGCAGAAACCCTCCTGGGGTCTGCTTTTGTGGCCTCGCTTTGCTTCTGAATGCTCAGCCTGCAGTGTTTCCTCCAGCCTGCTTGATGATCCTGCAACCCACTCATTACCTTCTAAAGTATCTTTTTTGCTTAAACCAGCTAGAGTGGGTTCTGTTCTTGGAATGGCACCCTGGCCAGCCAGAGGGTGACTTTACTTCCCTGTGACAGCCTGGGATGTTTTGCCTTGGCTGGGGCCAGCTGCAGACTCCAGCTTTCTCTTTCCCATATGCTGCTGGTTAGGGTGGGCTGGGAGGAATATTTATGTTCAAGAACTGGAGGGAAGAAGGGAAGCAGTGGCCATTCTATCAGGACACAGAGAAATGAGAGCCTTCATACAGAATGAATGGAGCTGCCACTCTGGAAAACAGTTTGGTGGTTACTTAAAAAGTCAACCTCAGATTACCAGGTAACTCAACAATTCTACTCCTAGGAATACACATCCAAGAAAATGGAAAACAAGTGGTCAAACAAAGACTTGTGCACCAACTTTCACGGTGCAATTATTCAGAATAGTTGAAAGGCAAAAGCAATCTCCCTGTCTATCAACAGATGAGTGACAAATAAAATGTGGAAGAGCTATGCAAAGGAATATTATTTGGCCATAAAAAGGAATGAAATGCTGATTTGTGTTACACCATGGAAGAACCTTAAAATACAGGCTAAGTAAAAGAATCCAGACACCAAAGACCACATGCTCTGCCGATTAATATGAAATATCTAGAACAGGCCAGAAAGTAGACAGGTGGGAGAGTATGGGAGTGAGCAAGAAAAAGTGTGGGCTTCTCTTTGAAGTGATGGAGTTGTCCTAACATTGGCTGTGATGATGGTCACACCACTCTGTGTGGACAGTGAAAACCTTTGAGATTTTCTTTCTAGATCAGGATGGTTGACTAGCGGAGCCTGGGGAGCAGCCTCCCCTGACTGACAGCCAGAATGAGGGAAACAGCAAATGTCTGAACTGCTTAGGGCGGAGCGTTGGGAGGCTGTGGGGATGAGGTAGTGTTGTGGTAGAGCAGGGAGATACGATGGCCATGTAGAAGAGAGACTCAACACACAGCACGAGGTGGTCCATTTTCTGAGTCCACCCTGAGCCAAGAGGGGTTCTTCTCAGGAGGGAAGAGGTGGGCAGGAGGCCCAGCTGTCCCCACGTACATCACAGAGACCTGGGTACCTGCTGCTAGAGAACATGGCTGATCTCACAGGACAGTGATCTCACAAGGCTGGGCCCAGTGTTGGTATCTGCCAAGTGACCGCCTGGTTATGGTGCCAGGAAAGAGCTCCACCCGGGCTCTTGATGTACAGAGCCATTTTGAGACCACACTCACCCAGCAGCAGCCCACCCTGAGCATCCCCAGAAAGTAACCAGGTGACCCTGCCCATCCTCCCACTGTCCAGAAGACCTGGAAGCATCCAGGACACTTCCCTAGTGATTGGGCCCACAGAGGCCAACGAAGCAGACAAACACCGCCACCCCTCGCCCCCAAACACACACTCATCCAGGACCTTGGTAAGCATCGGAGTAGCCTTTCCTGATTGGCTCATCTGCCAAGGCCACCAGGAAGCAACTAGGTGGCCCTGTCCATCCTCCTGTGGCTCCTAGAAGCAGTTGAGCAGTCTGTTCTCAGAAGGTAGGCCCATGGAGGCCACGAGAAGCAAATGCTCAGATCACCCACCCAATTTAGCACCAGGAAGCAGCTGGGCAGATTTCTTTGAGCAGGTTGGCACCCTGCTCAGAAGCATTGCAAAGTCACCTACACAGTCCTCAGACACTGAGAGGTGCCTCTTCTGGACCCACCTGTGTGGCCCAGCCTCCATGGAGACCTGAGACACTGAAGGCACCCCACCCTGCTACTGGGCACACTGGGTGGCCTTACCCTCACACAACTGGAGAAACTGACGGTGTCCTACGCCCACAGCCAGCTGCAGTGTGCCCAAAGCTGCCAGCACACCTGTATCTCAAGGGAGATGTGTCCTTGTCACCAAGCAATGGCATAGCCCTTGCATCCCAGGCCTCCACATCTGCCACCGACATCACAGTAAGTACAACTGAAGAAGCTTCGCAGATGTCACGCTAAAGAGCCCACCTGGAGCCAAGGCCAACACAGCATAGCCCACTAACTACCCAGGAGCATGAGCAGAGAATCCTCAACTGCAAAAGCCACTGCATAAAATTTGTAGGGGCAACGGTTCCATCAGACCCACAAATAACAATATAGGGATAAGAAGCATGAGAAAATAAAGTACCATGATTCCTCCAAAGGAGCACAATAACAGGCCTCTGGCAACAGACCCCTGAGAAAAGTAAACTGGTAAATTGCCTGACAAAGAATTTAAAAGAATGCTTTTTAAGGACTCTTAATGAGTTATGAAAGAATACAGACAGATGACTTATTGAGATTAAGAACAAGAAATTCACAGAGATAGGGATCATAGAAAAGAACCAATCAGAATTCCTGACGCTAAAGAACTCAATAAATTAAATTAAAAACAATATGATTGAGAACCTCAACAGATGAGTTGATGAGGAAAAGGAATTCCTGAGCTTGAAAACAGATCTTTTGAAATAATACAGTGAGATTTTTTTTAAAAAATAAAAGAAACTATAAAAAAGAAAAAGGAGGATCTGGGGCTGGGGCTCAGTGGTAGAGAACTTGCCTAGCATGAGTGAGGCACTGGGTTCGATCCTCAGCACGACATAAAAGTAAACAAATAAAATAAAGGCATTCTGTCCATCTACAACTACAAAAATATTTTAAAGAAAGAAAAAGAAAAAGAAAGGCTTGGAGACTTATGGAATATCACTAAGTGGGCAAATATTCACATTATGGGTGTTCCTGAAAGAACGAACAAGGCTTGTCGAGGGAGCAAATGCTCGTTTATTGAGGAACAGCTCTGCATATTTATAGAGCCAGGGGTGGTTTGACAGTTGGCATGGGGTGCTTTTTTATTGGTGGGTAAGGATCAGGTGAGCAGCAGAGCTAGTCTGATTGGTGGGTAAGGATCAGGTGAGCCAGCAGGGCTAGTCTGATTGGTGGGTATTGGTGGGTAAGCCCTGCTGGCTCACCATTGGACGGCTCTTCTTGGGGGATGAGGAAGTTAGTCTTTGGAGCTGGGGCGACTCCCAACAGTTCCAGAAAGAAAAGAAAAGGGAATAGGTGTAGAAAAACCTATTCAATGAATAAAATGCTGAACACTTCAGATCATGGGAAAGATACAGACATTCCAGTCCAGGAAGTGCAAAGGACTCCAAATAGATTCACTCAAAAAGATTATCATCTAAGATTATTATAATCAAATAGTCAAAAGTACAAGAGAAAATTCTACAAAAAAAAGAAAGCATCAAAACAACTATCACAGAGTCTCCATTAGACTAACAACAGACTTCTTAATAGGAACTTATAGGTGAGGAGAGATGGAATGATGTATTCAAAATCCTAAATGAAAAAAATTACCAATAAAGAATAGTGTACCCAGCAAAGCTGTCCTTCAGGAATTAGAGAAAAACTTTCTGAGTAAAAATTGGCAGAATTGGGGCTGGGGGTTGGGGCTCAGTGGTAGAGTGCTTGCCTCGCATGCGTGAGGCCCTGGGATCGATCCTCAGAACCACATAAAAATAAATAAATAAAAATATTTTTTTAAAAAATTGGGAGAATTCATCACCATACTGGCCTGAAAATAAGTGCTTACGGGAGTTCCAAACTAAAAATGGAAGGATGCTAACTACCACCATGGAAAGGGGCTGGGGTTGTGGCTCAGGGGCTGTAGCACTTGCCTGGCATGCATGAGACACTGGGTTCAATCCTATGAACCACATAAAAATAAGTAAATAAAATAAAGGTATGGTGTTGTCCATCTAAAAATATTTTTAAAGAAGAAAACACATGAAACTGAAATATCACATAGTGCCTCATAAATATGTACATATTTTGTGCTTTTATATAAACATAAAAATAGGTTTGAATTTTAAAAACATGTGAAATACAAAGCACAACAGCAGAGCAGATATGAAAAAGATAAAGAGAAGAGAATCAAACCATATCAATACAGAAAACCACCAAACCACAAAGAAAAACAAGAAAGAAAGAGAGAAACAAAGGATATCCAAACAACCAGGGGAAAAATGAGCAGAATGACAGGAGTAGTCTCTACTTTTCAACAGTAACCTTGAATGTAAGTGGATGAGATTCCCCCAATTAAAAGACAGTCTGGCGAGTGGATAAGAAACCAAAACAATGATACGCATCCTTTAAGAAATTCATCCTATCAGGAAAGACACACAGACTGAAAGTGATGAGGCAGAAAAATATAAACAGAAACCAAAGCAAGAGGGAGGAGCTCCACTCACATCTGATAAAATAGACTTTAAATAAAAAATTGTAAGAAGAGACAAAAAAAAGTATCTCAATATGATGATAAAGGGATCGATCCAACAAGAGTAAATAAGGATTCTAAATATATGTGCACCCAAGGCAGTAAAATTATATAAAGCAAACATTATAGCTAAAAAGAGAGAGAGAGACCCTAATACAAAATTAATTGGGGACTTCAGTACTCCACTTTCATCAATAGAAAGATCATCCAGGTAAAAATTCAACCAAGAAACATCAGAGTTTAACTTTAACACAGACCAAATGGACCCCACAGACATTTACAGGACATTCATCCAACAGGTACAGGAAACACTATCTTTGTATCAGTCACTGGGACGTTATACAGGTCAGAACATATGTTAGGTCAAAACCAAATCTCAAAAAACTAAAAAAACTGAAATCAGAGCACCTAGTTTCTTTGATCACAATGGAATATGACTAAAAATCAACAAGAGAAATTTTAGAAATTATACAATTACATGGAAATTAATGGTATTCTCCTGAATGAACCTGGATCAATGAATAAATCAAAAGGGAATTTAAAAAATTCTTGAAACAAATGAAAATGAAAACATAATATACCCATATCTATGGGAGACAGCAAAAGAGTACTGGGGAGGGAGTTTTCGTAAAAAGTGCCTACATCAAAAAATAGAGCTGGGTGCAGTGGTGCACGCCTGTAATCCCAGTGGCTCATGAGGCTGAGACAGGATGATTGTGAGTTCAAAGCCAGCCTCAGCAACAGTGAGGTGCTAAGCAACTCAGTGAGTCCCAGTCTCTAAATAAAATACAAAATAGGGCTGGGGATGTGGCTCAAGGGTCAAGTGCCCCTGAGCTCAATCCCTGGTAACCGCCCCCCCCCAAAAAAAATAGATTTCAAATAAATAAACCCAATGATGCAACTTAAGGGATAAACCAAAGTGAGAACAAACCAAACACAAAATTAGAAGGAAAGAAGCAACAATGATCAGAATAGAAATACATGAAATGGAGGCAAAAAAAAAAAAAAGCAAAAGAAAGATCAACAAAACATACAAAGAGTTGGTTTTTTGAAAAGACAGTCCAACTTGACAAACCTTGATCTAAACTAACCAAGAGAAAAAGAAGACTCAAGTAAATAAAATCAAAGATAAAACAGGAGACATTACAAAACATTATTTGGGAATATTATGAACAACTATGTGCCAACAATCCAAAAATGCTAGAAGGAATGGATAAATTTCTGGACACATATAACCCACCAAAATTCAACCACAAGGATGTAGAGGACCTGAATAGACCAATAATAAGTCATGAGATTAAATTAGTGATAAGAAATTTTCCCCCCGAAAAATAGAAAGAACAAGGCTGATGGCTATGCTGCTGATTTTTATGAAAATTTTGAAGAACCAATATCAATTCTTCTCAAACAATTCCAGAGTTGAAAGGAAGGAATCCTTCCAAATTCATTCTATGTGGCCAGCTTTGTCTGACACCGAAACAAGACAAGGATATAGCCATTTAGAAAATAAAAACTGCCTAAAAAAAATTAAAAAAAAAAAGAAGATTGACTCAGCCCCCTGAAACCTGACCCCTTGCCTCATTTGAATAGCTTCTCCTCAATAAAAGGGGTCAGTGCGTGCTCTCGCTCTCTCTCTTTCTGCGGACCCTTAAGGTCAGAGGAGCCGTCATAGCGACCCCAAAGAAAAAGGTTAAAAAAAAAAAAAGAAAAGAAAAACTGCGAACCAATATCCTGGATTCACATAGATGCAAAAAGTACTGGTGTATTCAATGCAACAGTACATCCAAAAGAGTGTGATGAAGTGGGATTAATCATGATCAAGTGGGATTTATTCCAGGATACAAGGATGATTCAACATACACAAACTGATAAATACAGTACATTGAGTCAACACACTGAAGGTTGAAAAACATGATCATCTCAATAGAGGCATAAAAAGCATTTGATAAAATTCAACACCCTTTCATCACCAAAACACTCAAAAAATTAGATGTAGAAGGAATGTACCTAAAAACAATAAAGATTATATATGACAAGTGCACAGCCTTCATCATGCTGAATGGGGAAAAGCTGAAATAGTGTAAGAATGTCTACTTTCACTACTCTTATTCAATAGAGTATTAGAAATCTTAACAAGAGCAATAAGACAAGAAAGAGAAATAAAGAACATCCAAATAGGAAAGGAGGGCATCAAATTATCCCTGTTTGGCCAGGCACAGTGGCACATGGCTCTAAACCAGAGGCTTGGGAGGCTGAGGCAGAAGGGTCGCACATTCAAAGGCAGCCTCAGCAACAGTGAGGTGCTAAGCAACTCAGTGAGACCCTGTCTCTAAATTAAATACAAGAAAAAACATATCCCTATTTGCAGATGACATGATTTTATATATAGAAAATCCTAAAAAAAGTGTTAGAACTGATAAATGAATTCAGTTAAGTTTGCAAGATTAAAAGAAAACAAAAAAAAAAATCGGTAAATTTTCTATATACTAGTAACAAAATTGCTGAGAGAGAAATCAAGAAAATAATCTCATTCTCAATTCCTGCAAAACCAAAATGAAACAAAACACTTAGAAATAAATTTGACTAAGGAAGAATGATTCCTCAATTAAAATTAAAAACCAGACAAAACAAAACAGAGATGAAAGAAATTGAAGAGGACCCCCCCCACACACACACAATAGAAAGACATTCCACGTTCATGGATTAGAAGAAATAATATTGTTAGAATGTCCAGACTACCCAACAATGTACAGATTCAATGCAATTCCTATCAAAATATCAATGACATTCTTTATAGAAATAGAAAAAAAACACTCCTAAAATTTGTATAGGAGCATAAAAGATCCTGAATAGCTAAAGCAATCATGAGCTAAAAGAACAAAGCTGGAGGTGTTGAAAACACAGGAAAAATGCTTGAGGACATTGGCCTGGGCAAAGATATTTTGCACAGGCAACAAAAGCAAAACAAATAAAATCACATCAAACTAAAAAGCTTTTATATGGCAAAGAAAACAATCCAACAGGATGAAGAGACAGCCTTCAGAACTGAAGGAAATTATTGCAAACTTTTCATCTTCCAAGGGATGAATTTCCAGAAAATATAAAGAAGTCCACAACTTAACACTAAAAAAAAAAGAAATAATCTAATTTTAAAAGGGCAGATGAACCAAATGGAAGACAACATTTGAAAGAGAATATACAAATTTTGGTGAACGAGTATTTGAAAAAATATTCAGTATCACTAATCAGAGAAAGGCAAATCAAAACCATAATAAGAT
Organism: Marmota flaviventris; assembly: GCF_047511675.1. Classification (NCBI taxonomy): domain Eukaryota; kingdom Metazoa; phylum Chordata; class Mammalia; order Rodentia; family Sciuridae; genus Marmota; species Marmota flaviventris. Next base: position 70,350,756 of record NC_092513.1, read on the forward strand.
ATTTCACCTCAGCTAGAATGAGTATTATCAAAAAGACAAAAAAAAAAAAAAAAAAAAAAAAAAATCAAATGCTGGTGAGGATCTTTGCATAGGCCAGTGTCCTGAAGCATATCTCTTATGTTTTCTTTTGGTAGTTTCAAAGTTTCAGTTCTTACACATAAATCTTTGATCCATTCTAGTTGATTTTGGGAAATGGTGAGAGAGGGGTCCAGTTTCTTTTTTCACATATAGATTTCCAGTTTACCCAATGCCATTTATTGAAGTCTTGCTTTTCTCCAATGTATGTTCTCGCTGGAGGTCATATCATTCATTATAGGAATGTAAATTGGGACAGCCATTATGGAAAACAGGATGGAGATTCCTCAAAAAAGTAGAAATGGAGCCACACATGATCCAGAATTGCACTACTGGGTATTTATCCAAAGGAAGTTAAATTGATATGTCAAAGAGACGTCTGTGCTCATGTTCATTGCAACATCATCCACAATAGCCAAGACAGAGAATCAACTGATATGTCCACTGATGGATGAATGGATAAAGAAAATGTGGTCTATATGTGCACAACAAAATACTCTTCTATCATTGAAAGAATGAAATTCTGCTATTTGCAGCAACATGGATGGAAATGGAGGACGTTAAATTACGTGAAATAAATCAGGGACATAAAGACAAAATATACATGTTCTCACTTAAATGTGGAAGTTAAAAAGCTGATCTCAAAGATGTAGACAACAGAATAGTTGGTACCTAGTGGTTAACCAGAGTGGGGCTTGGGGGAGGAGAAATAGACCTAGGATGGTTAATGAGTACAGAGATGTGGGTGAATAAGAGGAAGAACTTCTAATGTTTGATAGCATGGCACCATAACTCTGGGTGCAACAATTAGTTGAACTTTCAAAATAGCTGGCTGAGTGGATTTTGCATGTTCCCAACACAGACATGTTGCACATCTGATGTGATAGATACGCTAATCAAGTCAGGATTTGATCATCACCGTGTGGACAAGTATCCTAATGTCACACTGTGCCATAAATATGTGTAATTACTATGATGTGATCAAAAATTAAAATATGTGGAAAAATTCAGAAAACTCACCAAATTTTATACCATCAATGGGAGAATGGTACGGTATGTGAATTATACTCCAATAAAGCTGTTAAAAGAATAGAAACAGAGTGGGGTTACACACTGTTGGGTGGCTTACGTTTTAGTCACCAAATCCATGTGTTCTTCAAACGGATCTGTCTTATGCCCAGATTCTAGACTCTTCCCCTAATTGAACCGCCCATCAACTGATTACCCCCACCAGACCCCCTGACTGTCACTTGAAGGCCCCTCTCCAGAAATAATTTTATTTCAGTTAAGAACACAGAACAGCGTTCACCTTCAGCAGTCGGGTCAGTCTTGCTATTCAAATTGTCATCTTTTGCAACCCTGCCTGGTCCTGCGGCCCTCAACTGTGTCCATGGCTGCTCCCTGTCCCATGCTCCTTGTCACCCTCTCTCTTGCAGGAGCTCATCAGCTGCGGCCTCTGTGGTGGTTTCCAGATCCCCGTCTTTCTGGAACTCTCTAAGTATTTTCTCAAGTGTTTCAATGCCAAGGTTCAAGATCAAATGCGTCCTCTCCCTGATTCTGTCTCCTTCTCCCTACTCTCTCCTTTCCACTGCAGGCCTGGGTCCTCCCAGCTGCTCAGCAGGCTGGGACCCCAGCTGTGGGAGTGCTGTGCTGCTCTAGCCACACCCTAACTCAGGGCCCTTCTCCCCAGCTGCGGGGGGTGGGGGTTGGCGGCTGTGGCTTATTTGAGCCATCTTTGGAGCTGTACTTAATGGAAGAGAGACACCTGGTCCAGTATCTTGTCTCCTGGAGGCCACCTGCATCCAGGGACAGTCCATGTGAGAGAGAAGCTCTGCTGTCCCTGCCCTGATGGAGCCAACTCTGCCAGGCGTCTTTACCCTCCCGCATGGGATCTGTTGCCTCTCAGTTCAATGCCCTGGCAGTGCCCTTGTTTTCTCCTGGGTATTGACCCTGGCAACTGTCCCCAGTAAACTTCTGCACCTGAGTCTCTTTCCCAGAATCTGTTTCTCATGGGAGAAGCCAAAAGTCCAACACCTTTGACTTCCCCAATCTCCTCTCTTCTCAGGGACAGTCCAAAGCCTGCCAATGGTCCTAATTCTATGACTCTCCTCATCAGGTCCACTGCTGTGGCTGAGCTTAGGCCAATGAAGACAAAAGGAAAAGGAAACAAAAAACTGAATGAATTTTCAAAAGGCCTGACCACAAAGGCTCCGAGGACTGACACTTTCAGGAATAGATTGAGCATTAGGTCCAGCTTGGTCCAGCACTCAAATGATGTACACAGGCTTGATTTCTCCCTCTTCTTCTTTCTGCTGTGTTAGCTCCTAGTTTTCTACCCTAGATGTACAAGATGATGGCAAATTGCACCTCTGCTAAGTTTCAGACAAAGGCTTACGGGTTCTGATTGGCTCCTGCTCCACCCTTGAACCAATCACTGTGGTTGGAAGAATTCGATGCTCTTATTGGACAATCCAAGGAACATGAGCCACCCCGGAGTCAGCCCTGGGATGAAGGTAGCTCTACCCCAAACAAATATCCTGAGGATGGGGAAAGGGATGGTTTTTCTAGAAGAAAATTAGGTTCGGGGACCTGAACAGTGATGCATGTTGGGAAACCTGTTGATGGAAAGAAGAGTTCGCCTCTGGCTCCATATTGCAACTCCTGAAGAGCTTCCTGTGACCCTCCTGTGTTCGGGTTCTTCCTGCACCTTTGATCCCTCCTTCAGAGCTCGGGAACACAGGACAACAGGGGTCTATCTGTTCAACAGTCCCCCGAGGCTTCACTGTTCTGCAGACAGATAAAGGGCACTGACTTTCACCTGGCAGTCAAGGTGCCCATGCATCCCACATGTGGCACTACTTAACTTCTGGGAGCTTAGGACCCTCTCAGAGGGCTCGTTACAGCACGGGTTCCTGGCCTGCAAACCAGGAGATCCCAGCTCTATGGGGATGGGGCGGGGCCTGCGAGTTTGCATTTCTGGCAATTTCTCAGTTGACCCTAAAGCTGCCAGCCCCAGATCCCACTCTGAGAACCACAGCCCCTGGGTGGCATCCGCTCCCGCAAAATAGCCCCTCAAGGCTCACCCTGGGACTTAGATCAGGCTCTTCCTTCAACCGACCGTGTCCTTCCTACAATCTCATCTTCTGGGATCCCGTCCTTCAAGGCCAAATTCAAATGCCATCTCCTTCATTTGTCTGATCGATTTATTCCTTTGAGCCTTATTTTGCTTCACTTTCCCCCCCTTTTTGAAATGATACATTGTATTCTATAATAGTTAATTGAACCTTTACCTTAATATACCTAACCCATTCTTTAAGATCTATATAAAATGATTTTATTACTTTTTTGCTTCAAAATGAAGCAAAATATGTTCATGACAGAACTATTTGCTTTGAAAAATAGAGTGAAATAAAAGCAAACATGCAAAGACATCTTTGGGACCACTGAGGGGGACCTGAGTATGAATTAGATACCGTGTGATAGGAAGGAATTGCCATTTTGTTTGATGTACTATCAACAGGGTGCCTAGGTGTTTAAGAAACCCCTCTCAGAGGTACGGACGGTAGCCCCCTTACCTACAGTCTCATTTTCTGCTACTGCTGTTACTCCTGGTGAACCATGAGCAGAAAATAGTACATGGAAAAGCCCAGAAATCAACATCACACAACTTTTAAATCACTTTTTTGGTAGTCTATTTATATACTTGTCCCATTTCATCATGTTCAGTACTGTTCATATTTTCATGGGCTCTCGGAACGTGTCCACCTATGACATGGGAGGCCCCACAGCACCAGAGTGTGGGCAGGTGACGTGACATGATGCCTGGGATGGACATTAAAATATTCCAGCAAACAACCAGAAATTAGAGGAGGACCAACGAAATGAAATTAGGAAAACGTGAAGGGTCACAACTCGGAGGAGGACTTGAGTGGTCATTATTCTACTCTAGGTTTGTGGGCTTAAAGGTTTTTTCATAATAAAGAAGAAAAAACTCACACAAATGCACACATTCTTACTTTTTATCATTTATATATAACATAGATACAGACAGAGAGAGGTTGGCTTTACAGTTCTTCCTGCTGGGGACATTGTAGCTCTTTTCATCTGACATGGGACTAGCACACTGCCTGGATCTCAGGGGGCACTCAGCTGCATGGGCAGCTGCTGCATGAGTGACCACAGAAGCCACCAGTAGTCATGGAGTCTTCCTGATACTGGTTGGATGTGAGGTGTTCCCCGCCAGAATGCCTGTGTTGATGTAGAAATATGCAGAGGTGACATGACTGGATTGTGAGAGCTGAGACCCACTCAGTGCATCCTAGTATGAATGGACTGACCGGTGCTAACTAAAGGCAGGTGGGGTGTGGCTGGAGGAAGTGGGTCACTGGGGGAGTTCTGGAGGGGTACATCTCCCTTGCAGCCCTTTCCTCTCTCTCTCTGCTTCCTGGATTTCATGAATGGATCTGTGCCCATCTGTTAATGTTTTCAGGGGCTCTCGGAATGTATCCACTCTGGTCTTGCCGCCATGATGTTCTGCCTCACTTTGGGCCCAGAGTAAAGGAATCGGCCCACCATGGACCAAACTCAAACTCTTCCTCCCCTAAGTTGTTCTGTCAGATATTTTGGTCTCAGTGAAAAAAATTGACTAACACACTTCCCATCAGTAGCACTTTCAGAATAGGGTAGTAAAAAGAAAAAAAAAATCCATCCCTTTGAAGATTGACATCCTTCTAGAAGAGTAAGAAAGACCATAAACGGTGAAGGTGGCCAAATGCAGAGGGTGTTAGGTGATACCATAGGTAATACCAGATGCTTTGGAGAGAACTAAATAGAAAAGGAAGATAGGCTGTGTGGGTCAAGGTAGCAGTTGGATTTGCAATTTTAAACTGTAAGTCAGCAGGGTCCTCTGAGAAGCTGACATTTAACGCAGATCTGGGTTCAATGAGGGCACGACCCAGGTGACTAACTGGGAGATACACTTTGCAGATGGAGGCAGAACAGGCCTTGTGTGTGAGGACCGAGATGCCTCCACAGTGCCTGAAGGAGAGCACTCCTGGGCCTGGAGGCAGGGCTGCAAACTTTCTGTAGAGTAACCTCGGGGAAATGCTGGAGGCTTTGTAGGCCACATGGCTTCTGTCACAGCTTCTCGGCTCTGCCATGGTAGCACAACAGCAGCCCCAGAGGACACCCAGATGAGCAGGTGTGTCTGCACTCATGCAACCTGTTGACAAATACAAGGGCTGGTCTGTCTGGATTTGGCCTGTGGACTGCAACTCGCTGACCCTCTAAATACATTGTTCACACTATGAATTTAGAAAATAAGAAGCACAGGATGGTGAATAAAAGCACAAACGAAACCAGAAGCAAAACACAGAAAATGAAGGTGCTGCTTTTTCATCCTCTTCTCCCCACTGAAGTTTCCGACCACCACCATCTTCCCAAAAGGACCCCGGCGTGTGCTGGGGAATTTCTGTCAAGGCCTCACCTCTGCCGAGGCCTTCTTCGCACTCCAATTCGGCCTTTCCCTAGGAGACTTCTGACTTTACCTCCCAGATCCCTTCTTGCCCACCTGATTTTTCCTCTTCTTCATGGCCCTGCCTCTGCCACTCTTGGTCTTTGCTGTCTCCTCCTGCCTGTTCCTGCTGGCTCCTGCTCATCCTGAGTCTCTGCAGGTGTGTGGTTTATCAGGTTCCCTCAGGGAGATGACCTATGGCCAGCACATGCTGAGCAAGAAATGGGACCACAGTACTGTTACCACTGTTGCCCAGAATGGGGCTTGACCATCGCATTTTATTATGCCTGGGTTTCTGCTTGCATCATGTTGGGGGTGACTTGATGGAGGAAGAGAGAGGCCCAGCCTTGGGAGAAAGGGAATGAGGGAACACCTGGTTCTTCAGGTTGAAAATATTTGGGCAAAAAGATTGCATGTGCCAGTTGCAGTGGAGCACACCTGTCATCCCAGCGGCTTGGGAGGCTGAGGCAGGAGGATCGTGAGTTCAAAGCCAGCCTCAGCAACTTAGTGAGGCCCTAAGCACCTCGGTGAGATGCTATCTGTAAATAAAATACAAAAAAGGGCTGGGGATGTGGCTGAGTGGTTAAGCAACCCTGGGTTTAATCCACAGAATGTGTCCTGAACAAGTACAGAAAATTTTTTTTTGTCATTATTTCCTGAACAATACAATATAACGATGATTTACATAGCTTTTGTATTGCATTGGACATTATAAATAATCTAGGGACAATTGCGGTGGATGGGAGGATGTGCATAGGTTTTGTGCAGGTGCTGTGCCATTTTATAGAAGGGACTTGGGTATCTGAGGGACATGGAGGGAGGATTGTAGGGAGTAGGACATGCAGAAGGGGCCAAAGGTGACAGGTCAAGACTTCTTGGGCATGTGGGTGTGTCAGGCAGCTTGGGATGTGCACTTGTGCTTTCCCAGCCCAAGAAAGGTACTGGCTTTGCTCTCGCAGTGCAAGACGAGTTCCTAAAGCCAGACATCCTTCGTTCCTCGCACTCTGAAAACCCCACCTGAGTTGTGTGTGCCTTATGATCACAGACCATTAGACACCATTAGCGCATGAGCGACGAGATCTCAATCGTGAAGTGGAAGCTCTCTTGTGAAATGCAAACCTAGTTTCACATATTAATTGCTTCTCATTAAGGAGGAACATTTCAGCCAATTAGCTCTTGGAATTTAGGTGTAATCAGAAGGAGAATCCAGAGGTTTGCTAATTGCTTCCCCTGTGGCTGCCGTTGGCCTGCAGCACCGACATACACGGTGCCCACACGAGGGTGCGTGTGACAGGCTGAGAAGCTGTCGTCGCCGTGCAGAGAGCAGCCACCCTGCCTTGGAAACTAACGCATAAAACAAATGGTGGGGGTGGGGGTGGGGTTGAGGATGATAAGAGAGAATAAGAACATCCCCAGCTCCAGACCCAGGTCCTGGGCTGACTCGGTGGCTGAGGGCGTTGACGGATGCTGAGCACGTCCTGTCACTTCTCTGGGTCACAAGACAGCAGAGATCTCTCACAGCTTTCACTTCCCACGACTCATGACCAACTTTCATGGTTTCTGATGACCGTGCAAGGCGGGGGCCTCCCCTGATGTCAAGGCAGGAGCGTGGGTAAGGGTTCAAGGAGGAAGCGTGCCCGATGGCTCCCGCAGCCCTGGGTTTGGTGAAGGAGAAGGTCTTCGGCCATCTGGACACCATTCTGCTCTTTCCCATGGCTGTCCCTCCGCCAGTGGCCTTCTTTGGTTTGGGGGTGAGCCAGTCCCCTGCACGGTACCAGCCTCTCTTCTGACCGGGACCCTGCTGGGGTGTCGTTCCTCCTTCACTGCAGAGGGCCTCTGCTTTCTCCATTCCTGCCCTGTCGGGCTCCTCCCCGGCTGCGAGAGGCTCCCACCCGAGTCCACCTACCACTGCTGTTGACTGAACTCTGTAATTACAAAGATGATGCTTTTGGCAACTTGACTCGGGCTTAATGCTGCAATCCTCATTATTATATAATAACTCGCCAGTCAGAACTCGCTCGTCCTCTCCACCCCCGTCCACATGGGTGTTTTTCCTTTATAAAAATAAAACAGGTTATTATCCACCACCACCCCTTTCCACGAGGATCCAAACAGTTGTATATGGAGACGGTGCTGCTGATAGAGGTATTCCCTGTGCTTGCTTTCTTAGGGACAACTTATTTGACTTTCTTGTTGGTGACTTACATCACACTCCTGGACCCTTAAGCACAAGTCCTGTGGATAGGAGGCAGATAGATCAAGATAACGCTCTCCAGGAAAATGGAAGGGGCCCAGGGCGGTGGTGGCCTCTCCCCGGGGAGGTTGCCACTTGCTGAGCTCTGACTCAGTCTCATGGCGAGTACCATCTCTACCTGGCATTTCAGCCAAAGGACCTTGTTCCCTTTGCCCTGGGAAACAGCATCCTACAGAGAAGGCAAGAATCAATCATAATAAAAACTAACCTGCCAGGTAGAAAGCATGATTTGGGTCATCTGTACTGTTCACATTTTTTTATTTTTATTTTTTGGTACTGGGGATTGGACTCAGGGGCACTTGACCACTGAGCCACATCCCCAGCCCTATTTTGTATTTTATTTAGAGACAGGGTCTCACTGAATTGCTTAGTGCCTCGCTTTTACTGAGGCTGGCTTGGAACTCTCTATCCTCCTGTCTCAGCCTCTGAAGCCACTGGGATGACAGGTGTGTGCCCCCGTGCCTGGCTTCTCTGTTTCCTTGAGTTCCACCATATTCCTAACAGGCCTGAGTATTCCTTCAAGGTCCCTGTGATGGCAACTGTTGTAATTTCCTGGCAGGAAACGTACACAGAGAATGGGGCCCCACTCACCCTCTATCCGGGCAACGGGAACGAATCCGGTTCGTGGGTGCGGCATGTTCTCATTGTGTGCAGCCTTCATTAAAAGTAACTAAAACTTGGCAAATATATTTTTCAGGTGATTAAGAGACCCATTTCCACTTCTCCTTTTGGGAGGTCAGTTACTAGTTACCAAAACAAAACACCTGCCTTCACATCAACCAGCCTGGAACGGGGCTGTAGGCAGCTTGCCCAGAGTTGGGACGAATGTCTGTCTTGCCCGAAAAATGGGGCATTGATTTACCTAGGTCCTGACTGAATATGGAAGATCTTAGAACTCAAATCCAATTAAAAACTTTCCCCAGGCCAACATGATTAAAGACTCGTTCTTCCATTACTAAATTAGCTATCTTACTAAATTAGCTATATGTCACTTATACAAAATATAAAACTGGGCTGGGGTTGTGGCTCAGTGGTAGAGGGCTTGCCTAGCACATGGGAGGCACTGGGAGGAATCCTCAGTACTCCATAAAAATAAATAAATTAAAAAAAAAATAAAGTAAAGGCATTGGGTCTATATACAACTAAAAAACCTTTTTAAAAATATCTTTTTAAAAATTCATATAAAACTGATGGTGACAGGTGATTGATCATCTTGATGACATAAAGCACATCTCAAAGAAACCTTCTCCCCATTCAATGAATGCAATTCCAATGAATGCAATCGGTATTTTCCATACTCAAATTCTGGGAGTACATGACCCCGTGATTCTGATGAACCAAGTCAGCATTATGTGTGAATTCACCCCTCAGGGTCTCAAGAAGAGGTCGACAATTACATCAGGAGGTAGGAAGAGGAATCTAAGACAAAACAATTTATTGCTATTTTTTCCCCAGGTAAACGGTCCTTCAAGGACCTTTTGTCAGCCAAACCTGATTCCTCGGGTGGTTTGCTATGATGACCTCAAATGCTTCCACAGAGGAGTGCAAGTATAAAATCTACCCTCCGCAACCCTCATGCTTCTGTTCGAGGGCCCTTGTCACCTTAGAGATGGGGAATCAGGGCCAAGAGGTCCAGAGGAGGTGCCCAGAGGGGAACCCATGTGGCATCTCTGGGTGAGGCTGCCCCTATCCTCCCTTAGCCTCGTGCTCCCCACCTGCACCATCAGCAGGGACATTCATGCCCTTACCGAGGACACAGGCTCCTGCGGTTTCAAGTGACTGGCCGTGTCAGAGCTGGCCAGCTGGACGTCGGGAAGCCCTCTGGCAGGAAGGGCAGAGCAGGGCCTGGCCGGGTGGACCTCCTAGCCCTGCCTGCGAGGTGGGGAGCCCGCAGCCCTCTCCTGAGGTCTTTCCTCCCAGCTGCGGCAGAGCTCTAAAAAGGGAATCGCCCTCCCCGGACTCCCAGCCACAAACGCAGAGTTCACAGGTCCCGACTCTTTCCCACAGAGGAACATGTGTTTTTGTGGAGAGACCACACAGAGGAGTCAGGATCTCTGTTGTTTCCAGAATCTGGTCTGCCTTGGCCGTGGAGCCTGAGTCAAATTAGAGACCCGTGGCCTCGCGAGGCTGGAAGGAATTTAGGGATGGCCTCTGCTGGAGCATCAGAACCACTGGGACTGCTTGTTAAATCGCAGACTGGGCCTCACTCCCAGAGACTCTGAATTTAGTAGGTCTGGGGTGGCTTGGAGATTTTGGCTTTTCTGCAAGCTTCCAAGGCGTGCTGATTCATGGACCACACTGGAGCAGCCTGGCCTACGCCACCTTGCCCTAAGATGGACTGGCAAGCTGCTTCTTCAGGGCCTCAGAGTGCATACTTGAGGGTCTGGAGGCCAGGCAGCCGGGTCCTGCCGTCGTGGCGTGAGAGCAGCCATGGCCACGGGGACCTAACTGGACATGGCTATCTGCTGACAATCTGTGCACAAATGACAGGCAGCTCTGGGGGCTATAGGCTGGCCCCTCCCTCCAGCCTCAGTACAGGCCAGAGCAGTTTGGGCCTTGTGTTCTTCCCGGCCATTCCCTGGGTCCAGCTGGGCAGTGGGAGGCACTTCTGGCCCTATCCCCCCCACCTTGCCTCTGATGCAAACCTGTCAATAAGCACTCAGAGAAGATACTCGGCACCAGGTCCCCCCAGTCCCACGTTACCAGCTGGACTGCTCTGAGGTATGACACAGAAGGGATGATTCTTCGGAAGGGTCATTTAGCAACTTTGTTGGTGTCAGAGGATAAAAGCAGCACTGTCCCCACGACGTGGAACAAAAAATGAGTATCTGAGGAGGCTAGCAAGACGGAGCCACCATAATCCAGGAGGGCCCCAGACACCGACTGCTTGGTGAAGTGTTTCAGGGAAAGAAAACATTCTCTAAACAAAGACATAACCAACGAGTTATATTATTTTTTATTCATGTTAGAATTTCTATCAGTGTTTGAACATTAATATTTAGAGAGTTTGTACATTTTCACCTTCCGAGGTGAGAACCACCTAGGTCACAAGGATAACTAACACGTGTGTCACGATTGCGGGAAAATCCACTCACCCTCACTCTCTTAACACTGTTAAAACATTTTCTTTTGCCTGGCCGTAATTTACAATGAAAAGTGTCCCCACTCATGTCTCAGCAAAATTCCAGACATCTTGGATTCATCACATATAAATTCTTTAAAAATATACTTCTGTCAAAAGACTCGATGACTACTATGTACACTACAAAAATAAATTTTCATATAAATAAATTATATGGCATACTTTTATCTTTGTAATTGAAATGACACAAACTCATTTCCGCCCCAAATCGGCAGACAACGAGACCCAGTTTGAATATTAATTTCCTTTAAACTCCTTACACTAAAACCTACCATGAGTCCTTAATGTAAATGTTATATACTCTGAACTATTTAACATTAGTAAGCACTCTATACAAATAAAAATTCTGTTCAAAAGTAAAACATAGCTGTAATAGTGTTTCCAATAGAAATAAAATCCCTGCATTTTTTTTTGTTATAAACTGGCATGACAAACACTGTAGGAAAACATTCTTATGATACAAAATTATAAATATCAGCAAAGATTTTCTTTAAAAAAAAATTAAAACATCCAAATGAACAAACAAGACAGACAAGAAGGAGAGAGAGAAAGAGAGAGAAAGAGAGAGAGAAATTCGCTTCCTGCCAGCCCTGAGTCCTGCTGTGGCCAGTGTGACCCCTGGAGAAAGTCCTATGTTGTACAGAAACCCAGTGCTACTCGGTTCACCTGCTCCACACAAGCCGGGATCGGGAGAGGAGGGAGAAGCGCACCAGAGCGTAGGGGTGGAATTTTCTGGCAGAGCCGGTGCCAGGAGGTCAGACAGCATGGCTGACGAACAGGCACCCACAAGTGCAGGGGGTGGCTGGGCCCTGGTGGCTTCCTATTAGTACCTTACAGTTCTGTGGCAAGTTCCAGGGTCTGAGGTCACTGTGATGCTGTGCCCCGGGGCCTGTTGCCTTTCTCTGAAGGTTTTCCATGTGAAACGGGGGATAATGGGAGCTGTCACTGAGTTACCCCCACAGTAACTAAGGCTTCAGCCATGCGGGCACTTGGTCCTCTCCTTAGAGACAAGTGACTGTGCTGGTTTGCAGGGAGCCCTTTCCCCGACTCATGCTGGTCTCTGGCTACAGGGGCAAAAGGAAGCCCAGACCTCTGAGCCTGAGAATGGAGTTCACACAGACGCAGACCTTTCAAGAATAGCGTCCAGGGGGTAACCTGCCTCCGTCCACACCTGCAGGTCCCCTCAGTCCCATGTTACCAGGTGTGCGATCACACCTTCCTGCTCTTCAGTAAACGTCACACCGAAAAGACAGTGACCATGAAGCAGAGGGAGACCACGTTCTGACTGGTTTAGGAAGCCTGCCCCCAACGTGGACATGGAGAGAAGGACCTCTGAGAGCCCCCACCCCACAGGACTTCCGGCTCTTGTCACCAGATGGGACGCTCACTGTTTAGTTTTACAGAAGACCAAGGAAGCCCCAGCCAGCTGTTCCATTTTAGAAAGTGGGGGACTGTAAACTTAATCACAATGTTAATTTAAATCATAGGGACTCAAAGTGTCACCTCTGGGTTTACTGTGGGCAGAAGAAACCCAACAGGTTTTCAACCTGTACCAGGGCCATGGGGGGACTGTGTGTGTGTGTACATGTGCGGTGTGTGCTGATCACGAGAGGGCACAGTGCTACATGCTTTTCTAGAGTTCATGGAGGCTCGGCAAGGACCCACCATGAGGCCTGCTTCCTCACTCCTGACCAAGGGAGAGCATTGGGTCTACACCCTGAGGCCAGCGTCCATCACCAGGATCAAGGTGAAGGCACTTACTCCCTCTGAAGCACAAGGTGGGGCATCTGGAGGGCAACGTGATGGTAAGAGAGCCCGGCTTCTCCTGGACCATCCCTGGAGAGTGAGGCGAAGCTCAAGGCCAGCCCTCCACCAACACAGAGCCACAACGACAGCATGACCCCTCCAGCCTGACTGGGCAGAGCCCACTAAGCATTACAGACAGCGTTAGAAACAGACAAAAAAACCCCAAATCACAGTACAGTACATTGGGAAATCACACACGTGTTCACACACATGACCAAACAGAGAACCGCATACAACTACCCCTAGAGAAGCCACCAAGATTAACGTGCTTTCTTCATATCTGCTCATTAAACAACAACAAAAATTATCACGCATAGCGTGTTTGAAAGTTAACAGTAACATTCCATACTACCACAGGGTCGTGATATGCAAATTTAAAATATTTAAAAACAGGAACCTTTACAAAATAATCCTATTACATAAGCAATATTTGCATAGAATTATACAGGTAAATTATACAATATTTAAGCAGCAGCAACATATGCTGAACATTTAAGACTAAATTAAGCTTGGTTGTGGCACGGAGACCAATGTACAGAAAGGGAGGGGCCCCGAAGCCCCCCACCGCGGGGCAGGAGCGGGGAAGCCCCAGGCCACATTACTTTACACCATTCCCTCTATATTACACATGTGTACACCTCTTAAATATTTATAGAAATATTTAACAAAATAATACAGTGGGTTACAGTAATGGCGAGCTGCTCTCCCGGTGGGGCGCGTCTCCATGACTCCAAGCAGCTCTCTTCAGGCAGTTCTGGAAAGGGGCGGGGGCGGGGGTCCAATCTTTGGCCTCTTTGCTTCAGATTTTAATCACCCTTTAAAAGAAAACCAAAAAGGGCTGTCAAGGTGGGTAACAGGTGGCTGCATATAGAGGGTTATGGGACAGCGAGCGGCTGGGGAAGGGGCACAGGGGGCCGGGGCTGGTCCCCATCCTTCCTTCATCCAGTGGCAGAACACAGGGACGTTTGCTCTGTGACCGCTCATGGAGCTGGGTATCCACGGCACACAGAGGACGGTCTGCCCAGATGATTAAGGATGGGTGTATCAGGACATTAAACACACCTCCCATGAAAATTTGGCATTGTGATGGGACCCCATCTAAGCTCGGGCCACTGAGCACCTGCTAGGGCACCGTAATACCCACTGGCAAACAGGGAGAAGGCGGCTTCAGGGCCCTTGTCGAGCTGTGCTCATCCTTAACAGGTTTGGGGAAGGACCCAGGGTGGAACTGGACTCTCTCCCCAGAGACGACAAACTTGTGCCTTGCCTTGGGGTCGACAGGTCCCTGGGGTCCAGCTCGGGATATGCCAATGGCCAGAGACCCCCAGAAGAGACAGCCTGAGACTCTAGGTGCTTCTCTGCACCCCAGGCCCATGGCCAGTGTGCAAGGCCCAGCCACCTGTGTTGGCAGCACGCACCTCAGTTGGAGCTGCCTCCCCAGGGCCTCTCCTCACATTCCACGTCCTGCAGCTCAATGACTTCCACCTTCGAGTCCCTCCTCTCGCACCGGACGTGAAAAGGCACGTGGGGGTCCTCGAACAGCCCAGGGTCAGTCTCGGGGTAGCCCTCGTAGCCTGGGCAGAGACCCCCTCGGGGGTTCCGCCCAGGCCCGGGCCCAGGTACGGGCGGGGGATGCACAGCAACAGTCACGGAAGCAGAAGCCGTCACAGTGGTGATGGGCTGGCAGTAGCCGGGCACGGAGCTGCCCAAGGCCGTGGACGCTGGGTTCCGAGGGTTGTGAGAACGGGCCCCCCGGGGGCCGGAGCGGTCCCTATTGCTAGGGCCAGAATGCCCTTCAGTAGGAATTTCAAAAGCGTCTCTGCGCGGTCTGTAGGGGGGTGGCCGCAAGCCTTCTCTGGCAGGGTCCCTGCGGGTCTGCTGGCTTTGCTGTCCGGGGGGCAGGGAGCCCGAGTCCAGGTGAGGCTGCTGTCGAGGGTTCGAGGGTGGGTGATGCCTTGATTCGGGATGGACCACCTGCAGAGGGAGAGGACAGGTCAACACAGGCGGCAGGTGCCAACCCCAGGTTGGGCCACTGCTCCCTCCAGACCCCCAACCGTCAGCCCCAGGGAGCCAATGGGGACCTTCTGCCTATGAGGGAGGGAAACTCTTCACACCCCCCTGGGATGTGGCAGGGGACGCGCTCTGGGATCCTGTTTCCAGGCTTGCCCTGACACAGCCGGCTGGACACAAGTGCAGGCTGCTCATAAATGCAGGGCTCCGGCAGGAGGCCGTCCCAGCTGCTTCCTCCAGCCTACCCGCCACCCCGCCCTGCTCAGTCCAGCCAGGCCCTGGGCTCCTCTCTTCTAAAAACTGCAAAGTATCGTCCAGCCCTGCCGGCCACAGCACGGGCCGTGGGCAGGACTGTCCACCCCGCACTGCTGGGTGTGGTAGCCATCAGAGACACGTGGTTATTTAAGTTTAAACGAACAGAAATGCAAAGTGCATTTCCTCGGTTACACGAGCCACATTTCAAGTGTCCCTCAGTCACGTGTGGCCAGCGGCTACGATGCTGGAGAGCAGGGAGAGAGCACGTCCACCATCGCAGAAAGTTCTCTCGGGCAGGGCGGCTCTGTCCGCTTGTTAGGAGTCTGGTTTCTGGGTCTCTATACAAAGCACGGAGCAACACAGTGGCCACATCAATCAAAAGGACCGTGACCAACTTCAAAGTCCTTCAGCTTGTACCTATTTTTAGGCTCCTGCTGAACAAAACCAGATTCACACTGCAGCTCAGCAGGCATCGTCACGGGGGGCGAGGGCAGGACAATCGAGGTTATTGGGTTGGCCCCTCTCTCTTTCATGGAAGGGCTGCTCTGGCCTGGGACTGGAATACCCATTTCCTGGCAGGATGGCAGGGGGCCTTGGTGGAGCAACACGAGTCTTGGAACCTTCCTGGGCTTCTGGAAGCTGAGCTCTGGGCCTGGGGCGGGGGCAAGGCCATCCTTGGGAGCACAGGGTGGGCCGAGGAACGCAGCTTGAGCGAGCTTGGGGCCTCGGAGACAGGGTTCCCGCAGCAACTTACGGTGGAACGGGCGAAGACTGGGTTTTCTGTGGCTTCCACGATCACTCGGTGGGGACGACCCCCAGTGCCCTGCTGGGCCTCGTACTGCCGCAGCTCCTCACTGAGGCCGGACACCGTGGTCTGAGAGCTGTACTCCGAGTCGGAGGAATCAGACCCGTTGTTCGTGTGACTGGGAGGCACCGCAAACCGGACCACACTCGGGGGTGGCTCAGGGGAGGGGGTGGGTAGCCGGTCTAGGCCGTGGGCAGGAGACACCTGTTTATGGGGATTCCACATGAAACGTGTGACTGTCTGTCTACTGCTGTGTGGTCTCAGAGCTCAAAGCATCGTGCGGGTGTCTGTCCCCTGCCCCGTGACCCACCCACCTCTCTGCCACATGGAGGACATTCAGGTCCCACAACTGCAGCAAGGGAATAACTGCCCTCTGGTTTTTGATACTGGAAAGGTGACATGTGCACCCTTTACCGCCATTATGCCCCAACATCCACCTTGTGGATGGTCTTCATTTATACAGGGTCCTAAGCTGCCGGTGTGACTGATCAGCTGGCTTAAAACAAGGCCAGTCCTACACCCCCGCCCCAAGCTATCACAATGGAAGAGGGGAAAGGCCATTGCTATCAGATGTTTACTGAAAAGGTAGACAATCTGCAAATGCAGTTGTATCTAAACATCTAAATTAACAGTAGAGGACCCGTGCTCAGGTGACCTGTGGGTTGGACACTGCGCCCGGCATAATTACTGACCTCGGGATATGGTCCAAAGAAAGACAAAAGAACTGGAAGCAAAACCAGTCCATTGAGAACACCCAGGATGGTCAGGATCGCCAGAACTGCAAAGAAATACCTGGAAGACAGAGAGAAACAGCAACCTTCAGCAGGACAGAGGTAAGTCAGGCTACCCCTCCTGTCCCCAAACACTGCAGCACGCCAACACCCCAAATTAACAAACCCACCCCGCTGAAATGCGGCTACAAAAACCAGAGTTCACATGCAACAGGAGATTCGTTTTTTGTTTCTTTTCTTTTCTTTCTTTTTACCTTATGACTTTGAGGACTACATTCCACAACCCAAAGTGTTAGTTCGTGAAGGGAAGGAAAAAAAAATTAGTTTGTTAATTTGCTGAAATCTCAGGCATGTAATGTTATTTATGAATGTGTTACACAAACACAAAAATATGGCGTGTGAGCTGAATGGCTGAGCAAACTGAAAGCACAAACAATGCCGAGGGGCCCTGTGCGCGAAAACCCAGCAGAAGCAAACAAATGAAGCGAAGGGTGTAGAATTTAAACAATTTGGCCCGGGAGGAGAGGCAGCCGCTGCTGCAGGCGGCTAATCCACTGTGAAATGCTTCTGCCTCTTACGGCAGAATCTCTAATTAAGTCTCCAGTGGATCAGGTGAGGCTTTGCCTGGGCTTTCATTAATCAGAACTTTCTGCCTAGGATTCTGCGAGTTCCAGTTTTTAACCAAACGGCTCCAACGGCACCCTCTTTAGAACACAGGAACCAGCTCTCCGCAAAGAAAACGCCGCCCATTCTGTGGGAGCGGGCATTGTGCTGGGTGAGGGCGCTCCACAATGGCGGGGCTGCGCTGCCGGCCAACCTTTTGTTGGACAATTTAGCATCTCTGAATACTCTTGTTTTGCGTCAGCCAATGCAAACATAAAGGCCACAGCACCATGGCTGAAGAGGAGCACGCACAAGCAGTTCTGCTTTCCCACCGTTGAGGGCTAAGGTCTGGGGTCCTCCGCCGCACCCAGGTGGACCCGCCAGCAGGAAAGGCTCTGAGGCAGGACGGGCGCTGGGCACAGCCCGAGGGCGCCCACTCCAGCAAGGATGCGTTTCTGGAACTAATGATTTCTAGGGCTTTGATGGAAGTGGGCTGGGGGTGGGGGAGAGTGGGTCAGGATGTTCTGGGCAGAGGGAGGGCAAGGTATGGAGCTGTTAATGGTCCGCTGGATCATAAAACGGGACAGGACCCCCAACTCTGCCATGCCGATGCGTGTTTCAAAACTAGATGAAAGGGGAGAGGATCCCTATAAAAATACAAATACCTCACAGCTATTGTAAACACGAGAAACCTCTGAGCTGCATTAGTAAGAGGCCGAGCCGCCCATGCCTCGCTCTAATGTAAACTGCGGGACGTTAGGCGGAGGCAGATATCAGCAGCGGGCATTAAGACATTTACATCCCATCCATTTAGCTGTAGCATAAACGGACCAATTAGATTCCTGACGGCTTCATGTATACAATGTCTGCTCACTTATTCGACCTCAGAGAGGGCTCTATCAGGCTAATCCATCCTGTGATGGGAAATGGGAAGCCCTCTTAAGTGTTTGAAACAGGAATCCGGAGGTCTCTGGACGGGGAACAAGCAGCCCCTGGGATTCCACCCTTTAGGTCCCCCCCAACCCCACTCCCGGGTGCTCTGTTTCAGGGTTGGTTCCTTCCTGGGGCTCACTTAGCACCCTGGCTGACTGTGATGCTCACAGGACCCCACTGTACTCTGCACATCTCCCTGCTCCTCCGTGTCTTGAACCACCTGGGAATTGTTCTCTCTCTCCTCCAAGGCCTAAGCCACACAGAAGGCTGTGGGTGGGGCCCGTGGTGCGCTCACTTAGGCAAAATGGCACTTGGGGGTTTTCATTGCATTTGTGCTCAATGAGAAAGTAATTATGCAAAAGAAACTATTTGGCACGGGGCTTTTAGACCTTAAAGAGACAATGCTAATGTCTGAGTAAATGTATACTGAAGAAATGAAAGTCAAAGTCAAATTAACTGCTTAAAACAAAACAGGCCCAAACCTTTATCTAAGTTAGGCAACTATCTAGTTGGTATTGGCAAACACACATTTGCTAATTGGCTTGCCGAGGCTGTGTTGAGAAGGCCGGCGCGCATGGGCCTTGCCTGGGAGCTGGCCGGGAATGCAGATTCCACCCTTCCCTGCCCCCAAAGATCTCGTTGGCATTTCAAGAACCTCAGATGACTTAGAAGTGTACTTATGGTTCCAGAAAAGTGCTGGTCTACACGGAAACAGCTCTTGCCACTCTGCTCACTCCAGTGTGAAACCAGAGTGAGCAAACAGTGGCTCATTCCAGGTGGGCTTTAGCTGAAACTCCTTGTTACCCCCCCCCCCCACCACACACACACGTGAGCACACGGAGGCCAGATCTGCTTCCCTCTGCAGACTGAGGCACCCGAGCCAGTCGGTTCTCATATTGGGTTTATGTCACGGTCCTTGTTCTGCACCTCTGTTCTCCTGGCTTTGCTACCTGACACTGTGGTTGTGTTAGACCCAAGAGAAGCCACCTCACCAAGCTGCAATGGCGCTCTCGCTATCTCGAGAACAGAGCCTCTTTCCCTGCAGATGTCTAGTTCCTCTCAGAGGGAAAACTCGCTCTACTTTCATGTCACATTCATACTTCAGTCAACCAGAAAGAAAAAGCCTGCCTCCAGACCCCAAGAGAAGCACTCAAACCAGGCTTGGATGTCCACAGGGTGACACCAAAGTCACATGCTCACTGCTTCCTAAAGCTCAGTGGAGATGTGTATATGAGATCTGGGCACATTATCTTCACCTCTTAAAAGAACAAAGTCTGGATGACCATTCTAAGTATCTGTTGGTTTTCCTTTCAACAGTTTTGAAGGAGATGAAGTAAGTTAAATGTGGTTAATTAATGGGAACCTTGGTCACCTGTGCAAACAGCCTCAACCTGGAGCTGCCCCTGCTGCTAGGCCCCTCCCCTCCCACGGGCTCCAGAAGAGAGCTTGTCTTTACACCCTTCACCATCAAGGCGGCTGGGCCCCGGCGCAGATGCTGCAGCCCCCAGGTGCAGGAAGACAGGGCAACGAACAGCACAGAGCTAAGCCTGGTGGTTTTCAAGGTGAGGCTCCACTCACACTCTCCCTTACCTGACGATGAAATCAAACTCAGACCCTGCAAGCATCAGGACTCCGAGCAGAGTGGACACGGCACCATCCAGAACGGGCGCGAACATGTGCTCCAGGGCAAGCACGGCCCTGCGGTTCTTATCGCCAATCGCTGTCAGAAAGGCCTGTGGGATGAGAAGCGTTCAGAGGGTCAGGTCCCCAGTCCACAGGTGGCAAATGCTTTGCTTTGTCTGAAATGCTGTGAGCTGCCTTTGGCCATCCCTGACACTCACTCCTCAGAGTTTACTGTTTAGCTCCAGGAATGTTTAACCAGGGTGGCTCAAGCCTAGCCTTGATCTACGCTCACACTACAATGTCCTGGTTCCGGCCCAGGGCACGTTCGCGTCCATGTAAATCTTGAACCAAACCAAACCAAAACTACACCAAAATGTGTGGGAACGTTTTCTTTCACTGCCCCTCGTCTGTAAGTGTTTGTCCCCCTGAAGAAGCTCACAGCTCACACGGAGGCCTCCAGTTTGAAAGCACCAGTGTTCTGGAGGATGTTCTAGATGGTCAAGATCTTGCTTCCCCAAGGGCTCAGCTCAGTGTCACAGGCAACTGGGTGCTGAATACATGTCCTCTCGTGATCATGCCAAGAGAAGAACTGTCACTGTTTCAAAATGAGCACCACAAAGGCATGACAAAGAGGGACCAGACCTCCAGTTGGCCCGAGCCTGCCCCTGTGTACAGGGACACGTCCCTGCCGCCTTCTTCAGGTCAGGACTGCTTGACCTGTACCAAGTGGGACTGGGTAGAGGAGGTGTGATGTTAATCAGGTGGTTGGGGAACATGACCTAGGACCCTCTGAATGTGACTCAGGGATTATTCTTCCCTGCCTGCTCCCACAGCGGGACCCCAGCAGGGAGCCCTGTGCCTGGGACAAGTTTTCTCTCTGCTCAATGGTTTGGGCTGCTCTGGGATGTTCCAAAAGAGAGCTCAGAGAGGGCCGGGAACCCTGTGGGGCATCCCCATCACTCAAATGCCCTGTGCAAGGACAAGGAGAGTCATTTTTCTTACAGATGAAGAAACACAAGTATACACACTCATTCTATGAGTCTTATTTTCCCTAAAATGGGTTCTACTCTTTCCAGAGTTGGGAAAGACAGTGGGGTCAACACAGCTGCCTTCTGCTCTTGGGAGGAAAGGGGGTTGGAGTCCTTTTGCTCTGTGCCATATCTGGACCATGACACCATTGCCATGTGTCTCCCATGGCTTATAGTGAAATGCAGCAAAGTGACAGGAACCGCCTACTTCTTTCAGGACTCTCGGGGAAGAAGCATCTTTGTTAAGTCTATTCTGTCATGTTATAAACCTTGTAAGAACAGTAACTGTCTAAACAGTTTCACGTATAAGAACACCGTGTCCTGCCTGTAGACAGTGCTCTTGGATAGGCTTTTGAGGAGGAGCAAAACAGTTTGAAGCCTGCAGTTTGCATTTCCAGGATAAAAATCAGTTCTGATTTTTCTAGCACTCCTGTTTGCAATGCTAGCTCAAAGGCCGGGTCTTTCATTCCCAGCAGAATAAACGAATTACATGTCGATCTGTAACTCGTGTGCAAATGTTTCTCCTTTTTGAAAGAAAAGGGATTAGAATTACGTGTTTTCTAAATTCTGGGCTGGCAGACTATCATTTAAAAAAAAAGAAAAAAGCTGGGCACTGTGGCACAGGCCTGTAATCCCAGTGGCTCTGGAGGCTGAGGCAGGAGGATGGCAAGTTCAAAGCCAGCCGCAGCAAAAAGCGAGGCGCTAAGCAACTCAGTGAGACCCTATCTCTAAAGAAAACACAAAATAGGGCTGGGGATGTGGCTCAGTGGTCGAGTGCCCCCGAGTTCAATCCCCGGTACCCTCCCCCCCCAAAAAAAAACTCTCTTTCCTCCAAGCTCCATGAAAAAATGGAATTTAAGTAGGCTCCAAATTCAGAGAATATCATTTTTATATTAAGAGCTTTTAATCAATAATTTCAACCAAACATTCCTTTTAAATATCAAAGTTTATAATCTCTGGGCTGCATAATAAATGCCTTGAAAGACCAGAGATGGCACAGGTGGGAGACTTTGTGTGGACATGCATAGGCTGTGGCCACGGTGCCACGGGACGCCTGCCACAGAACTGCAAAAGCAAAGCGAGAAGTGACGTGGTCCAAGTCCAGCGCTAGGCTTCCTGGCTGGGACGTTCCAAGCCTACGTCCTCACTCAGTGAATGCCCACCAACAGCACCAGAGGCCCAGGCTCTCATCACGTCTGCATGCTGCTAAGAGCCTTCTGAACGGTTCTCTGACCTGTCTACACCATGGGCTTGTCTCTTGAACCAAACCGAAGACCTCTCTAAAATTTGATTTCCTCCAACAAAACATTCACAAGCATCGGACGCATGGGGGCGGGATTTCCTGTTGACATCAAGGCTGGTTCTCTTACTTCCTGCCGTCATGGATTTAAAGGCTAAGGGTCGGGGAGCGGGGTGGACATGGGTAGAAGAGCCAGCGCCCGAGTGTGGGGCACCGGGGCCTCTGCTCACAGGTCGAGGGTGGCTCCCTGGGCGCCAGCTCATCTCGCCTTCCATCAGGCGGTCCCCACCAAGCGGCTGGTGTGGTCTTGTTTCATCTCCACTTTATGACTGTTTTAAAATTGGGTGCCGGCATGCCCACGCACACACTTGCACACATACTCCGTCCTGGGAACAAAACTGGCAGCTCCTAGACCCAAGGTGATACCTATGACAGTCGACCACATCAAAAGAGCAGACTCCGTGGGGCTGGCTCTGATGCCAGTGTAGACACATCCCTCAGCTCAGGGCTCAAGTCCCTTGCGGTGCCCTTGTCCTCAGACTCCCCCAGAGGGAAAGGGCTCCAACGTTTCAGCCCTGAGCCTGTCATGAGATGCAGGGGGAAACATAAAGGACCCCACTTGGCCAGTAAAGGGGCTGGAGGAAACAATCCCTTTCATCAAATTGTTGCTTAAACTTTCTCCCTTACCAAAGCCACGTGAACGGTGAACTCCACCCCGATGCCGACGGAGGCGATCAAGATGACCACGGGCACAGCGCTCAGCTTGATTCCGATGAGGCCCATCATGCCGAAGAGCTCCACCGTCATCAAAGCCAGGACCATCACCTTGGAGAAGGCAAACAGCGAGTGATTAGGGTGGGGCACAGCACACACAGGTGTCCAACAGGGAGGGCGCAGAACTGAGGTGACCTCACTTCTCTGCAAGAGCAGGAAGACGCCTGTGGCCACATGCCATCAAAGGACTGACTTGCTGTGACCTTGGACAAGGTCCTCCCTATCACTCTGCTCTCCTGGGAAGGGAAATCCTGGAACAGTCCCTTTGTAAGGAGGAGCATAATCGGCCCCGTTCAGTATGGTCATGCAAGTTGCTTTTCCAATATAGCTGTCGTACTGTCGTGTAAGGCAAAAAACCATCAAAACGACTCCACTAGAGCCATCTGTGAAGAATTATAGCTGCACCTTTTACATATATTGGCCCTCTGTTTCTGGTCTTCCTCATCTGTGGATTTGAATGATCATGGATTGAAAATACTCTGTGGGGAAAACCCTGCACCTGTACTGAGCAGGCACAGAGGTTTCTCCTTGTCCTTACACCCTAAGTAAGACACTGTAATAACTACAGTCAGCATTTACCTTGTATTAGGTACTAGATGTCATCTAAACGTGATCTAAGGCTTACAGAAAGTGCATAAAGGTTCTGTGTAAGTAATATGCCATTTTATAAGACATATAGGTATCAATGGATTTGGGTGTCTGGGGGCGGGGTTCTGGAATCATCCCCAGGTAATGACTGTAGTTTACAACAAGGTCTTTTCTTCTGATTTGATTTGTTTTTTAGTACCAGGGATAGAATCCAGGGGCACTTAAAAACTGAGCCATATCCCAGACACCCCCCCCCACCTTTTAAAAAAGATTTATTTAGAGACAGGGTCTTGCCAAGTTGTTTAGGGCCTCACTGAGTTGCTGAGGTTGGCTTTGAACTTGGGATGCTCCTGCCTCAGCCTCCCAAGCTGCTGGGATTGCAGGCCACTGCGCCCAGCTTTCTGCTTTGATCTTAAGCATGGAAGCCATCCGTCGTCATCTTTCGGCCACTCCCCCCATATCCTACAGCCATGGCTTCTCTTTCTATCATCCCCCTGTGTGAAAGAGACAAGAACCTTCTATGTGTTGTTAGGTCTGGAATGTCACAGGTGACACTTCTGAGTGACTGAGTTGAAACAGTGAGTTTTGAGATGCCTCTCCCTCCATCCTAAAGGGAGCTCATGGGATGAAGGAATAAAAAATCCTGGAGGGTCAAAGCAGTCTGGCTTGGTTGGAGGGTGCACAGGCTAAGTGAAGATGCCTTGGCCTAGGTCAGGGGGAAGCCGGCAGCGGCGGGTGTGGGTCATGTCGCGGGGTCGCTGCACTTTGAAGAGATGAGGAGCAACTGGGGCGGACAAGCAGACCCTGGAGTCCAAAGGAGCGGCTTCTAGCAGCCTTTTATCTCTCTTGTAAAAATGTGTGTGTGGGGGGGAATGGAAAGAGCCGCGAGGCAGGTGCTGGAGTTTCTTGGGCCAAGGGGAAGAAAATACAAGTAAAACTCTCCCTGTATACAGAGGGCAGAGGGGGGAAGGCAGGCTCATTCTTCTTGCGGGTGGGGTGGCGGGCAGAGGGGAAGGTCGGGGAAGAATAATGGAAGATGGACAACGTCCATGGCCTGAGTACTGTGAAAACATCTGCAGACTAAACATTTACCTTTTAATGTACCTGCTGCTGCCCAAACTTGTGCAGAAACAAAACCTGGTCTCTGTTTCCATAATTTTGGCATTTTAAAGGTTCTACTACACTCCATGGAATTTAAAGGCTGCCATGATTTTATTGGACTCTACATGAAACTCACTTCAAATCAGAAAGTACTTTGGAGAATGGCTGTCCTAAAAACAGGGTAGCAGTGGTGATGATCACTTCCCTGGGAGCTAAAACATTCAAAAGGCTTCTTCCCTTGCTCGAACCGTGGCCCTGACCTCGTTATGTCTCCCTTTCATGTCAAACACAGAGGAGGAACTTCTGTGCACCTTTAAGTTGGGGGTCACAAAATGACACTGGTAGAATTAAGAAGAAAGAAAAATTTCTACTTCACAAATGCTCAGAGCTGAAACCAAAGGTGCTTACAAAGTCCCCCATCTCGTATGGCCACGTTTTCAGGCTGCAATGCAGGGGACACAAGATTACGGCCATTAGAGGCTGTACCTCTACCATGAGCCTCGCCACCTAGAGTAGAATAAATATATTCTGGATGATGCAATCGATACCCCACCTCCAAAGGGCTAGACATAAACACAACTTCCCGGCTGCAGAACGAGCTATGAGGAAAGGAATTTGACAGCCACAAAGACCCTTGTAATGAACTCACAATGATCCCAGCTGTCCAGGGGTTCAGCAGGAAGACCGCGCACACGAAGAACGTGCAGGCCAGTACCACGCTGATGGCCAGCAGCAGCCAGTGACGCAGGCTGATGTACTGCTCCCAGAAGAGGAAGGGGTAGCCGTTGGGGTAGCTGGCGAGCCCCAGGCTCGTGAAGTTGTTGCAGATGGTTCTCACTTTTTCAATGGCTTCCACAAAGTCTGAGGTGTCTCGCAAGCCGTTGAGGTAGAAAGGAAACTGGGCGTATTCGATGGGCTCTGCAGCGGGGACTGGAGAGAGAGGGCGCTGGTGAGAAAGGGCCGTGGTGAAGTGCCTGCCGTGCCACTGCATAGACGTGACACAAGGAGAGAGGAGCTTTGCAGAAAACCATGCTCACAGCCCCTCTTTTTAACATAAAGGAGAAACAACATTTATCTTGGGCTCTTTATAATGCTCATATTTGGTTTAAAAAATTTTTTTTTAAATTTTTTTCCTTTTTTGCAGTGCTGGGGACTATACCCAACGCCTCTTGCATGCTAGGCAAATGCTCCATCATGGAGATGCTTTTTAACCAATAATTAACCTTCTTTGTTTTTTTTGGCGGGTAGGATGGGCAAGCAGCCCATGATATGAGCATTTTTCAGCCCTCCATTCCAATCTTCCGGAAGCACTCGATCACTGTTTGTGAAGGGCCCAACACCTCAGGACTTCAATTTTGGGAATGCTTTTTGTCATACTGACACTCGTGAAGTCACCAAGTACAGACTGGTTTCCTCGATTGCTATGAGCACAAAATGATTCCAGGGTCATGCTTTGCTGAGAAAAATGCTCTGCTTTCTTACCCTTTAGCAATCCCACCAACTTACACCTCCCTTGCATCTTTGCTAATGCAATGCTAAGCCTTGGGCGACCGGGAAGAAACCCTCTTGCAACAAGCCTTTGGTTCCTGCCGCTGTGCACTGCAGACCCTCTGGGGTCATTCAGCTGACTTGCTGAACATGATTTGCCCTATTATAATCTCAACTATAAATTTTCATTAAGACAAGCCTTGGCTGCTTGCCACAAGACTCTGGGGTTTAGATACAGGGAAGCACAACCCGCTGGCTTCCCGGCCCTGCGAGCAGAGGACTCGTCTTCTTTCTCACGTCCTCTCTTGGCCCGATATCCGAAGCGCACACTGCTACTAATATCTCTAACGTAAATGCAAATTGAATCCACCAGAACCACCTTTCAAACTCTGGGCTGAGAGGTGAAAGGAAGAGGACACTGTTGTATACACTTCTCCGCTCTGGTTTAAACAGCTTTGACAGAGCACAGGTGCTTGGTGGCTTATAGGAATGACCCAACGTGCCAAAAATCCCTTCAACACCAGAGTTGACAAAGTTAAGATAAACATATAATCCCCGGCGATAAAACTCTGCAATAGTAAAATAACACTCAACCTGGAGGCGTCCCTGACGTTCACGGGAACAGCTGGCACTCAAGACCAAAGCCTGAGGAGTGTCTGAGAGTTAAGCTACAAAAGGAGATTAGAGACTCGTTTCCCAGCGTGAGCGAGCGTGGGTTGTATCCCATTACACATCCTCATCCGTCTCCCAGAGTTTTAAACTATAAGAAATATATTGTTCTATTTACACTTTTGAACCCTGGGTAGTGTCAACCGAGGGGGCTGCTGCCGAGCTTTGGGGAACGGGGCGAGGCGCCTCCGTGAGCTCCCAGGCCCCGCGGACAGCGTGCTACTTACTTCTCAACCGTGTTTCTGGCATGTAGTCGGCTTTGTCGTGGACCCACTCAGGTCGGTGAGGCCGGATGTTGGCCTGGGAGGCGGCGTAGGCCACGGGGTCATTGCTGACCCATGCGGTCAGGTAGATGTAGAAAGCGCTGGGGTTGATGATGCCGTCCGCATCCACCAGGCGCTGCGTGGGCAACTGCAAGACAAGAACAGAGGCCTTCAGAGACGGGTGCGGGGTGGACGCGCTCCTGCCCGGAAACCCGCGGGGCGCCACAGTGCATTTCCAACAAAGAACATGGCACCCAAGGAGAGAAGGTGTGCGGGTCCCACGGGAGCATGTGGGTTTCTCTCCAAACCCACTTACTGGAGAAGGCAATCCTCGGTTGTTTATAACACACACGGTCCTGCAGATGGCTCAGGAACCGGCTGAACCAATTAAATCTGAATGCTAAAAGGCTGTCTGCAGCCAAGGCGGGGAATGAACAATCTGGAGAAACATATTTATAGGAGGGGAAGGGGGGGAACCCTGGCAAGGATCCCCAAGCACGTCTGTGTGCAGTTAACCTCTGCTGTTAACACTGAAGGAAATGCCACCCAGTAAATGGAGGAGAGCTATAAAAATAAAACAACATCTGTATAAATTTTGCTAACACTAGCCTCCTATGACCCACGTATGCAAAAAAATGCCCGTCACCAGGGAGTGGAAGACCTGACATAGAGCTGCGGCCTTCTCGCTAATCTTATTTCTGAGACGTGGTCAGACCTAAGTGAGCCAGATCCCTGGGCCCAGCCAAGTCGCTCCCTCTACAGTGGATCTTGCCGGCTCTGCTCAGGTCAAGGTGCTGCAAGACGTGTGTGTGTGTGTGTGTGTGTTAGAAACAGTGAAAAAAAATTTTTTTTCCTGTTTATTTTAGATTTCAGGCCTCGTTCCAATACTTTTGGTCTTTTTTAACAAAATGAAAAAACCCCAGTGACAGTAGTTCCTAGAGAAAGAGGGAAGGGAGAGAGTGTGGAGGAGAGGGAGAGAACTAGACTTCGGGGATCTGGATTCAATTAATCCACAGGATACGTAACAACTGCATGTCTTCAAACCGTCTCTGGAATTACACAGCGCAGCTCCTGGCCGCCCTGCCCGAGGCATGCTTTCCTCCCTCCCAGGCAGAGGAAGTGATATCTGGAGGCCTGGCCCCGCCACATTTGTCCCACGGTGTCTTGGTCCCTAGCTCCACCCCAGCTCCCTGGGCACGTCCCTGCTATTGTCCCTCGGGCAGGCTCCTCTGCCCACACCCTTGTCAAGCCTGACAGCTCGCTGCACGCTGCTCTAGAGCGCCGACTTTCACACTCCATAATAACTCTGAACAATGTACTTTGTAAATCTGTCACCTTTCATGCCAGTAGAAAAGGAGAGACAATAAACAGAGCTGCTAAGATCATTAGCATGACGCTTTCTGCCTCAAGGTGAAGCCAGCAAACTCCAAAGAGCAGAGGGAAGAGGCTCTGCGGATGGCAGGAGTGGTCCTGACCCACCTGGACACACTCCAGTGCACGCCTGAGGAGTCAGAAGGGATGTGCTGGGACCCAAGAGTCACCAAGAGGATGCAAATGCACTGGGACGAGCAGCAGCTCACACGAGGGGAGGGCAGCAACCACAGTGGCAAGTCCACGCGGATCCCGAGGAGCTGCCCTCTGGAGGCCGCCATCAGTCTGTGCTCAGTGTCCAGGGCGTGGGTGCGGGTGACCCGAATGAATTAGGTATCAGAAATCCTCCAGTCCTTCCAGCAACCCTCTCCAATCCTCTAAGCCATCCAGCCAACCCGAATTCTGCTCATTGCAATGACTGCTACCCAACAAACCCATGTGTCCAGGTCTGAATACCATCAAGACCCCCGTGGTCACAGGTACTAGAAGGGGGAAGGACACGTGACCCAGCACTTCTAACCTGCACTGTCTCCTGCTCTTTATTTTGCCAATTATAACTGTGCTGGGGGTCAACACCTGTTCCCACCTGACAGAGGAGGAAAATGAGATTCCCTGACCTGCCGGGGGTCACACATTGAGCTGGTGGGATGAGGTAAGAATCAGAGCCCACTCGAGATGCTTCCTGCCGGTCCTTACGCCTCAGGTCCCCAGAGGGCACAGGCTGGGACCATGGACTACCAACCCATCTTCCCTATGGTAGCTGCCCCAGAGCTCCGCTGAGCCATGCCTGCAGAGACTCCCTGGGAGGACCTGAGGGCCGGAGTACCTGACTGACGTCCACGGGCTTATCGCGGCTGCCGGTCTGCACGAGGAGCTTGTAGGCCAGGACCCCATCGTCTGATCCGTTTTTGTAATTGTTTGGCATGATTTTCCCAGTTTCCCAGTCACTGTCGAATGCATCCTGAAGTCCTAGAAAAGGCAAATGTGTGGAATGCATTACAACTCTTAGCCAGAAGCCCCCTGGTCCCAAGGGGGTGGGCCAAGGACAGCCAGCAGGACGGGGGACTCCACAGTCTGCCTTCTACTTCCGCTCAGACTACTGGGTGTTCATGAATGGACAGCAGGTGGCTTAGCTCATTCATTGGTCAGAAGGGGGGGGAGAAAACACACGTTGTACCTTTAGAAAAACATAACTCTGCTTCTTCTCCCCCATGACTATCTGAGAAAGCAAGAGAGAAAGACACGGGGCTCATTAGCTGGAGGCGAGCCAGGGTTCTTCAATGCAACCAGAAATTCTACGCAGAGGGGT
Organism: Marmota flaviventris; assembly: GCF_047511675.1. Lineage (NCBI taxonomy): Eukaryota > Metazoa > Chordata > Mammalia > Rodentia > Sciuridae > Marmota > Marmota flaviventris. The sequence goes on from NC_092513.1 coordinate 70,380,336, forward strand.
AAAAACACATGCAAGTCCCCGCCTCAAACAGCAACTCAGCGGCTCCTGGAGCCCAGGGTGAGTGGACAGGACTGTCAATTCGATCCATCTGTTCGACTCGTGGAGCTAATACAAGCTGTGGGATCCGCTGCCAGGTTGTGTAAAGATCACAGCCAACACCTATTCCCTCCCCAACGCTCTTCCTCTCTGCCACCCTTCCTTCCGAAGGGGTGTGGGGGACGGGGAAGGGAGGGGTCTCCAGCGCACAGGGAAATACCTCACAGGGTAAATTTGGATCAGATTGAGAACAGGAAGCCACAGGCCAGTACAAGGAGGCTCTGTGAGAACAGATGACAAACCGCAAGCCCGAGGGGAGGGGAAGGAGAGAGCTCTCTGGGCTTGGGGGATGGGTGAGCCCACCAGCCACCACACACAGCTGGGCTTGGCCTCCATAATCAAAACCATCATTGCAGACCTGACGGTTTGGCTACAGCTGTAAAAAGATAAGCGTGTTGGAAGAGAAAACAGGGCCCTGGTGACCCGGCCTTAGGGTCTGAGCGTTGGCTGGCATACAAGCTCCTCCCCAGTGACCTCCCAAGTAGAGCCAGGCCCCACAGCTCAGGAAACCTCGGCTTTTGAACAAGCCCTAGTGCATGGGTTAGGCGGAGATGGGGAGCAGGCAGAGGGTTTACTTCATTTCAGGACACGCCTTGGGTGGCTTCAAAGACCAAAAAAAAAGAAATCTGGTTATGTGAGTGCTTGGAATGGTTGTGCTCTTGGGGTTTGAAGTTTGGGGGGTGGTTTATAGATTCCTTTTCCTCTGTTTTGAAAAACCAAACCCTCTTCCTGACCTGCTCTATGCACCGTTTTTATTTGAACAATTTGGGGATGAGGATGGGGGGCTGCGCAGGGAAAGGAGGCCCTGTTATAATGGGGTGAGCGTAGAGGACGCAGGCGAGACCACCGGGATGGCCACGCTCCCCACCTCCAGACAGACCGTCTCTCACAGGGAGGTGTGCTCGCAAGTGGTACTGAACAGATGTCATTTTATGACCTAGAGGTTTTATTTTTGAAAAAATAAACAGGAGAGGAAAAACAACTGCTCCCCTCTCCCCCACCGCTTGACACCCCACTCCAAATAGGCAGGGTCTGTTTGCTGGGCCACAGTAGGATTTTCATCCCTTCCTGACTTGGGTGGCATTTAACCGGGTCCCTGTTGACTTGTGACTCCTGGGAACCTGGGCCACCCCAGGTATTCTACACCATCGCTCATCCCTGTTCAAGTCCGGTGACCTCCCTGGAGACAGGCCCCTGGGTTTCATCATCCCCACTTTACAGATAAGGAAACTGAGGCTTGGAAAGGTGGAAAACCCCATAAGAGCCCATAGGGAGAAAGTGCCAGAGCTATTCTTTGACCCTGAGGGAGTCAGCTTGATCCACTCATGGCAGAAACTACCCTGAACACACAGTGGTGCCCAGAAGTGTCTGGTGAAGGTGTGTCTGGCCGAGACGGACAGAGCCAACTCCAGTACCAATGGCATCTGGTGGGGAATTTGGAAAGGCGGGACCCAAAAATTGGGAGCACATTTGTTAGATATATTTACACAGTCTTTTGAGGTCCCTTAGAGCAAAACCAAGAAGAAACACAGATCTGGGGAGGTAACCCTGCTGGCCAGTTAGCTTAACTTGTTTCCACGGTGCGGATCCCTGGGGTACTGTGCTCATCAGTAGACTGGAGGTTCTAAGGTACAAGAGGTCACCAACTGTACAGCACTGTTAAGTCCTTTCATGATTAGTTTGATATTTTCTTTTTTTTTTTTTTGGTACCAGGGATTGTACTCAGGGGCACTTGATCACTGAGCCATATCCCCAGCCCTATTTTGTATTTTATTTAGAGACAAGGTCTCACTAAGTTGCTTATCGCCTCGCTTTTGCTGAGGCTGGCTTTGAACTCGCCATCCTCCTGACTCAGCCTCCTGAGCCACTGGGATTACAGGCATGGGGTACCACGCCCGGCTCAAAAATATTTTCTAGTATAAAGTTCAATATATGGGACCTTAAATTATTAACCTAAACTTCACTTGTGGAATAAAAACAAATGCAATTTGTTTTTTATCTCCAATTCCACACCATTTACACGTACATCATGACACAAGAGATGATTTCCACATGGACCATTTTGTATTTTTAGGAGTAAAATCAAAGAACTATTGGAATGTTGATAAAGACTAATGAGTGGTATGGTTTGATTGGCAATTCCATAAAAAATCCAAGGCGGCGCCCTCCCATCACTTATAAACTACACAAAACGTTCATAAGGAAAACTGACTCAAGGCTTTTGGAAAGGGAATGTTCAAAGCCCCAATCAGCCTCTCAAAAGGTCCTCAAATCATCTCAGCAGCCAATGGACTCAGGCTCTGGTCATTTTGCGGCTGGGCCTCAGGAGGGTCAGACAGAGTTCCAGGGTGGCTGAGACCCTAACTGTGACCATGAATGGATCTCACCAGGCCTAGTTGGGAGCTGTCCACCCAGCAACCAAAATGTGATTCACATGTACCTTCACGAAAAAGGATTCCAAGTTGGAAAGCATTAGGTCTCTCACAGGATGGAAATAACGAGATCACCTGCAGTTCTGAGGTGGAGGGCCAGCCTCTGTGCTGCCCAGTGACCAGCAGGACCTAGCACACCACAGTGAGCCCCAAAGCCATGGTGGAGGACCCTGGGACACCTTCCTCTGTCCAGAGCCTGGCAGCACACAGCAGATGTCTTTTGTCATTTGTGGCAACGTATTTGCATGCCTTTGGTTGATGAGGGGAAAAAATGAAAAGCAGGGAATTTCAACTGCCTGGTTCTCTTTTAATTCACTGCCCGAAAACCATCGCTTTCAGGACTCAATGTTAAAAAAATAATAATAATAAAAAATAAGACTTGGAACAAATTCAAGTTCATCCCATGTGCATGCTAAGAAGTGATCATCATGTCACGGTGGTCTCTTCACCCTCCTCCACAACAAAAGTCAAATCTGGTATCGATGTATGAACGAAATTCTTAGTAACACAAGTTAAGGCCAGAAACTGTACCGAACCAATTTCCATCAAGTTCAAATTCAATCAAATTCAAGCTGTTTCCCATCTTGTGCAACTCACAGGGAAACTGCTGTCTAATCTTTACATACAAGCGTACTGACTTAAGACCCAAAAGGACACTTAAATCTGTGTTTAAACAAGCCTAATTAAGTGGGAAATTAAGACAATCATTTGGATAATCTAAGCCAAAAAATGTTGGGGCTATAATTATTTGGGTATTCCAGTAAAAGCATTTTTGCTTGAATTGTGTGGATAATGATGCTGATTCTCTACTTCACATTGCAATGTGTCAACACAGAATAAATGAACAGATGTTCTTGGAATCACTGAATACATTTATATTCAGTCAGTTAGCAGGAACAAATTTAGACAATTTTTTTTTTCCTCTAGTTGACTAATATTTCCTAGAAATGTTTCTGAGAGCAAGGTAAGAAGCCAAGAAAGGCATTTTAAAGCAGATTTTGATTATTTATGAAATAGTATGAAATGTGATTACGCATTAATAAATTGACTTCATTTGCCAAATCAGAAGACGGTCAAAATGGACCTGAATACCAGCTAAAGACTGTGAGTGACGGTGCTGTCACGCAGACCCATCAACTATAACAGATGCACTGCTCTGGTGGAGGCAGTGTGTGTTGGGGAAGGAGGGACGTGAGAAACTGTGCCTTCCACTGAGTTTGCTGAACACTCAAAACTGCTCTAAAAATTAAGTCCATTAAAAATAGTTTTTTAAAGACGATCAAAATATGGAATCTTGATTTTACTTGGTACCCAAACTAGCCACCAACCCAAGAGAGAGCCACAAAAGCCACGGAGCTCCATATTGTACCACGTGCTTTCCCTTCTGCTAAACGTGGACTCGTTAATTCTTATAGAAGTTCCTGCGCCACCCGCTTGGGTTATCTGCCTTGTTTGACAGGTCAAAGCCCATTGGGGGAGGCAGGTGCAGGAGCAGGCTACCTATGCATTCGAAGGAACGCTTTGAAGTTGATGGAACATAATGTCAGTGCTGTGTTGCAATCTACGGCCTGAACCAAGGGACAGAGGAGAACCTTCCAGGGGAGCAGGCAGCTGGTGAGGAGCACGGCCCCCGTGTGCTCACCTTGCAGCCAGTCTCTGAAGTGGTGCAGCCACATCTTGGGGAGCTGCTTGTCCTCCTCCAGCATGACGTACTTGACGTCGCTGAAGCTCCTGTGGAGGTCATACAGCAGGTGCTGGATGTGCGGGTAGTCGGCCTTCTGCGTGACGATATACATGTTGTAGAAAGAAAAATACTTGAACTGCGCGGCGATGAAGTCATACTCCCTGGTTTCCCGAGGGACAATGTCGGTAAGGTCCAGCCCGTCTCTCACTCGGGTGGTCCCGTAAAGGCTGACCCCCAGCAAGCCCAGGAAGAGGAAGATCACCACGACCTGTAAGACAAGAGGCATGGAATCAGCCTGGAGGGACCCTGCGGGCTCTGCAGGACAAGCGTGGAGGGTCTGTCCTGCCCTACTGGCCCTGCCTGGGCATGGAGCACTTATTCTCCCAGAGGGGGAAACGTAAAATCCTAGGCAGCACATTCCTAAATAACCTCATGAAGAATAAAAATGATTACAGCGTTAAGGAGTCAATCTAAACTCACGGGAATACTGGCTAAAAGGGCTTCACTCTACAGAAGGTGCGCTCGGGGCCTCAAGCTCTGCGGAATCGACTCCACTGACATCAACATGGCCAGATAAGAAAAATAGAAGCACTCTGATGAACCCCCAAGGAGCTGCCTCCCTTCCACGCTGAGGGAAGGGAGAACGTGACGTGGCAGTAGATTACCTTGGCTTTTGGTTTCAGGAGGAAAGGCGCATAGTGCTTCTCTGCAAAAGACGAGAGTGTCCATTTGGTACAGGGGGGCTCGAGGCAGTGGAGGCTGGAGTCAGAGAACTGGGAGAGAAGGTCCCTGGTGGAGCTGGCACTCTCCGGGCTCTGGCAGCTGAGGGTGTCCTGGGTGACGGTGACAGGTTGCACAGAGATCTCGGAGCGCGGCTCAGCGGTGGTGTAGTAGGCGTGCGTGTGGGGGTCGTACTCCGTGCGCAGCTGCACGGTGGACTGCATGGTGATGTGCGTCTCGTGGGCGAAGCTGTGGCTGCTGTAGGGGGGTGGGGGGCTGTAGCGGGCGTTCCCATGAGGCTCTGTGTAGGCCTGGGGTTCGACCTGAATCACTCTGCTGACACAGGGGCTGAAGGAAGGGCAAATGTGTTGCAGGTTACGCGGTGACATGGTGACAGAGAAAGGCTGCGCTCGTTTTCCCTGATGACGGATGCCACCCATTCAAAGAGCTGAGTTTGTGGACTCCTGCAACGTCACGTGACTGACTTGGATGTGGGCCTGATGGAGGCCAAATGAATGGCTGATCCTAAATACGGTTCATGTGAGGATGCACCCCTTCCAGCACTCCCCTACACCCCATGGTTTTTCTAGGTGGGTGTGCTTCAAGCTGGCTCTGTTCTAACACAGAGAGCTGTGAGACACTCCCACCCTTCAGCAAATGTGGGTCACAGCCACCAGAACCCCAGGGGTTATGAGAACATTCTGTTGTGGGAGGGAGAAGCCTTGGGTCTGGGATGCCCTCCCAGGCAAGCATCCAGGGTCCATCTGTCCCTACCTCTGCCCCCGCCAGTCCAAATCCTGCTAACGACCATGTTCCCTTATGAGACTGGAGGGGTTCCCTCAACAGCGCCCCTCTGGACCCCGCCAAGAAGGGCCACAGCAGTCTGAAAATGTACCTTGTAAAACAGCAGAAAATATCCAATCTCCTGTCCTCGCGCCGATACAAGTCCATGCTGAGGATGGCAGGGAAGATGAGCAGCACCATGGCAAAGTTGAATACCACCACCACCGCAGCCTAGAAGAGAGGGACCTGGGTCACCCACACGCCGCCCCCGCCGGCCAGAGCATCCCTCTGAAATAAGATGCTTCAATAACATCTGCTGCCATGGAAAGTGCGGGGAGATGGTGGAGTTTCTTGCCACTTTTCTCCTCTCCGTCATCAAGAGACCATGTGGCTACAAGAGGTCCCCTCCTGCAGATCCTTTCTACCTCCAATAACTCCACGACCCCAGAAGGTATAACGTGAGACTAAACAGACCACCGCTCCTGTCTTTCTGGAACCCCGACCACACCAAAGGTAGAACCGAGAACGTCCTTGAGACGCTTTATTGCAAAACAGAGAGACGTTATTTCCCTTGCAGGCGTTTCCAAGAGTTCACGCAGCCCCGATTTTACACTGAGGAATCTGTACATAAAGCGGGTCGAGTGTATAAAAATGTCACCTTTAAAACATAGAGTTTCACACATGTCCCCTGAGGTTTTTAGTAGGCACATTCCAAGTAGCCTCAGGAGTGGCCTGTGGGGTGTGTGATCGAGGAGGTCAGGGAGTGAAGCAGAGGGACATTCCTGTGTGTGATTATACTACACAGAATAAATAAGTGCGGATTCAAAAGTCACGCCGTCACCTAGAATAAACACAGGGCTGGACTCCGCAGAGCTTTGGCAAATCTCCTGCTGACCTAGTAAAAATTACAAAATCTGGGCTGTTAATAGGCAAAGTCAATGGAGGACAGTCCCCTTCAGAAAAGCAGGGGAAGAGGCAGAAAAGAAAAATGGACCTGGAATGCTAAGTAGCCAGGAAATCATCAGAAATTTGCTTAAAAATTTAAAAACTAGTAGGTCTCTAAAGGAGACCTTTTCAAACTAGGTAAACAGCTCAGACAGAGGGAAGAAAGTGTGGCTATAACTGGTACCTAACAAATCAAGGGGGACCTCACAAGAGGACTTTGAAAGGAATTGTGAATGTGGGCTCCAGGTGAAGGAGGAGGCCTGAGCCCTGCCTTTCAGCAACGAATCCCCATCAAGTCTAGGAAACCGTAAGCAGCCAGGCACCTCATCTGAAGATTACTGAAGAGGTTCTATCTTGAAAATTCCTCATCGATTAAAAATCACAGAGCATGTTACCTTACCAGTCTAATGTATGCAAGGCATGTTATCGACTTGACAGGCAGGCCTACACGAAGCAGCACCTCACTATCATGACCAGGGAGGTCAGCTAAGAAACAGACACTTTCCTTTTTAAACTTTAGTCCTGTGCTGGGTGCTGGAGATGCAAAGATCTCTACGACTGCTCAGAGACAGGCAGCTACAAATTACAATCTGGGCGGATGCATATAATGTGTACATTATATGATACATAATGATAAAAGCAGATACCACCCAGGTTCCAGAGGAGCTCAGAGGGAGAGTGTGGGGGTGGGGTGGGGAGAGCTGTCTGTCAAGGAAGGCCTCCTAGGATATGGTTCTGCAGGGCTCAGGCAGGAGCAGGGAAGGCCTACATGCTCCATGTAGAGGAGATAGGACTGGGAGTGTCCTCCTGGGTCCAGGCACTCAGGACCACAAGGAGAAGGAATGGGAGACTGGCAGCTACTACATGATTCAATTCCCACGGCAACCAGGAGGTGGACACTCTTATTGCTACTGACAGAAACCATCACCCAAACTGCAGAAGAGCCCATCTGCCTGACGTTTCCCAGTGGACTGGATTCACATGCAGCCTCGACGCAAAGCCCTCGGCCCAGCTGAGGATGGGGAGTTCTTGTAAGATCTGGTGGCCGAGAGGGTGAACTCGGACCGGGTTGGACCCCTGACCCATTAAACAGGGAATGCTGGGCAAACAGATGGGACACTGAGGATGACTTCCAGGAAGACGTCCCGGGGACCGGATACTTTCCACTTTTTAAACTACAGTCATTTACAACTCATGAATGAGATGTAGAGAATAAACTGTGCACCTCACTTTGGGCCAAAGTCCCCAGGATGAGGAAAGAGCCTCTGGTGGGCAGAGCCACCCAAGCCAATCCATGCAGCCCGGGCACAAACCAGAGCAGAATAGTGAGGCTGTGCGTGGTGGCCGGGGAGCTGCCGATCCTCATCAGCCACAGAAATCCTACAGGCACTTGCTCTGCCTCCTGAGGTAGAAATGGAGGGGTGAAAGAAGAACCCCAAAGCCAAATCTCATCGGACTCATTTTTTTTTAATGGAAGATTACACATGTAGGGAGATAGAGAGTCTGCAAAGAAAACAGCAGAACTTCAATGTCCTCAGAAGTGTACTAAAATAGCAGATGCGAACAGCAAGGATTCCTTGGGAAGAGAAGGCTAACTGCAGAGGCAGAAGGGCCTTTGAGAAATTCTAAGAGAATCAGAACCATGGATGGCAATGATCTTGCACTGTCCAACCACTGTGCTTAAAGAAAATGTCCTTAATCCCAGAGCGTCTCATGAGTCACCTGTAGGGGGACCTGTCTAAATACTTGTACCACTGCAACAAGCAGGGCTTCTCATCTGGAAGGATTCACTGAAGAGCCCAAACCACTGGGTGACAGCACAGACCTGGGGAGGACATTGGGCCCAAAGAACTGCAGATGGGGCCAAAGCTTTCTGCCACTGTGGTGGCATCTGGACGGAGGGATCAAGGAAGCATATGACAATTTCTCCAGGCGGGGAAAATCTGTTTTGCTCATGCTACAAAATCCAAAGGTCATGTGGATTTATTATTGGACAGACCCACTTTGGGTCTCCTGTTAACCTATAGCATGCTGCAGACACAAAACACAAATACCCAGAGTCACAGCTTACCACAGGCATCTTAAGGAAAGAGAAGCCACATCAGGGTCAATTCTGAATGTCAATGCATATGAAAGGGAACAAGGGTAAACTTTCTGATGACCATGCAAAAATCTTGCCACATTTTTACTTTCTTTCTTTTTTTTTTTTTGTGTGTCTTTTACATTGCCCTCCCTGCCATTTCTTATTTTTAGTTTTGAGAAAGGGAATGAGCTGAAGAGTCACGGGAAGCCATTGGTCTAAAAGAGGACTTCCGGAAGCTGCAGATGCAATTTTCTAAGGCCAATATGGTGACTGAGAACAGAGGCACAGGACCCACAGTACTCATCTGGTCTCCGTGAGGTGCTTACCTTGGGAGAACCCAGCGCACTGGTTTGTGAAAGGCTACTGCTCACAAGGGGACTCAGGTAGCTTTTCAGAACACCACACCACGGGATGTCACCAAAGCAGAGTGTGCCTTGATGAACCATCGTATGTACTAAGAGAGGAGAGGAGAGAACGAGAGAGGGGAAAGAAGAGGAGAAGGCGTGTGAGCAGCTGAGAACCGAGAGGCCCAAGGACAGCGAGGGAAAGGCCGCAGGCAGGAGGGGTGGAGGAGAGAGCGAGGAGAGAGGGCCCGCTGCTCAGAGGCTCCAGGACAATTTCGACGCCAGAACCTGCAGCACACGGAACAAGAACGAGGTGCCAGTGGGGGTGGGGCAGACGCACGCCTGTGCAGAGGGCCCCGGAACTCCAGCTACACTCTGGGTTTTACAGGCATCCTTCACTTCTCTGTCCTATTACTGAGCACCCAGATGTGGTCACTTCCTGTGTGCGGCTCCCACTTTCAGATGCGATTTCAGCCCTTTATTCACACACTCTGTTTCTATAGACTTAAGACAATCTAAATAAATAAATAAAATGCCCCTTTTCAATATTCTCTTGGGGCTGGCATCACGGTGACTGGCACATGATCTCCTCTCACACTCTATCTGACGCTGAATGTCGGGGAACCTCGGACTGCAAACGCAGCAGGATGACCCGCGGCTGGGGCCTCCATCAGCCATTAGTGAAATGACATTCAAGCACGTACTGACTGGTTCTCACGTGACACACGTGAAGACCAGGAAAGCGCTCAACGTGTTGACCCAAGTTTCAGCAAGAACCGAATTCATGATCTGTCAGCTTCTCTCTCTGGTCACCATGCTGGACCTTCTGGCGAGCCGCACAGCCTGGGCGAGCTGCATGAAGGAACAGATGAACAGGAGACACCCAACGTGGCTTCCTTTGGGAACTGCCCACCACCATGAGGGCCAACGCTCCTTGACCCTTTCCTCGAAAACAGCTAGAGCCTTAAAAATTGAGATTAACCTCCAATGACATTATGTGGTACCCAAGTCCTAGGCTACCTGGGTCAACCATCTGCTTCACCTGCTGCCGGGACCACTTTGGGGAGTCCTGTGACTTTCAAGTAACACCTGTGACTGATATCCAGCGTGATCCAGGGATCTCCCCTCCTGTGATCCACCTACACTAGCTCTTTGGTAGTGAGGGGACTCGGCTGGAGACAGGAGGGCAGAATACTGAGAGCGGATGTGCTCTGTAGAAAAATGGGAGGCACCTGAGTTTGCTGAAAAGAGACCAGAAGAAAAGAGAATAAGGGGACAGGAGAGAACGTAGAGGCCGACTCAGGAGAGGGAGATGGGGAGCAAGGGCCCCTGAGGGACGCACACTGCAGGAACTCCTCCAAGGCAGGGGACGGCCAACATACCCTCCTCCTGTGCTTTCTGATATTCGATTTTAAGTTACTGTCTCGCAACCTGGTCTTTGAACATCACTAAAATCTGCCTGAGGTCCTGGGGTCCTGGTCTACTTCAAGTGCAGCTCCCTGAGGCCACAGGCAACGGGTATAAGGCAGAAGGGAAGGAAGAAGCCCTGCAACTTTTGCAGGAAGGGTGTCAAGGTTTAGGTAGAAGCAGCACCTATTCCACCGACCAGAGCCCCCCCCCCCCCCCGCCCCCCGTGCTGGCGGGCTACGTTCACAGCAGTGGACATGCTGAGTGCCAGGGCACCCCTGAGCAGCCCCAGGCCCCACAGCCCTGGCAACCCACCTGGAGGGAGAATGCCCGCAGGGCAGGGATGGGGATGAGTGCAGCCATGAAGAAGGCGGTGACGTTGCTGATGGAGGTGAGGGCCACACTGGCGCCCGTCCGCTTGAGGCACTCCCCGGTCCTGTCCTGAGGATGACAAAGCAGAACTCAGAGCTGCACTGGGCACTGCCTGCCTCCTGGCGCGCAGACCCCGTAGGCCATGCAGACACACTGGCCTGGGGACAGGAGGGGTACTGCTGCCTTATGCCCCACCCAGCTCCGCTCAAGAGCACCCGATAGTCAGGCGTGGTGGTCAGGTGTGGTGTGGTCAGGTGTGATTCACGAATACCGCCACCCAAGCCGGAAGCCGCATGATGGTGACTTAAGTGTTCATTTTAAATATGATTTAAAACAGAAGAGGCAGAGGGACAGAGAATCCCAGAGAAGAAACAAGCGGTTTGGAGAGGGGATGGCAATTGGTAGGAAATGGCGCACGAGGACACCTGTTAGGGTTTGGCTCTGGAATGTGTCCCCCAGGCTCAGGTCAAGACTTGGTCCCCAAGGCAGCAGTGTTCAGAAGGGGGGCTTCTGGGAGTGGCTGGCCCCAGAGGGCGTGACCTCATCGGCAGCTGCCTCCCCTGAGGGCTTTTGCAGCTGATGGCACCAAATGGCACCAAAGAGGCGGAGCCCGGAGCCCAGAGGAGGAAGTGGGCAGGCCCTGGCAGGGTGTTTCTGGCCGCTCTTCCTTCCCTCCCTCTGTCTCTGTTTTCCAGCTGCCACAGGTGAGCAGCTTGGATCCACGGCATCCTTGATGCTCTGCCTCCCCTCAGGCCCAGAGCCATGGAGCCAGCCAGCCACAGACTGCGACCTCTGAAACCATGAGCCCAAACCAGGCTTTCCTCCTTGAAGTTGTTTTTGTCAGGTATTTTGTCACAGTGACGAAAAGCTAAGCCAAAACCCGTATTTCCAAAGGCACCCCAAATGGATCTCTTGGGACTTCTCACGGCTAATACACATCTGTCCTTGTGATTCCTCCAGCGGATTTTATTATTTAGAGCTAGTTACATGTCCTCTGCCCTCTGCCACATGGAGAAAAACTAAAGGACAAATACTCAAGAGCAGGAGAGACCTGGGGTGTCCCCCCGAGTTCCTTCCTTCGTTTTGCGATTACCTCAAAGGGGATCCTTTTATTCTGTCCCGTTTCACTAAACGCATGTGCCAGTAGGAAAACATCGTCCACGCCAACACCAAGAGCGAGGAATGGCAAGACCTGTGGCGAAGGCAGAGCACAGTGGCATCAGACGTGGGCCATGCGAGTAACCCTGACCCTGCTCACAACACCGTCCCCGGTGCCCTAAGGTACCCAGAGGGAGCTTAGGTGAACTCACTGCGGAGCGTTTACTTTCTTTGGTAGCTTACACCCCCAAAGCTGAGCAGTTTCAACTCCTGTTACCTCTCGAATACTAAGGCCCAGGTATAATAATTTCTTAAAGTTAACAGATGAGGAGGAATCTAACTCTGGAGCCCTGGGTTCCAGACCCCTGGACAGCACCTTGGGAGCTGAGGAGACAGGCAAACGCTCAGCCGGAGGCCCTGGGGGTGGGCCCTGCACCTTGGGCTTTCACAAGCCTGGGGGACTCTAACGCCCACCTGGGTTGGAGAATCTCTGGGATTCTAGTGAGTGACATAAACTGTCCTCAGTACAGCGTCTCTGCTAATGACTAGCCCGGCCCAGCTCTGCCCACTGCCCTGAGTGGCAGGTGGTCCGTTCCCAGACGGCCCTCCCCTGGTTTGAGTGGCATCCCAGCGGAAAGCCCAGAAGACCCTCTAGGTGACACGAATGTGTGGGGCAGGCCTGGGGAGGGGCTCATCAGGGGACAGTGGACAGGTGGCTCCTTGAGTACCTGAGTTGTTGCAGCGTTAAAGGAAATCCCGATCAAGGAGCACAGGCCCAATCCTGCTGCCACCGACAGGGCGACCAGGAGGACGCCTGCCAGCCCCACGGCACCCTGGGACTTGGAGCAGTCCCAGCGCAGCATGGTCAAGCAGGCATAGGCAAGCTGCAAGCAGAAGGACGGGGCAGGGGACACAGAACAAGGGCCAAACGTTAGAATGTGTTGCGATTCTAATGCTTTCCCACCCCTCACCCGGACCCAGAGGTAGAACTCATCAAACCCAACAAGAACGTGATTTTATAGATGCCACATGAAATGAGGGGGGACTCCCAGACAGGAACACTGCAAATGGGGGGACGGGGGGGGGACGCTTTACACAACCACTGTCCACACCGTGACGAAGCGGAGCTCTCTCTGTCCCGGGGCACGTGTTTGTTAAGAGCAGTTAAGAAGCAGGTGCGGGTCACGGGGAGATGCAAAAGAATCCAAAACCAAACCAAATCCAAAAACAACCTGACCCAAACCCCCCCCCCAGCAGCCCGCGACTGATCGTTACCATCAGTAAGTAGCCACTGGCCACGCGGATGACGCTGACATCAGAAAAGGATTTCAGGATGTCATCCAGGGTGGTGGTGGTGAAGGAGAGCACCTTTTGGGTGGAATTCTGGGCGACGCTTTGATGAACCACCTGTGGTCACAACACAAGGCTAAATTCCCAAATGGAATTAAAGCTTCCACAAGCGTCCACAGCACAGGTCTCGGGGGTCGCATCGCCCTAGCCCTACACTTCTTTCCGGTACCTTAACATCACAAAGTTCTGTGATTCAGGTGGACAACCCATGCCACGGCTAACGATCAAGGGAAAAACGGGGGCCACAGTGAGCCGGTGTCCCTGGACTCGCTCGGGGCACTGTATTTACGCCAGGGCGAAGCCCCCTACTCTGTCCCTCATGGCCCTATCCGTTTCCCCCTAATCCAGAACAACTCATTCTCACAGGCACTCCCCCACCCCTTCATTTGCTGGCCACTTTTAAAAGGTCACAGGCAGCTCAGTAGAGGTCACTGCTTGGGAAACAAAGGCCAGCCCCTGTCACATGACCCGACCCAGGGGCCTGCAGCTGTGGAAGGATCCTGTGCCTTCTAATGTTTTCCACACACCTCTCCTTGTTCACTTAAAAAAACACTTATGGCTGAGCTCCGGGGCTCACAACTGGTTACCAAACACGTTTTGGGGTACCCCGATTAGAATTAGCATCTCTTGGATATCGCCCTAAGACTTTTGCTATGAGGGAAAAGGAAAGCTTGCACCCCATCAAGTTCCCAGAATTTTAATCCGCGTTGGAAATGAATGTCACAGAAATAATGTTTTAAATGTCGGTGAAAAGGAAAGATGGAAGGCGACCCACGAGTGTGCCCCCAACTCAGAGATGGGTTTACCTCCACATAAGTCCTCTGCCAAGCCTCCAGGATGGCTGCCGCTTTGTCCTCGTTCCAGTTGATGTGTGACACGTACTCGTAGCCCTTGAAGTGTTCGTACATCTGCTTGGGAGTCATCAGCTGGAACATGGTCTGCAGGGCGTGGGCGCTGAGCAGGGGAAGTCGGTAGGAAGGCACATCAGCATCCCCAGGGAGCAGTCTCCCGGAGTGACCCCCGGCCACAGCACCCCCACTGGCCCCCAGCAGCTCTTCCCTCCCACAGGAGCACATGTTTCCATTCAAACAGGACTTGGCTGGTGATTTTGTTTAATAGATGGATGTACCAAACTAAAGGTGTAACCTTACAAACCTTTTACAGATAGACCCCAAAATTAAATTAATAGGCAATTTCCTTTCTCAGTTTCTATTCCATGCAACAGGAAGGGGAGAGGAGTAGATAGCTTGACCAGACCCGCTGGGTCCTGCAACGCACACATTCCACCGCGAAGTCCCCCCAGATGGCGGCTTTCCCGAGGGAGAAATCTCAGCGCCACACCTGACACTCCACTGCCCAGAGCCAAGAGGGACCGGGGGCAGCTCTTGCTTAGCTTTTAGCTCTTGGTCTTTTGTTTAACAGTGTGCGCCCCTGCCCGGCTCACATCTGCCAACACTGCCCGCTAGGACTGGTGTTCCTGGCCTGTTTTACGCATGCCCGATCTCTACATAATAGGCAGATCTTCTAAAACCCTCCAGTCAACAACCACAGTTGATGCACACTACAAATCCCTTCTAGAGAGATTCCCGCAAGTTGCTTTTTCACACTGGTACGGTCTGCTAATATTTCCTAATACTTGAGGCCACAGTATGGCAAGCCAGGGTAACAGTGAGGTATGAATACAAATACACTTGCAGATGTGTGTGTGGGGGGGTGGTTTTCAAGGAAAAGAGGAGAGAAGAGATGGCTCGCATTTTACTCTGTGTGCCGGGTTACCTGAGGAGCTTCCCAGTGCTGTTCTTGACTGTACCACCCACAATCAGTTCTTCCTGCCAGTGCATGTATTTTCGGGATAATCCATGGCATCCACCATTCAAAACAAGGGCCATATCAAGAGGCTAAAATAAAAAGACAGCCACATAATTACAGGAATTAGTAGGCAGGTCACATGCCTTGTTAAAATCCAGTACATTAAGGGCTTGTTTGTTTCAGAGAGAACATTAATAACTAGGCTAATGAGAGGCGTATGGCAAATCTTACAGCAAAATTTAGCTCTATAAACAAACTTAGTTCTGTAGGTGGAAAAAAAAAGAAAAAAGAGATCATGGAGAATGAAGTATTAAATATGAAAATAATAAAGAGAAGAATAAATGGAAATAAGAGCAGCTTTTCTCTCTGGCCCTTCTAAGAAGGCTCACGGCTGCACTCACTCGGGTTGAGTTCTTGTTGGGGGCTGTTGCAGGGCAGTCGGGATCAGCGGGGTTGAGGCAGGGGCGGTCCATGTACCCATGCCCCACTTCAGCCTTATTCAGCATCTCCTCCCAGCTGTCTACTTGATAATTTATTTTCTTTAACTCTTCTAGGAATTCCAAAGGGTCAAAGTTGGTCCACCGCAAAGGAGGTTTACCTCTGTGAAAGAAATCAGGAGGGGAGACCATGAGAAACAACTCTCAAACTCAGGAAAAAAGTCTGCATGTCTTGTATCCATATTGCAAGAGGCTTTTTGGTAATGCTGGGACTGGGGCATAAAAATATGCATGGTCCTTTCCTGTAGGTCTGTATGCAAACTTAAGTTAGGGAAATAATTCATGATTGAAAATGGCAAGCACAGGGCTTATGAGTTAAAGAATGCACCGCCCCCCAAAAAAACTTCATTGACAGTATATTGTATTTTATATCTAAAAAAAAAAAAAATTAGCCAATGGACACTTCTCTAAGCAGAGGAGTAGGATCCAAAACTTAAGGGGAGGGGGAAGGAGGGGGATCACATTGTCAAATTAGCACTTGCTGGTCTACTAAATACTTTGTAAATGTCATCGATCAAAATATTTGATCTCTGTTCCTTTTAACAATTCCATACTCGTGAGCTCTCTCTGACAGCCTGGCGATCAGGCGGGGGAGCCCCCTGTGGCCTCTGCCATCACCACCATCACAGCCACTTCCCCCCACACTCACTTTTGAATTTGTGCTGTTGACAGACCAGAAAGGCTTTTGGCTGCCTGTTATGTGGTTCAAACCACTGTAGCTGCTTAACCAGGCTGAAGTCATTATTCAGAATCTCCCAACCAGAAAACACAAAACCCCTTATTTCCCATCTAAAACTGTACACTGAAGGTCAGGGGATGGCCACTGCAAATTGCTTTTGCAGATATGTGCAAGCCAGCACAGAAACAATAACCCAAGCATCAACTCTTGCATAATTAACCGAAAATGTCTACACTGATTAACAATCATTCTTTAAAAGACGCGGTATATATAATATCCAACTGCTAGACTGTGACGCGTCCCCCACCCGGGCCTTCAAAGACAGGGCACTTCCTCCTTAAATGTCATTAATATGATCCAAAGAAAGGTTCGTATTTTACTCCACAGGAAGATCTTGAACTTTCAGTTGAAGGATTTTGTTCTGATCCACACCCACTAAAAAAAAAACCTTCTTCTTAAAAAAAATAAGTTAAAGGTCTAAGTGCCTGGTCTGCAAAACCACATTTTATAAAGAGTTAAAACAAAATCGCACATACTCTGCAATAATTTGCATTTTATTTGCATATAAATAGGTTGGTAAAAGTGAATGAAATTTAATGATGCCTACAGAACTTTTTTTTGAAAAGGGGAAAGCCATTCTGCTGGAATCCCCTCTTCCCCCACTATTCACTCAAAAAATGCACATGGAATTTCAATGTTTTTATTTCTTGTTCAAAACTGAAATAGAATCAACAAGGATGAGCAACGTCCGAACCCTGCATCTGAAGAGTTCAGAAGTCAGATATCAGAAGACGGGAGGACACTTACAGGAGGTACGCCGTCCCCGACTGTAACTTCGCCCCTTCCCAGAAGCAGTCCAAAGGTGTAATGATTAAACAAGGGTAAAGATATTCTATGATCTGTCAAGGTGAAAAAGAACAGGCCATGCATTAGGTGAACACATACCACTGGGGTGTTTTTGAGACTTTTTTTTTTTTTTTTTTTGCAAGACAAGAAAATATACCTGATCCATGTAACCGGTTTCTGTGATAAGTTCTCCTGATTTGTAACACAAATGTTCCAATTTCCACTGCCTATTGGAATGAAAAGCAGAGACAAAAATTTCTCATAGTGATGAAGAAAATTAGTGCAAAATCAGAACAATAGAACATATAAAAAGAATTGCAATTTCTACCACTTTTAAGCATCTGTCAAAACCAGCAGAGCTTTTGCCAAGTGGAGACCAGAAAGCTTGCTCTAATGAATAGATAATACTCGATTGTAATTAACATGTGGGGTGTTTATGTAAATGAATGCTACCAAAGTACTTGAAAAGTCTTGTTTTCTTAAGTGTTTTCCCAATAATCTTATTTACACCATTAATCTGCTTTTCCACATACATTAATCAACTTGAGGCAGCCCAGCTGACTCATCACAAATTCAAAACAAGCGAGGGCTAAATCAGTGAGGCTTGTGATGTACCCATGCAGAATACAGTATGCATTACAACACATCATAGATACTGTATGCTGACTTTTTTATTCATAAGCAGTGTTTGAAACAAACTTTCTTGTTCTTATCCAAGAACGTAATAAACAACATTTGCGGGGCTGACCACACTCTCGTGGAAATCACACCACATACACAGATCAAGAATTAACTCGAAGTTTTCTATAAACCGTGCTTTCTAAATGTGTTGATGAAAAACAGGAAATATGGAAGAAGAATCCAAGAGAAGCAAAAACAAAAAAAACAAAATAAACCTCCCCTTAAACTGCTCGTATCGGTCTCCAAAGGGAGGCCTGTTTTCATCTAATGGAGCTCTCTAGACTTTAGCCTCTTCCCTGCGCCTCCTGCTGGACCTTCTTAAATGGCACCTTTCTGCCGATAACCTTTGACCAGTGCTGATGGAAACAGCCCCCTTCTCTAGAGCATCAGCCCGCACTGGACAACTGTAGTGGGCACTGCCCAAGCATGGCTTTGTCCCTGCCTATCTGTATGGATGTCTCTCCTCTCCCCAAGAGTAGGACTGATGTCACCCACCCATCCATCCGTCCATCCATCCATCTACCCCTTTACCCACCCGTCCAACTCTTTCAAGTATGTATGTGTCTATAAATGTATGTACTCTCACACACACACATGCATGCGTAACACACATGTATAAATATACATACATGTAAAACACACACATAAATACACACATTTTAACTCTGTATAACATCAACACAGAACCGCCAACACTAGTAGGTTCTCAGTATCACCTGATTACTTGTGCTTGTTTTAGAAGACGTGGCTGTGCATTCACTGACCTTAGAACCCGAAGACAAGGGGTTAGAACCTGGCTCCACCATTTAATGGTCCTATGAGCTTAGATGAAGGCTCTCATAAGTCCCAGTTTTTTCACCAAAAAGAAGGAGAGCTCAACTACATGTGCATTCGTAAAGTCCATTCCAATGCATAAAATTGTTCGGGCTCCATCTTAGCTTAAAGGTGTAATTTCAGTTTACAGACCCTCAAATCTTCTCCTGAGGGACATACACGACAAACCCTCTCAGGGCAGGGGCTCTTATCTTAACAACATCCTGGGCACACACACAGTGGTCCTGACCATCCACTTTCAGAGTGTTTGCTAGGCTTCCCTTGCAAATCTGCTCTGGGCATCTGCTATCTACAGTTTTTTTTTTTTTTTTTTGGGGGGGGTTGTTTTTTAAATACAGACTTAGAGGTGAGCTGGTCCAACCCAGTGCTAAAATACCTCCTCTTGTTTCCTAAGGTCCTTTCACACACACACACCTGATCTGGGAACCACCTGAGGATGAGACAGATAGCTGACAGATGACTTTCCCAGATGTGGTGGTCCCTGGGGTCCTATCTACAGCTGGAATGGGTCCCGCAGCCAATCCAGGTGTATCCATAGGAATAAAGTCAGAGCAGGGACAAGCACACGTCCTAATCAGGTTCTCTTCTCTAGGTCTCCCTGGTTACTGAATGTCTATGTTGCAATTTCTTCACTTCTACTGTGAAAAAAATAGTTATCTGTCACCCCCTTAGAGTTCAACAGTGCTGGAAAGCCTACGAGAGGGGGTGAAGTTGGATGAAGCCCACTCAGGGTCCTCTAGAAATGGAGTTTAGTGATGGCCATCTGAACAGGCTGTCAGTCAATCAAAAACGGACCGCCTGGCCTGCACAATGGACCACATGTGTGGTTCCTGTCCTGCAGTGTCCAACAGTTTACATACATTAGAACAAGGATTGTTCTGTTCCAGAACTCTTCCTAAACTTTTACTTGACTCACAGCATTGTTAAAGTCAGCCATGAAACTAAAAGATGCCTTTTTTAAAAAAGGTGTGAATCTACTTGAGGTAGGAAGGATTCCCAAGGAGGCTCCACCCCACCCATTTGCTTTGTGATGTGCCAACTATGGATTAAAAAGAAGTAACTATTTCCTAGTCCTTCTTAGCATTATTTATAAGGTAAAGAAAGGCAATTTAAAATATAGCTGCTCTGAAAATAGCTTAAGCAATAAAGACAATTTACTATGTTACCAATACAATCAATTTTGGAAAAAAAAGAATACCCTTAGGCAATGAAACATTTAATAGCCCAGATATACAATCACCCAAATGGATCAGAATCATTCTCTCTGGGGGTGGAACCAAGATACTTACCAAAAACACATTATCAAGCATTGGTTGAACATTTCTAATATGAAAATCTGAAATGCTTCAAAATCCAAAACTTTTTGAGTGTCAATGTGATGTCACCAAGTGGGAAATTCCACACCATGAAACTCTGTTTCATGCATGAATTGCTAAAAATATTATATAAATTATCTGTAGGCTATGCTTATAAACTGTATTTGAAACACAAATGAATTCTGTGTTCAGAATTTGGTCCTATCCCCAGAACAGATTATCTTATTAGGTCTATGCAAATTTTACTCCAAAACCTAAAATAAAAATAAATAATAAAAATAAAACAAAAAAGAAACACTTCTGGTCCCAAGTATTTTGCATAAGGAATACTCAACCTTACAATGTCCTTGCTTTGTTACCAAACTCTGAAAACCAAACAAGTTGAGGGGGGGGCGGCGTGGAGAAGACTCAGTGACAGAGGTTCAATCCCCAGGATGGCAAAAAAGTTTTACTAGAACAACACACCAGTTGAACTGACACTCAAGGTACATTTTCCAGGCAACTTTGCTAAGCAGGGACCTATGCCAGCAGCGCCTTCCCGCCGCCTTCCCAGCTGGCCTTACCTGTTGTACATGTACACGTGGACCCGGCTGGCCTGGAGCGCAGAGTCCAGGTGTTGCAGGAGCGCTTCTGTGGTCAGGACATTAGCACCTTCTTCTTTTGGGGTCTGTATCATGAGCTGAGGATTAAACATGGCCTCTTCTCCAATCTTCTGGCGAGTATAATTTAATTCACGACTTACTCGCCCACCAACTGACAGACATGGACAGGTTTCAGTGAGAACAAGAAAAAAAAAAAAAAAAACCAACAAAACAAACAAAAAAACCCACATCACCACAGATTCCTGTCGTTACCTCACAACGGAGGCAAGTTCCTACACAATGAACACACTCTGGCCATGCAGTGGTCTGTTTGAGGAGCAACACTCATTTCATTAATGGTAAGGTTAACCTTGCACACGATAAATATGTTAAAAAATACTCTCTGACCTGCATGTCACTTCCGCAGACCTACTGGATGTGTGCTTTGTGCACATTCTAACTAATTTGCCATGTGTCTGAAGGGGGAGGGGGGCAGGAAAACTCAGACACCTTTTCCTTGTAGACTAGACCAAATAACCCTGTTACAATTTCTTTCACTTGTATAAACAATGTGCCCCTGCAGCACATTTCAAGATAAATGGCTTCAATTTACACTCTTCTCCTAAGTAATCTGGCAAAGGTAACAAGGAAATGTTTCTCCTCGTGGAAAAAGAAACAAGGAAAGGTGGCAAGTGTGTGTTGGGCACCCCAACTTGCCAGGAGAAGATAAATAATGTGATTCAAATCAGATGCACCCGGGGAAACCCCATGGAGGGGCAGCAGGCTCTATCAGCTGGGCCATCACAGGCAGTCCCTGGAACACGGTTCTATCCGAATCATCCAGAAAACACAGGTGCAGGTTCTGAGTCACCTAGGGGTGGGTGGCCTGCGTTCAGGAAGCTTCCCAGGTGATCCTGCACCAACCCAGCCCTTGGGTAGGTTGGTCAGAGCTGGGCACAGGTGGCCAAACCATTGGCACCGATTCTGCTAATGCCTTTTTTCTCATCCTCTCCATTTCACACCCTGAGGCCCAGGCTTTATATTCTATCCTAGTTTTGAACCAGGGAAACTTTGGAAAGTAGCACCTGCCCTGGAAAGCGTCTTGGGAGGATGGTACAGAGAGAGGACCCTAGAGTGTCTCCCCAGGCCATGCACTTGAGGGTGAAGGGGGCGGGTCTGAGGAGTTCCTAAAGTCGCTGATAAGTTGAATTTTTGCTGAAAAGCAGGCCTCCTGCTAGAGTTTAGGAAAAAAAAAAAAAAACTCAGTGATTTTAGCTTTCCCACGAGGAGGAATCTTTTTTCTTCAAGTTTAGTATTCAAGGACATAAACATTTGGTTTGGGCAAGTAAATAAGTACTGGGAACAGCGGGGCGTTTAGTTCTTTTGGCATATTTTATAAACAAGGGGGCAGGCTAAAAAGCAAATAATGCCCTCATTAGGAAAACTAGCGCAGAATTTCGGGCTGGCAGGACCCTCTGTGCAGGTTCACGCAGACGCCAAGGCCGCCTGGAGCTCCAGGGTGAGGCTTGGGCAGGAGTGTGTATGCAGCAGTTGGTTCCTCCAAAGTATCAAGACTCCTGTGTGCTGGCCAACAGCCGTGGGGAGTGGCTGAGGACCTTGCAATCAATTTTCAATTAAAAACACCCCCGGGGCTGGAGGTACAGCACACTGTAAAGTAGCGCTGGCCTGGCATGCCCAAGGCCCTGGGTTCCAGGGTGGAGGGGGTTCTGGGAAACTACTTGCCACACAGGCTCATTTGCATAATGTTGCTGATGGTATCTTCCCTGAAACCCTGCTACATACAGCTGCCTGAAGGCAGCCGTTCATCCAGCAGGAATCACAATATATTCTACCAGGAGGACTCAATCCACATCTTGATGGTAGGCGGTTAAGTGATGCCCAGGGAGGAGGTGCCCGTGGAGATGGCCTGGACTTGGCAAGACTCCCTCTGGCCTTATCAAAGCAGCTGACTGCAACTATGTAACCCACAAAGGGGCCACAACCCAGGAGATAAGTGCACACAAAATAACAAAATCAAGTGGGAGGGGCCTGCGCTGAGAGTGGCCTCTTACTACACTCTTCCAGACCAGCTGCACGATGGGTCCATGATTTTAATCACAGGGATTTTCAGAAAGATTGCTGTTTCCATAATATCAAATGGAGACCAGCCAGGTCAGGGGGCCACATTTGTAGTCCTGACTACTCAGGAGAATGAGGCAGGAGGGTAGCTATTTCTAGGCCAGCTGGGGTTACTTAGCCTGACCCTGTCTCAAAGTGAAAAATAAAAAGGGTCGGAGATGTCACTCAGTGACAGAGCATCCCTGGGTTCAACCCCCATTACCCCAAAAAATAAAACAAAAAAAAACGAAACAACTTCATGGTCTCCATTATATTTTCACAATGTTTATTAAAACAAACATTTTAATAAAGATGTACATTTGCCATGACTCTGGAATTAGAAATCCTTTTGCTCTTCTACCTCTTTGCTCAAGTGATCATTACAAATATCTTGGCAAGGTGACGAGCAACTTCAGCCAAGACAAGACTAACACCACAGATGACCAAGCAAGTAGAGGTCAGACCTGAATTCTAACGTCTGCTCAGCCCCCTGTGCTTGATCCTACTTACAAGTACTGTTAAGTTAATTTTTACATATTACATGGCTCATTCCTTGCCTAACATTTCAAATATGAACATTCTTGTGAGCTACCATTCGTTTTATGGTCAGCCGTGGTCAGAGCAAGTCCTCAGTTGGCAAGCATTTGTGAAGGCGCATCCCGTGTGCCAAGGGGTAGGAATAGTTTAGGGGATGAGATCTGTGTACTCTGCTGCTACGTTCCAAGAGACTCGCTGGCCAGTGACAGGAACAGGCGATACACCAACAAGTCAGTAAGGACATTTTTATAGCATGACAAGTGCCAGGAAGAAGTAAAGATGGCAGTGCCAGCTTGGGTGGTGGAGAAGGGGGAAGGCTACTTCAAGTAGGACAGCTGGGAAGACCCAAAGGGAAGTGACGTTCAAGGTGACTGAAGAGCTGGGTGGAAATGTTCTAGGAGAGGAACAGCAGAGCCTCAGGTTTGGCTCACTGCGAGGAGAGAAAGGAATACACGTGCCTGGAGCTTGGTGAGCCATGAGGATGTCACTCACTGCTTATGTGGGTAGACTTAGCTCCTTCTCCAGTACACCTGTCATCAACAGCATGACACTCAGATGGTCTTACATCAGTGTTCACCCAAGGCCCCATGGTACAAGCTACAAAATCCAAACTCCTCTAGACAGCCACTTGACAGACCTGCCCGACATCTGCAAGCTGTCCTAGCAAAAGTCCATCCCAAACCCTGGCTGCATGACAGCCCAGAGATGTCCTCCTTATCACCCGCAGCGCAAAGTCTTGAGCTCAGGACATGGCCCAGAACCATTCCAGGTGACACAAATTACAGTCAGGGCCTGAGAGAAAATGGTGTTCTCCTTTCTCTTTTCCATTTCCAAGGTCAAAGTCTTTATATATTCTGAAAAATAATCTAATGTTCATGAAATACTGCAGAGGAAAATAACCATAGAGAACAGAACAAACTGCCAAATCCAGTATTTATTAGGCAAACGAAGGCATAGAGAACCAGGTTAATAGCCATGATATGATGGCTGGGTGGGGTTCTATGAGTAATTTTTACCTGCTTTCCTTTTGGGGGGAGGGGTTCTCTCTAATTTTAAGGTTTTCTTCAAGAAACATGTATAGTTAAAGGCTTCTATGTGAAAAAAGACAAGGAAAAAGAAGAAAAGTGTATTCAAAACAAGATCTGAGTTTAAAACAAGCTCAGTGCAAAAATAAAATGCATCTCTACCTCAACCTTTCTCTCTATCTTTCTCTCTTCATCCTGCAAGCAACTACTTAAACAAAGTAACAAGCAGCTTCTTTGAATAAGACACACAATAACATTTTATGCTGGTGTGGGCTTTCCATTTGCCAAGCCCTTTAAATCACTTGTTGACTTAGAAATCAAGGTGGGGGGAGCTGCCTTGGACAGGTAGTAAGGATGGGGATCAGAGCACCCTGGTTTCCAGTGCTACCTTTTGAGGCAGGGAGATTTGGGATAAGTCCCTAAATAGATGAGCTCCAGTAAGATTCTCTGCAACATAGGGACAAAAATGCTAAAACCCACGACACAGGATGATGTGAAGATTCACCGACACTGGTTGTAAAGCTGCCCAAGTCCTCACCTGGGGACTGGGCAGACAGTCATCCTTTTCCTCTTTTATGAAGAGCATTTGTCATTGCCCTTACTTGGAGGAGTCAGGTGACTTGCCCAAGGTCCCCTGACTAGTAAGGGGCAGAACTGAAGACACTAATCCCAAGGCAAACTGCCCTGCCAGCCATAATGCTTTTGAGCACCATCTGAGAACCTGAGTGCAACAGAGGAGCTGGTCTAGAAGAACCAAGATTCCCATGCCAGACTATGTGAAGCTCACACCTAGAACTTTCGGAAAGCATTAAAAAAAAAAGGCATTTTTTATATAAAGGATAATGATGCTGCCTCCAGATTTTTGAGTCATGAAGGCACATACAAGCCATCTTCCGCTGTGAATTCTGCATGGTATACTCCAAAAACTCAAGGCTTAGATCAATTATTTGAAAGAGGCAGGTACAGGGCATCACTTCTGCAAAGAGCTCCTTTGATAAAGCTCTGCTTATTCTCTCCTCCCCAAACCAACCCAAGCTGGGTTTTGCAAAGCAAAGCAAGTGCAAATGTACTATTCTTTGCTTTGCAGCACAGGTAAGAAACCATTCTGCAAAAAGGTCCCCACCTCCAGACAGTCCTATTCCACTGCACTGCAGGTGTTCCCTGCTGTGTCACGGCCTTTCACACAGAACTGAAGCCATGTGTGTCACATTCACACAAAAACTCTTTTAACAAACTCTTATTGTGGTGATCTAGGTTAAGATGACCAGAGACAGACCAGCAGACATTTTTTTTTTTTAACCCTATGAAATTCCAAGCCCCTTAAGGGAGGTGCTTCTCCTGTCCCCTCACCTCGGTATGTGCAGAGGACACAGAAGCATACCAGGGCACAGCACACAAAGTATTGCATGAATAGACGAATGAATGGTCTCCATCCTGGGAACAGGCAGTCATCTGTACAAGATATTAATTCCCCCCAAAGCCTCAAAAAGTCAATCAGTCAAAACAAATGGCCCTTTCAGCCTGAAAAGTGTCCACTCAGAGTCCAATTAGGAAAATAGGCCTGTGTGTAGTCAAGTGCAGCATTTGCATTTGATTAATCCTGAGAGTTATCTAACTGCCTCTAGAGACCCCCCCACCCCCACCCCCAGGTCCGTTCTTTCAATGGTGCGGTTATTGTGAGAATGGAATGGTATAAAATTCTAAAGGGCTGTAACTGCAAAATTATTAGTACTGGCTCATTTTCTAAACTGAAATAAATGAAGATGCCGTAATCTGGGCTACTGGCTGAACACCCATGGCTGTTAAATTTCAGTCCCTCTTCCCCCTCCTCTTTTCTTATTCTGGAGGAGGAGCCAACTGCTCCTGAAGGTTCTGGGCGGTCAGAGTATGCCCTTGGGTGTTGCCATGGGAAAATGTTGGAAACACACGGCCCAAAGAGCATTTGCCTTAAGAAGAGTCCAGACCAGGACACAGCCACTCTTGCGCCCAGCGACCTCTCCGGACAGCGCACAGCGCTGAGCCTAGGTGGCGCGCAGCCGTGTGTAGGGTTCCGGACGCGCGCATGTGCGCGTGCGCGCCATGGTAAGCACTGCCCCCAACACACAGGCCAGCAGCTTGCGGTGCCATCTGTCACCAGCCTCGCCCGGGCTGCTCCCTCTGAATGGCTTTCCCTAAGACCAACCCGCTCGCCCTGTCGGACGCAATCAGGTCAGTACAACCCTCTGCCAACGCTAGACCTGCTGCCTGTCGCGGCACCCAGGGCCACCAACTCCAGAGCAGACCCTGCATCTGTTGGGAGGCCCTCTTCTCCGTAGGTCACCCACTGCAGGACGCAGCCGGAAGTGCCCTCTATTCCCAAACAGCACCGGTTCCAAGCTGTGAGCTGTCCTGGGTTCCCCCTGACGGCGCGCGCTCCACCAGGTCCAGGAACTCAGGACCCGGGCCAGCATCTTTTTAGCAAGTTCTAAGTTCTCAGCTAAGGCCTGGTGACTTCATTTAAAAATAATAATAATAATAAAAGCAGAAAGCAACCCAACCATAATAAGAGTCGATCCGCAGGCTCGGCACCGCAGCACTCGGGCTGCTGCAGTGTGTTAACCCGGCTCCTTCTCCCGCTTCTGTGGGCTAACATCACCGCTCAGCCCTGGGCCTCTGCCCGTTCCAGCCTGGGTCTCTTCCCTGGCCTCCTACGTGGGGAGGAGGCAGTGCGATCCCACCTTTGCAGGCTGGCCTCCTGGCCTGGCCTGAAGCCCACGCTGGCCTGACTTATCTCCAGTGCTGTTCCTTCCCTCTGCATCTGTGCGGGGAGTCCAGTCACTGGGGGCCACTTTCATGATTTTGTTGCCATCAGGATTAGCTGGATTAGGGGCCAGTACATAAGGACCCCCTGGTGCCGTGAGGAAGTTTCATCACGGGGTCAGCATGGTGTGAACTATATTCTGTCAACACCACCACTTCTTACAGCCACCAACCAAAAAAACAAAAAAAAAAAACAAAAAAAAAAAAAAGGGGGGGGGGGGAAGTGTAAAATGTATCAACTCATCATAGCAATAAATCCCCCCACTGGGCATTTCAAAGCGTGTGAGCCATTCAGGACTGTCCTTTCAGACAAGAAACATCAGTGATTAAAAAAAAAAAATCTATTAAGAACGTCGTCCTGGGTCTGACAGTGGTGGTACCGGGCAAGGGGAGGAAGTACAGCTGCCCGTGGGGGAGGGGGAGGCCTACAAAAAAACTAGCTCTTTTTCAAAACCAGTCAAGCAGTTTGGGAACAGTCCCACCAAGGAGAGCTTATATTTTGTTCCAAGGTTCTTGCCATCAAGATAAGATGGTTCCTTTTTTTCTAAAACAAAATTTTCATCACTGCCCATCCAGCAGCCCCCCTACCCATATGAAGGACAGCAACACCCATTCATAGGACAGGAGCAGAGAGAACGGTGTGGGGGGTAAGAGCACAGGAGGAAAACTAAAACAGATCTTTTAACTCCTATAAAACTCCAGTGACTGCCATTTTTCCTCTGAGGGGATCATTTGGCCCATTTATTGACCCAAATGCCCATGGGCCCCACTCGGTCTGGACCCTATGCGAAGTAAACACAATTTGCAGAGAAAGTCATGGGATTTCTGCAAGTGTGTGCAAGTGTGTGTGTGACAGAGCAGTCCCTCGTGCACAGAACCGGCTGTCCCATCAAAGCAGTATCTGTTATATTTCTGTCCTACTCTTCTGTTTGGAGTATTCACCCACAAGAGAAAAGGAGGTAAGCTCTCGCGGCCCTGACCTGCAGCTGGAACACAATACTTTCGCACAGCCCTGCCGACCCCTGACATAAATTTTACACCGCAGCTGGCATTTACACACTCAGCATTACCATATGTATAGCTACTCGGTGCTAATTATGCTAATCACCTGTCTAACTCGCTGCTGCGAAAAATGGTTGTATTTAGCAGTCCAGTGCGTACCAATGCAGCTTACTGTGTGGCTGAAATGTACATTCAGACGGCCCTGAATGGCAAGATTTTTCCACGTTGCTGGCTACATTCAGGCCTCAGAAAAATTTATTCAAGTCAACTGGTTTCGGTCCGCAACAAAAAAGTTACGAGAAAAAAGTGAGTGTGTTCTTGCCCTAACATTCTGGATCTGCTTGCAAGCAAAATGATAAATCAATTGGTGTGGGAAACAAAAAGGGAGAGGGATTTCTTTTGGGAGCCATGTGAAACTGTAGCCTATTTAAAAAAAAGAAGAAGAAGAAGAAGAAGAAGAAGAAGAAGAAGAAGAAGAAGAAGAAGAAAAAGAAAGAAAGAAAAAGAAAAAAAGAGAGAAAGAAAAAAAAGGGGTCATCCTATTCCTCAAATCTCTAGAAAGAGCAGTTAATAGATATTTAGCCCTAATCCCAATTCTCTTAAATTGCAAGCTTTGTTTGCAATTAAGCAAACTGTTAAACATGTACAATTCCCCACCCCATCATGCACAGACTAAAACAACGGTATCATATTTATCAGTTTTACTCATTACAGCAGTGTGTGAACTCATGGGGGGAGACAATCAGCTAAAAGTAAAGAAATAATTTCTTAGGCAGCTAGGGAAAATTCTTTTGTTATTTTCTTGCTTAGAAAGCCTCTATTTAAAAAGGGGCTGTGTGTGATGTTTAAGTCTTATTTTGTGAAAGTTTCTGGTTTCCCACTAAAGGAGCAAAGGAAATCAGGGAGCAGGGGTGGGGGAGATGGGAGAATTCAAACAAGAAAAAAAAGTGGTGGGGGAGGGAGAGGGAGGAGTGGTCTCAAAACTCCTGTTTTCACCACTGCTGATTTGTAAAGCAGTTTTCTCGCATCACTGTATAGGATGGATTTCTTAAATGCGGGCGATATTCATGCAGCTATTTTAATAATGCCCTAAATTCAAAATGAAATCCGATTTCCTCCTAACTCACAAAATATGTACCTATTAATTTAAAAACCCCGGAGTTGGGCCCCTGCAAGGCTGTGCAGGCTGCAGGGGTGATGCCCAGGCAAACCCACCCCCTTTCACTGCCAGCTGCACGTGAAACACATCTGACCCAAGGGTGGCCCCAAGTGCCCCGTTCCGTTCTCACCTTCAGTGATCTCCATTAACAGAATCCTTACTTAAATCCAGAAAGCAGGAACAAACCGGAAGACCCTTTATTTTGCACCATATCTTGGGCCACCCCCCAGTGTGATATAACACCCGAGCAGCCTGGGGATAAATCTTAGCTTTATGCACAGGTGAACCCGCCCAGCAGGCCTTCCCTCACGCTGTAGGGGGTCCTGAAGGAAGCAGAGCCTCTCCTGGCTTGGCTTCCCTCACCTTTCAATTTAACCAGGAGCAGATGACAGAGATGAGGCTCACAGAAACTTGAGGATGCTGCCAGGAAGACTACAACTTTCTTCCTGCCCCTCCCCACCCCAAGGATGAAGCTCAGAGTAACTTGAGGATGCAGTTAGGAGGACTGCCAGCCTCATTCTAGTGTGTGTGTGTGTGTGTGTGTGTGTGTGTGTGGTGCTGGGGCTTGAACTTAGGGCCTCACGACACGAGGCAAGCGCTCTACCACTGTACTACATCCCCAGCCCCAATCCAGCATTTTATAAATTGATCTGACCTAATGAGGCAACATTATCCAAGCCACATCTTGCTGTCTGGCACCCCAATCCCACATGCTATTCTTTGCCATTCATTCCAAAGGGTTCATTTATCTGGGTTCTGGAGTTCTAGATCTTGACCCTGCAGCCCAAAACACAGGGACCACTACTGCGCTGGCTCCCCACAAAGCCAAGGGCCCACCCTGCTCCCCCCCTCTCAATCCCTCACTCTTCTTAAATAGGAGATGGACCACCCTGCCTCGTGGCACACAGCAGTGTTTACATTGCAATACTCGGCTGTGTAATACATCTGGCATTTTTGGGCAAGATTCCTGAGCTAGGGGCCAGAAGCCCTTAAGCAATGATTTAAGGAGGAAAAAAAAAAAATCATGCACACTGACTTAACAAAGCCTACTTCCAGTTTCTTCTGCTCCCTTCTCTACAGGTTACATCAGTAACTGCAAACTATCTTGGTTGTTAAACTGAGTAAATCTGCTTCTTCTTTTCATCGATCCTAATAATAATAAACAAACTCTGTGCTGTGATATGGGGACTTGCTTCTCTCTGGCCTCCCCGCTTTCATAGCCAGTGGTGTTATGGGACCCACATACAGTGTGCACTATTTGGGCCAACTCACACCTGGGTTTCTGGATCAGAAATAAGGTCCTGCCTCCACATTGTAAATCTCTCCAACAACAAACTTGTTATTCATTAGCAGGTACATGACTGTCCACCACGGATACAGTTTCCTGAACTGTTTTTCCAACTATGCTCTAAGCCCCCCAAAACCACAATAGTCCTGTCTCTGCTGAAAGGGCTGAGGATGCATCATTTTACATGCAAAATTCCTGAACACTTCCCCAATAGTCAAGCAGTTCCTCAATGATAGCCTTCTACTGTTTTGGAAAGCTAATTATCTCTGTCAAACCTAGTTAAAGAGTACATATGTAGACAAAATTAGGCAATGCAGTGTAAAGGGTTGGGAACATCCTAAATCCAACTAAAGAGAGGAAAAAAATATTTTAAAAAACCCCAAAAACTATGAAGTATTATCATAAAGCACCCCAAATGAGGGATTGACTGCAAAGAACAACAGGAGAGTTTATATTTTGATTCTGTATCTTTAAAGAATGTTCCCATGGAGAAGACTCCAAAGAGCTTCCTCCTCCAGAGCAGGCAAGGTGCATCCACTAGCAAAGCCTTTGCTCTCTTTGATGTCAACCAAGACCTTGCACGGGGACTAAAGAGCCAAGGCTTCAGAGTCAGCCAAAATTTGGATAAGAACATCCATCTTCTTTGATCTCTACCCAACTCCATATTCCCACTGGCTTGGACAGGGGTTCTACCCAGGGAAGGCCTGAAGGAGGGCACCTGGGTGCCAATGTCCCGGTTTATTTTACTCAGCAGTTCAAGAACGCTACAGGACCCTCCTGTTCCCTGTTTCATGGGCCACAGGAAGGACAGGGGACCGAGACACACTTCTCGTGCCCTCTGGTGGTTTGGTATACACTGAGTGAACACAATGGGTTCTAAAGTGACCTCCAAAGTCCACAAAGATGTCAGGCATCTTCAGCAGGGAGACACACATCTGCTGAAAAGAACCCTCCCAAGAACCAACTCTCTGGGCTGATCTTGAAACCAACACGAGAAACTCAAGGATGCAAGGGCAGCTCTCCATCTAGTGTCTCCCACAGCCAGTTTCAAACTCCCTCCTGTCCATCTATGACTAACCAGACGTAGGGCCATTGCAGATTCCACACGGGGAACTCCAGGATTCCTCACAGGAGGGAAAGGTTGGGGCAGCTTAGGTGTGGCTGGGAAAGTGGAAGGAAGGGTGGGATGAAGAGAAGGAAGGAAGGGACCAGGAGAGGTTTGGGGAGCCCCCAGGGGCACAAGGAATAACAGTACTACAGGAGCAAACCCACCCAGGTGGGCCAGTTATTGGGGATGTCCTAACTCCCTCCACTTTTGCTCCCCACCAAGAGCATCCAAATAGTGCCAAAATACTATCCTGCAAAACTGCTTCTATTAAATCGGATCCCCTTTAAAATCTCCCTGTATTTGTTTTAAAAGGCAACAGAACTTTTCGAGCTGAACACACGCCCTAAGCCCGTGGGCATACTCTTCAGGGTTCAACCTGGGCAGAGGGCTGGCATGGACCACGTGGGGGGCAGCCCCATGAGAAGCCCCTTTCCCTGCAGCACTGTGGCCCCCTGCCTCCCCCCCCCCCCCCAATATGAGAAGCACAGCAAGGACAGACATGTTCCAGCTCGCCCTGAGTGGACAGGGCGCTGGGGGTCACGGGCAGGTCAGCTTTGAGGGAGAAATCCAAACGAAACATAAACACTGCCCCGTGCAGACCAGACAACTCTCCGCCATCCAGCCAGCATTAATCCAGCATCAGCTGCGGCGCATAATCCAAACAAGCGCCCCGTCGGCTGGTACATCTGGAAGTTGTCATCTTTTGGAACTTCCAAGCAGCATTTGTATGCATCGGAGACACCCCACCACCCAACTTCCGGGAGGGTCAACAACAGGTAGCAGGGAGACAGGGTGGCTTCCCAGGGCCAATCAACGGCCTTGTGCACCTGAGGCTACTTGTTATTGATGTATTTATTTATGCATTTGCCATTTGATATTTTTTAAAGTTAATTACTATTGGGTTTTCAAGTTTTGACTCTTAAGTATGAAAGGAATGCCACAATTGCTTCTACCTGTGGTGTGCATCTGCTACTTGAACCTAATAAATCCCTATCTACATGGTCTTCATCAAAAAAAAAAAAAAAAAAAAAAAAGTGCAGGGGTCCAGGGAACACAAGAAAGTTGCATTTCATTGTCTTTCTGTCCCTGTGAAATGTCCTCAAAGGAACAGCCCACTCAGCAGAAACGGGGGTAACTTTAGGAGGGCAGTAGTGACAGGGCCCATTCTGCCCTTCTGGTAGAGTCCCTCTTTGCTATCAGTCCCTCGCCTGCCTTGGTCCTGCTCCAGAAGGCACCCTGGCAAAAGCAGGGTGCCAGAGCTAACCCATGGCTCCAGCTTGGAGAAGGAGCTGTGATTGCAGGGTGCTGTGTTCCATGAAGGCTTTCTAGGAAGTCCCCTTCATACTCAAAGCCTTCAGCCCACCGAGACCAAGTGCAACAAGGTCTTGATGCAAAATTAGTCACACACACACCACCCCCACCAAGCACTCAAAGATAAAGTTTTCTTTTTTCCATGGCTTATTTCCTCTCTCCTCATGGCAGTTAAAATTTTTATACTTAAGTTAGTAGTATGACATGGAAGGAATGACCAGGGTAAGCGTAGGGATAGCATGGCAGGTTTACCTTCAAGACCAAAACCCTTCCGCATCCACAGCAGCACAGTTACAGCCCTAAGGCTACCATGTTTTCCGTCCGCACAATATGGATCTTCTACTTGGAGTTATTTATCATCTAAACTACTGGTTCTCAATTGGGGTCATTTTGTGAACCATGCCCCAACGTCGCCCCTGGATATCAGGCAACCAATGGAAACATTTTAGTTGATCTAGCAGGAGGTATTCCTGGCCTCCAGTGAGTAGAGGCCAAGGATGCTGCTGGAGGTTCAAGGACAGCCACTCACAGCAGAGGGTCAGGGGAGAAGGGCGGGGCAGGTCTCAATGGTCTCCTATAACCAAGCACCCAACTTCATTTCAAGAACACCAGGGCACGGTGCCATCAAGTGCAAACTGGGGGAGCCCCTACAGACATCCACATGTATTTTTTTTTTCATAAAAAGATTCCTATTTCTCTTTTTTAAAAAAAATGAACACCTCTCACCCTCTCCTTGATGCTGGCCTCAGAGCCCTGAACAGCCAAACACCAAGGCAAGGTGGATTCCGGCCAGGCTGTCACCCTCTGCAGAAAGGAGGCCAGGGGCTGGGCGAGCTTTCAGAAAAACAGGAAGCTTGAAGAGATGAATGAACCTTCACTCTGTCACCAGAGATTTTCACTACAAACTTGTGACCGAGAGGGGGCTGGCGCGGGAGGCTGACATGAAGGGAAATAGATATTAAGGGGGCCAGGAGGACAAAACCGCTAAACTAAAAGGAAACGCCAACACAGAAAAGAGCAAGAGTGAAATATATCCATTGCCATCTGTGTCCTGAGATCCAGTGGTACCAGGGGAGGACACCAGAGGCCACATACAATGGCACAAAGTGGCCCAAGGAAGAGCTCCCAGCACACACCTCACACAGGAGGCCCCGCAGACCTTCCAAGCCTCCAGGCTCCCACCTCCACCTCAAAGACCCTGCAAAGGGCACGAGGCCACACCCTTTTTCTCAGCCTTTGTTCACGCTGTTCCTTCTAAAGGACATCCCCACACACCCCACCCCACCCCACCCTCCAGCCCCCGGCCTCCTCCCCAGGGCCATTCTAGAAGGCATCCCTGGTTTCTGTGCCATCTTGGCACCACCGCCCTGCATGTCAACTGCCCACAATGTGTCTGTGGGCCTGCTGGGCAGAGGTCCCCCTGAGGGCAGGGTCTGTGGCTTTTCACCAAGCCTCCTCTGGACTGGCAGGGGCTAGTGCAGAGCAGGCACAGGGAACATTGCAGAAAGAGTGTTTCTTTCTAGTTTTAAGTGACAGTCCACCTCGTCCCACCTTGCTGCCATCGTCAGGTGACTCTTTCAGGGCAGGGGTCCACAACACGTTCCACCAATTCTATTTACCATTACTCCACTCGTAGGTGAGCTGGATTTGACATTAATGATTTGCAAATAATATAACCCCAAGACCTAAGCTGGCACCTGACATAACTGACAGTTTCTTAAAAGGCGATCATCTTAACAGAACCAGAAAGTTCTTCTACCTGTGCACATGTGGGTGTGCAGGTGTGGTATATACTGGTCTGCACATTGTGCATAATGCATTCAGACTGTCTTTATCTTCCCCAGCACATTCAAGTACAAAAAGTCAAATTAAAGACATGGCTATCAAGTGGGTTGCTCAACTTGCTGGCTGCTTTAAAACATATCCTTGGGCAGATTTGAGAATGCAGCAGGGAGCCCATGTGCACATACACACACAGAAACACAAAGACAACTGGATGTCATATATGTTCCATTTCTTTAATTGCAGGAAGAGTAATCATCTTTTCCAAACTGTCTTAGCATCCCTCTTCCCTTTAAATCTGACCCTTTCCTATCTTGGGTTGCTTTTTAACTAGGGGAATATGCAACCTCTATTCATTTGGCTTATATGTGGAGCAAATATCTAGTTCATGTAAGATTTCATGCCTGGAAACTTTCCTGTTTTGATTAAGAAAGCATCCTGTAACAGACTTCTTTGCTCATAGTGATAAAGTTTATCCAAGAGACTGATACCTAAAAGGAACCTAAATTTGGCAGTGGTACTAAATTTAATTCACTGATCTCTGCTGACATATATACAGGGCAGTAGGAAATTCTCACTCCTGAGAGAAAATGCTCAAACTATTCCACTGAGTGCTGACGCGACCCCCAGCTCACTTGATCACAAACAAGGTCTTCCACAGTTACCTCCACTTTATATAGCAAGTAAAGATGTTGACTAGTGTGGCAATCTCTCTGGCTGAGTTCACCTGCATTTATGAAACTTGCTTCTTCTAGAGGGGAAGAAGCGAGCATGAGATGCACACATGCATGAATGGACGCACAGATGACAGATGAAGGCCGAGGCCATAGGGGGTTAAGTGACTTCAGTCACTAGTAGGCAAAGTGGACAGAGACAGGGAGTGACCCATAGCTTCTCATCTATAAGATGGGGCAATAACTGTTAAAAACAAAACTCAGAAACTGTCATGTTATCAAAATAAAAATAATAAGAGCTACTTTATTCAGTTGTACAGCATGTGATGAAAACATATAGTAAACACCTTGAAAATGGAAGCTGCTCAGTAGGTATTGAATATTTGTCCCAAGAACCACAGAACCACACTGAAACTGCCTGTGCAGAAAGGGAATAAGAGCTCAGAGGATGGGGACCATAGCTCAATGGTAGAGCAACTGCCCAGCATGCCCAAGGCCCAGGCTCCATCCCCAGCACTGCAAAAAACAACAAAACCCAAAAGAAGACGGCACCTCTAGTGCCCACTTACTACAGAAGTTGGAGCCCCTGCCCTTGAAATGAGCTGGACAACCCAGAAACACTTCCTCCTGGAAATAACACTATGTTAAGAAACTCACAGAATCTCTTTAATTATTAAAGGTCTGCTGAAAAATAATTGCTCAAACACCACAAAACCATTTTTTGGTCATTATCATCATCAACTGGCAACACATAGGTTAGTCCCTCTTAGTTCAGCCAATCACAGACCTTCCACACTATAGCCCCGCCTCAGGAGTTACTGCGCTGGATGCCCCTTTACACTCAGGGTTGGTATCAGAGAGCCCCACTCAGATGGGGCCATCGCTAGGCCCTTCTTGCAGGCCCTGCTGAGGGTGGTGTGCTGCCTTCTAGAACACTCTCCTCTCTCTCTAGGTATCCCCAGGTCTTCCTCACCACCTCCATGGAAGCTTTTTTTAATCTCCATTTAACTTCTATGGCCCATTTCAACTATCCACCCAAATTCAGTGCAAGTGCCCTCAGTAAACTCCTTGCTAGGGACATAATAAGTGCTCAGTGAAACCCTTCTTTCATCTACCAACGACAAGCACCAAACTGAGGGAAATGGCCCAATGGATTCAATCCAAAGTACACTTGTATTAATTACCAAGCTACTTAAGGAAGGAATGTTTTCTGATCTTAATTATTGGATTATTATTTTAATTGTCAGTTCTCAACTAAATACTCTACCATATCCTTGCAAAAACGCTGCAAGATTAAAATACTCTTCGAGGTTAGTCTCCAACACCACCCAGAAAGGGATCACTGAAGCAATTTATGCATAATAACTCCTCTCTTGCAAGTCTTGAGTTTCTACGAGTGCCCCAGATATTTCTGGTCTGAAATATCTGAATAACTACTTCAATCCTCCACACCTACTCCCTTGATAGAGATACCCAGAGCAATATATAAGGGGTTAAAATGTTTCCAAACAGTGTGATTCTTGATCATTGAGAAGCAACCAACAAGAAAAGGGGGGAGAGGGGATAAGGAAAAAAAAATTTTTAAAGAAACTCTTACCACCAAAAGAATATACACGGTTTCCGTGGTGGGTGGTGGTGGTGGTGGTGTCTATTTTAAATTTACAATTCATTTTCTAAGGCTGGCTTCAAGAACCCCCAAATTGAGGAACATGCATAAAAGCCTGGCAGAACCCCTTGGAGAGCTCCCGGGGCCCCTCCCTTCCAGCCAGCGTTCTTAAATCACATTTCTTTTTCCTGCCTGCAAAAACAGCTTTCGCGCAGAATAATTCCATTTAAAAAGCCCCCACCCGCGAGGAAACATTAATCTACTTTGCAAACATGCGTTCCAGTCTGTGCTTTACTATTTTTTTCAACTCCTTCCCCCCCCACCCCCCCCTTTTTTTTGTACCTTGAGACAAATGTTTTTTTCCCCCAGAGTTGAAAGCTGTCCAAAAACAGGACCACACACGCCGCCGCCTCCGCAGGCCCGCGCTGCGCCCGCCCCCCGCCCTCCCCAGCGCGGCGGCCGCGGCCGCCGGGGCCGCGCACACTCCCAGCAGCCGGAGGGGTGGCCTCTCTCTCCACCCCCCGCTCCTTTCTCTTTGGACGCGGTGGGTGGGGGTGGGGGAGGGAAGGAAGCCGAGCGGGGGAGCCGAGACCGCGGAGGCCTGCCCCTGGCCGCGTCTCGGGGCGAGGCGGCGGCGGGCGGCCGCGGTGGCCAGCCCCGGACCCCCGGCCGTGCCGAGTGGTCCGCCCCGCGGAGGGGCCCGCGCCCCCGCCGGCCCGCCCTCGCCACTGTCTCCCACAACACCTAGCAGAGCGCAGCGCCCCGAGTAGATTACAGCGCGGCCTTTGTCGGCGGGCCTGGCTCCTGGCCAGGCGCCCAAACAATAAACAATTCCCCCTGGTGCGGGCAGGGGGTTTTCGCTGGCCACAGCCAGGCTCTAGGTGTGTGCTGGCAAATATCTTCATCAGTTGGAGGGAAGGGAAAGGAAGGGACGGGGCCCGGGGAGGGCGCGACGGGCGCCGCGGCGCGCGCTGCTCTCTTACCTTCCACCCACAGCTCCTCCACGTTGGTCTCGAGATTAGCTGCCTTTAATCCCACAGCGAAGGCCCCAAATATGAGGAGGCCCACAACCAAGAACTTGCCGCAGTTTTTTTGAATGTAACAACCCAGTTTAAATAAGAGTCTCTGAAACTTCGCTCTCAGCCACAGCGGCGCTTTCCGGCCAGTAGCCTTCCCCTGGGAATGAAGCAGAAGGGAGGAGTGAAGGCCGGGTAGTCACGGTCCGCGCGCCCACGCCCGCTCGCGC
The DNA here is from genome assembly GCF_047511675.1 of Marmota flaviventris. NCBI lineage: Eukaryota > Metazoa > Chordata > Mammalia > Rodentia > Sciuridae > Marmota > Marmota flaviventris. The sequence goes on from NC_092513.1 coordinate 70,418,548, forward strand.
GTACCCGCCTGAGAATCCCCCGACAGCCGTGGGGGGCCCCGCGCAGATGGGGCGCAGGGACTCGCCCTACGGGCTGGAACCCAGGCTAGAGGGAACGCGAGAGGCGTGTGTGTGTGTGTGTGTGTTGGGGGGGGGGGCGGGTCATAAATCAAAGTCAGGCTGCAGCGTGGGAGATGCACCTTGGGGACTGCAGGGGCGCCCCCACGCGTGGCCTGCACAGCATCCTTGAGTGTGACTTGGGGAGCTGGGGATAGGGCGGGCGACACAGAAGGGCAAGCCAAAGCAGAGAGACGACCACTCTGCACCGGCGATTTTCACCCCGGACCCGGGAAGGGAGGGGCTGCGTAATCCCAGCGACCGAGCCCAGCACTTAAGCAGCAAACCACGTCCCGCTTTCCCATAAATCCTGCACCACCCATCACCCTTCTCAGGGTGCTCCGGAGAGGACCGGTGCAGGGGCCGAACGCTCTTTTGGAACAATATATTTCGAGTTTCCCCGTCTGGAGTGGCATTTAGTGGGCATCCACGTGGTGAGCGCGGCCGCGGGTGCTCACTCCCAACGCTTCCATAGCTTTGGAAGACGCCGTGTGAGCCGAATTAGGAAGTGGGGCAGCCATCTGCAACTTACGACAATATTTGTGATCGGAAGAGGGCAGCCACATGGATCTTTCCCTCCTCTCCCTTCCCTTCGGGTTAAACGTAACAAAACAGCCGACTGCACGGGGGAAGGGCCCAGGCCGGCGCAGGCGGGGGTCCTGGCTGGGCACAGGCTGCTCCCGGCGGCGGCGCTGCCCCGGTGCTGGCCGCGGCCCCGGTGGGCCCCCGTCTGGGTGCTCGCCTTCCCCGGATTCCACACATTTCAGCAAGCCTCGTAAACACAATGAACCCGACCGCTCGGCAGACCCGCACCGCGGATTTAAGGTGGCAATTTGTTTACAACTTTCCCTCTCCCCATCAGGTTCTGAGAAGAAGCGGCTCAAAAAATGTGAAAGAAGAGGGGGGATGTCCTCTTCCGAGGATAATTTTTAAGGGAGCAGAGATTTCATGCTCAACAAAAGTAAAACCGGCTGCCAAAAAAGGAAACCACCTTTATTTCGGCTCCCTCCCCCCTTCCTCTCTCCGCCTCTCTCCACTCCGCCTCCCCCTCCAAGATGTTAAGAAATGTGGCAGCGTTACAGGGGTTTAGCTGCAAATAGGGGCAGGGGCGCAGAAGGAGGGAGCTCCTAGCAAGGGGCACGGGGCAGGGCAGTGCTGCGGCCGCCCTCGAGGTGGTCCACTGTGGACAGCTTTCCAATGCTCCGGAAAAGGCACGCCAGGGAGGGCGTGCACACACACACACACACACACACACACACACCTCCACCCCCTGCGGACCTCAGACAGCCCTTTCCTCCCAGGACCGGAGGGAGGGTTTGAATTTTTCAATCCCCACTTGTCTGCCTCTTTTCCTGGAGGGGTGTGTGGGTGTGTGTATGTGTGTGTGTGTGTGGTGGGGCTATCCCAAAGAGGAAGAGGAGGGAGGAAAGAGTGGGAGGAGAAGAGAGGAAAGAGTCTGAAATGCACCTTGGAAATCTGCTCCAGAGCGAAGGCGGCGTCGCAGTAGCTGGGCCGGTGCAGATAGTCCCGGTCCGGCGCGGCCGCGCGGCGCAGCCCCCCGGTCCGTCTGCGCCTCCCGCCGCCGGCCGTCCGGCCCAGGGCCCCGCTGCAGCCGCCGCCGCCGTCCTGGGGCTCGGCGGTGTTACCAGCCGAGGCCATGTTGCCGTTGCCGCCGCCGCCGCCACGGGGACCGAGGCTTCCCGGGCGGGCCGGCACGCTGCTGCTGCCGCCGCTGCGAACTCCCGGCGCGCCTGGGCGCTCGGCTCGCGAGGACGCTGCTGGCCGCCGGCTGCTCGGGCTCGGGCTCCGGTTGACAGACCTGCTGCTGCTGCTGCCGCTGCTCCTGCTCACACGGCGGGCGCTGCAGGCGCTGCGGCCGCGGCCGCTGCCGGGGAGTCAGACCCTGCGCCTTCCATTGCCACATTGCGCGGGGGTCCCGAGGTCTCTGCGGCCGCTGCTGCCCACATCCAGTTCGCGGGAGGGCGAGAGCCGGCGCGCGGAGCGAGCCTGTCCTTCGGACGCCTCCACCGCGCTCTTCGCGGTCCCCAACTCCCCTTACCCGCCCCCCGCCCCGCGCCGCGACCCCTTCACTGCAGAAAGCGCCAGCAAATCCCTGCAGCTCCCGCCGGCTGCGCTGGCTCCCTCGGCGCCTCGCGAGTCGCCCGAGCGGCCGCGGAGGGCAAGCGCAGAGCCGCCGCCGCCGCGGGGTCGGAGGGTGCCCGGCGGGTCTCAGCGCTGCCGGGCCCGGGCAGCCGCCGTTGCCGCTGCTCCCGCGGCTGCTGCTGCTGGCGGTGGCGGCTCCTGAAGCTGCTGCTCGGGCTCTGGCTGCTGGGTTCGCGGTGGCTGCTCGGTCCCGGACTTTGCTTTCTTGTGCTCCACGCCGACCCGCTGGACCATTCTGCCCCCGCGCAGCGCGCCTCTCTCACTCCCGGGACCTGGGGACTCCGCTCTGTGTGTGTGCAGCGGGCAGCGGCCGCAGCAGCTCCTTGATTCAATAGATGAGATGGAAGAAGAAAAAAAAGAACTCTCTCCATTTGGAGAAAGAGGAGGAGGAGGGGAGGGGGTGGAGGGGGAGAGAGCGAGCGAAAGAGAAAAAGGCTGGAGCTCCCGCCCCCGGGGCTGTCAGATGGCTTGGGTTTCTGCGACGCGATTGGCTAGCGGAGGGCAGAAATTACTCAGCAAACATGACTATTATTAGCTGCTTAGCAACAGCTCACCAAAGTAGAGAGACCACCCAGGTAGGCAACCCCAGTGTGTGCATCCCCGGCTTCGGGGGGAGCCTCCGAGAGCGCCAACCTTCTCGCATGCAATACTTCCATTAAGGAATGCTCCCCCCTCCTTTCTTTCTTATTCCTTTTCTTTTCAACAGTGTCTTCTTTTTGTGAGTCGCCTTTTGCGCGCACACACACGCGCGCGCGCACACACACGAGCATTTGCCTCGCGATAGACACGGGGGGATATGTAATATTTTTTTAAGCGCTTAAACAATTTCTGAAATTCCTCAAAGAAAACCCTTTCAGAGGCACCTTGGCCTCAAGCTGTAGAAAATACTGGGAGGTCCGGCTTGAATTCCCAGGCCTGCACCAATAATGACAGGGTGGTGGATAGTGCGCCAGTGTGTGCCAGATTTTTTTTTTTTCCCTCTCTCCTCTCTTTTATAACTAAAGACAAGACTTAGGCTCTCGCAGGGAACAACGCCTCGCATTAAGATAAACAAAATGGAAAGTTAAAGAGGAAAGTAAGAACTTTGAGAAAAGCCACCCTTTAAAAAAAAATCCGTTTCACCGCCCCCCCCCCAGCCCCCCAGAAAAACCCCCACGACAACACAGTGCTGGTTTGAAGAAGTCAGTGTTCTATAAACGTGGAATCCAGACACTGGAAGTCTTAGGGAAGCAGAAGAGTTTTAATTTGAATCTTTAATGTGATATTAGTAAAAGAAACAACAGAAACTTTTTTTAACAACCCTGATAAATGGAATGTTTCCTTGACAAACAACAACAACAACAAAAAGTCCTGATTATTTTGGATAAATCTGAGCCCATTATACTAACTGCGTCCTTACAAAAAGTCAGTTTTAAGCTTTTTTAAAAAAAATCGGTATGCATCCTGTTACATTTAATAGTAGCGTGACGTAGGAGAGAATAAAGGCTTTGATGTCAGATTCATTCGAAACAAACTGTGCGCAGATAGCAAGAATTTGTCCAGAAACCGCGTCTACTGTCACCAAGATATCCCGGGGACTCGTTTTCCGTTGAGGAAAAAAACTCGCGCGGCCTCTTGGATTGGGTCCTGGGGTCAAAGACAAATTAAACTGTCTACACAGCTACGCTCTTTATTTTAGGGGAAAAAAATTATAGTGGAACGTGTTTTCTTACGTTTCCAAATTAAGTTCCTCCCTGAAGTAGGCACCAGATTCACAAGCCCAGGATTCTGTCTCATTTTAGTATTTTTCTTTCTTTCTTTTTTTTTTTTTTTCCTTCACGGAGTTGAACTGTAGAGGGAATCGCGGTAGCGAGAAGCCGCCTGAAGCCGTGAAATGGGGCAGTGTGGCTTTAAGATGCACACGGTCTGTGTTCATTGAAAAAAAAAGAAGAAAGAAAGGAAAGAAAGAAACCCAGATGGAGGGAAAGGGGGAGGAGCGGGGAGAAGGCGGAGCCCAGGCGGCCACGTGACCTCGGGCCAAGCTGCCCGTGCGCGCGCGCGTGTTCGGGTGCGTCCGCATGCGCGCGCCGGGTTCGGGGACTCGCTGCGCCCGCGCGGCCCGGGCCAAGCAGGTAGGAAGGTCGGTGCGCTGGGCCCGCCGCGGGAGGGCTCCTAGCTTTCTGCGTGGCCTCCGGGAGCCCCAGCGAGGCGCGCGCCCTGCCGGCGCGGACGGACGTGCCGGACGCGCCGTAGTACATTCCTGAAGGCGGACCGGCCCCCTTACGTTGCCCAATGCCCGCGCGGCCTCCCGCCGCCGGCCAATGACTGCGCGCACGGGGCCTTCCCATTCAGCCGGCCCGCGTCGCCGCTGCGGCCCGCTAGGGGCTGAGGCTGGGCGCGCCGGCCACCGGGGCGGTGCACGCGGCTGCCGCAGGGGGCCGGTCCGCCAGCCCTCCCCGCGGCCTCCTTCCTCCCCGGCGGTTCCCGGATCCCTGCTTCCTTCCCCTCGCTCCTGCTGCTCGCTTTCCACTGCTTTCTCTTCCTCCTCCACCTCTTCCCTCCCTGCCTAGCCTCGCCACTTTCCCTTTGGCTTTTCCCTCTTTCTGGTTTTATTGGGAGGCCCTGCTCCCCGAATTCTGAGCCGGCAAAACGTGTGTGGTACCGGGAGAAGAGGGACAAAGAGGGCAGAAGCATTTGGGGGTGTTTACGGGATCAGGAGGAGGACCCTAGTACCCGGCCAGCGCGGAAATTCAAAACTCACAACTCCCAAGCAGCACGTGATTTTTGTGAGCGGCTCTGGTAAGAGCTGCTAAAAAATCCATAAGAAAAGACAAGCACGGTGCAAGGAAAATGGCACTACTTTAATAAATAATAGCGCAGGAAAACTGGGCTCGAGACATAGCTAGTTTAATCTTGGAGTAAAACCCTGGTCTTTATTATGTTTGCTAAATAGCATAAAACAGGAAAAGTGGTTTGTTAGCTTTTGCTGAGCAGACATTTCAAGTCAAACCATTTCGTGCTTGCTGCTGGAAGTTGTTTAGACTGGGGGGGGAGCGGTTATCCCTAGTTTTACTTGTCAGCCTGTTTTTATTTTTTGAGGCTTGCTGACCATAAACACGTTGTTCTGGTTCTTTTTTAAGTTTCAGTATTAGCTCCTCTCCACTCAATCATTTACTTACAGGAGTTTCACGATAACTGCTTGGATTATGGAATTCTGGAGTAAAATTATAGGCTATGTACACGTAATGGCTCCGTATCACTGTGCACGCAGCTGCAGAGCCTCTGGATCTGACCGCCTGTGCACCATTTCAATGGCAAAGGCTCTTCCACTCGGGCTCATTTCCCTCAGTTTGACTTAATTCCTAAATGTTTTGAACATTGATCCCCGAGGTTTTCAGCGCCCTGAGCCCCTCGCCTGCTGTTTGATAGGTTAACTTTTCAGCATCTCAGACAATGGTCTCGGCCTGTAAACTCTACCCATTGGTTCCAGGACGCAATCCCCAGCCTCGCTCTAACAAGCGCTATCTTAATCTCCCCACCCCCCACCCGCCGCTTCCCCTGTGGTCTGCTTTTTTCATACACAGAGATGAATTACTTTGAGGATCTAATTGGCCTTGTTTCTGTAACGTTTTAAGAAAGGGAAGAGGAGCCAGTGTAAAAGCCTGCTCGACTTGGGTGGTCAGGGCTGAGGCTGCCCCCAATTTGCCTCATTGCTGATGCATGCGAGTGCCACATTCCCAGCGATAATGTTGTTCCTAATCAATCTGCCCTTATTTACATTTGTAAGCATTGTCGGCTTTAATATGCATGCCCTGTGCAGGGGACTGCTGCGCCACACCGGGTTTGTTAACTTCCAACTAACCACAAGGATTCCACAGACCTGAGATGAGGCTGATTGGAGGAGCCAGGCCTGCTAAGGTGTCTGCTGGGAGTACAGTCCCTTTAATGGCCCTTCTGCCTGGAGGCTCCCCTTGTGAGAGTTACCAAATAAGTGAGAGCTTAGGGCCTTATCAAGCAGCAGGGTTGCCAGCCTCTGAGAAGCAAGAGCCAAGTGTTTCAGCTCCCTTTTCAAGTAAAGTTCATGTCAATGAATAAACTGACATTTTTTTTCTCCCCATCAGGGCCCACGATTTCTCATTGGTGTCTGTAGATTTCAAAACAGATTCCTTCAACTCTCTGAATTCTCAAGTCCCCACCCTTCTCTCTTCCAATGCTTCCAATAGCCATGGCCATGCCACACACATCTCAAAAATGATATCAGATCATCCAAATGAGAAGATGAAATAAAACATCTGCCCTTTGTATGGGGATGTTCCGACGATAAGCATCATGAGAGCCAGACTTGGTGGAGTTGAGAAGCCACAGTGAGATTTAACTTCCCACTGGTTTCTCAGATCAAACCAAATGAGTCTTTAAAATCCAATGTAATTTAGCTAATTTCTACAGAATATAAATGAATGAAGAGGTAAATTATTCCAGTAATTTATATTCATCTCTTTATACTCAAAGGCCATTTATAATTTTGTCCACTGAGTTGAAAACTCTATTCCAGAAATCTAAAGAATCACAACATGACATTACACTCTACAGTATTCTTGAGAGGGTAGGATGGAGAGAGGAATTAGGGACTTGATGTACTATTCTATCTATGCATGGGGAGCCCAGGATATGGGATGTGAGTGATGGGCCAGGGCCTGAGCAGTTTAAAGCAGGTACCTGGGGTAAGAGTTGAGTCTTGACTCAATTCAAGCCAATATGCCACCATCCACCACACTTTCTTGGCTCCCTAAGAATGCCTTGTTATGTTTTCACTGGCAGCTTTTGTATTTACTTAAAAGGGGCTGGTTAAAAAAATGAGTCTAAAAGATTTCAGGGAGGAGGAGGAAAGAAATCCAGCGGCCACAAAATGTAAAACTACTGGCTGGCCTCCCCTCCCTCCTCCCTTCCACCTCCAGCTTCCTGCTCTTATTCCTCTCCCCTCCCCAGGCTGGAGGAAGGGGAGCAGCCCTAGCCAACTTGTCAAAATAATGCTGCTAATTACCCCTGATCTCCTTTAATGGGAAGCTGCTCCCAACTCCACAAAGGAGTAAATGAGAGGTCTACAACACAAACCAGGAGCACTGGCATTTTTTGAGCTTACAGTGAGCTGGGGGGTAGGGAGGGCAGCAGAGGGAAGATATCCTGAGAAGGTCTCAGAAATATCTATGCTCATTACTCCCGGTTTAAATACTAGCCTGAAAAGGGAATTAGACTTTACTCAATGCCAGAAGCGACTGGTATTCTCTTGCTAAGAATGTCACCAATTGCACAGAGAATATTCAAAGCTTTCAATAAACTTGAAAGAAAACATAACATTGATGCTCCTATTGATTCCCGCCCCCCAAATATCTTCTTAGCTACGTAGCCTTACTCTAATGGATAAAGATGTAGTCTTGAAAGGACCAGACTATGAACATTTTCCCCATCCCCCGCCTCATCTCTGTTTTTCTCTATATCTGTATCAAGCTTTGCGTTTGGCAGAAGGCACACCATTCATTTCAGTGATCTCTACCATTGGGTCTTGCATGAAAAAGAAGCTGAGCAACATGATCCCTTTGACCCACTTCTGGAGCAACAAATTTATTAGAGATATAGGCATGAGAAATGAAAGGGAAGTAAAACAATTCCAGCTTATTGTGTGTCTTTCTTTCATACTGCTAATCCGGTTTACACATCACGCCTACATGTCTCAATAGGGCATTATACACTGTGGCAGAGGCTGGAGAAAATAAAAGGTGTGTGTGTGTGTGTGTGTGTGTGTGTGTAAGAGAGAGATATGAACATAAAAACAGGGAAGATGTTTTAATCCATATTTACCTCTTCAATTTTTCTATCTATAGAAAATTGAAGATAATTTGTAAAACAGTCTTTTTCATAAAAATAATTTCAAATAATGCTAACCCCTGTTCAAATAGCTTGTCAGATTATGACTAGATTATAACCAGAAATTAAATACACCTCTCACAGTGAGTTTGAAATGAAGCTAATAGCCCAAACTGAAAATGGGCAGATTGAGATGGTGGGGCCTGTTGGGTGTCCACCTTAATTCAACATTTTAATTTTAAAAGTCATGGACTCAAAGATATTTTATAGCCTGGTGCAAGGACAATGGGTGACAACTGGAAGACACAAACACAATTGAAAGCCCCTGGTTTTCCAACATAGGGACAGGATCACCTGAGGCAACAATTTATCCTGAGGTACCACCCAGAAATAATAAGTTATAGTAACAAAAGATGACACCAAAAAGCATTGTCTTTCTTTGTGGAGGCAATTAATTGCATGTTGAACTAGTAAAGAAAAAAAAACATCCGAACACACAGAATGCTGAAAAAAGACTATTGTAGTAGTTCAAGACCTCAACGATCCAATTATTAAATGTTTAGAGCTGCCCATTGTGGGACTTTATTATTTATGGCTAGTTCTTTTGTATTTCTCCTCCCCAGGGAGGAAGGAAGGAGAAAAAGAGGAAGATGGTCGTCTCTTCCAGGTCCAGAAAAACAGAGGTCTCTGTTCCATATCATCTTCCATATGGTTCTTCTTGGGTGACAGAAAATGAAATCAGAAAACTTTGGACTTAACGTTCATCCACACACTACACGTCATTTTAAACGTGAACTTAAACGCGTTGAGATATGGCACATGTCACCCAGAGGCACAGCCTCTGGGGCTCTGGTGGTCCTGGTGTTCGGACCAGGTCTGGGAGGACTTGGGCTCCCCTGAGGCCGCACTCAGTTCTGGGATACCCGCCCACCTCTTTAATGGGTGGCAAGCACCGGATAGCCCGAATCCGTGGGCGCAGGAGTCAACACTACCTCTTCTCCACCCGTGGCCCCTTGTGAACTCAAAGCGCCTTTTTGGACCCTTTTCCCACCGACGGCGGCAGGGAGGTGGGTGTTGGAACCCCAGAATTTAGGTAGGGTGCTTCTGTCCAGCCTTGGTTAAGTGTGCCACTTAACCAGGGGTCCGTGCGGGGCGCCGAAAGCCCCGGGTGTGGGTGCGAGAGCGTGCGCCGTCCCTCCAGCTGCTCTCGGCAAAGCTCCACCGAGCGGAGAGAAGTGGCTTCCGCGCGCGCTCCCTCTGCGCCCCGGCCCTCCCCCCGGCGCTGTCACTCTCCGCACCGGCCCTTCCATCACCAGCTCTGCCTCCACTTGCGAGTCAGTAGCCACCACCAGACTGATGAGCGGAAGCCAAGGTGGCGACCCTTTCAAGCGTGAAAATGGGATCCCGGGCGACCCCCTCCGTGGGAATTCCCCCCGGAGCCGTTCCCCGGCCGGGCCCTCGGCAGCCAGCCCCCTCCCGCCCCGCAGGGCCGGCCTCGGGGGCGGGCGCCCGGAGCGCGAGCGAGCGTGGACGCGGGACAGGCGCTCCCGCGCCCCGGCGGCGCAGCCCACCCAGCCCCACATCCGCGGCGCCGCGAGCGGCCCGCCCCTCCCGCCCGGCGCTCGGGGCTCGCTCCGCTGTCCGCTGCGCGGGACGCCCCGCATCGCGTCGCCGCGTCCCCGCGCCGCCCGGGGCACAGGACGCGCGAGGGCGCGGGCGGGGTGGCGGCGGCGGTCGCCGCGCCGGCTGCACTCACCATAGCCGGCCGTCAACCCTGCCCGGAGCGCGGGTGCCGGTGGCGCGGACCTGGGCTTGGATTTCACATCAATTCCTTTTTTCCGGGCCCCGCTTTCCTCGTCCTCCGCGTCTCCGTCTTCTCCCCGTCTTCCTCCGTTTCCCCCTGGCCTTGTCGCCGCGGGTCTCTTTGTCTCCCCTGTCGTCGTCGGTTTCTTCTTCGTGGTCTTCGTCTTCTCCTCCTCCTCCTCCTCCGTCTTTACAAAAGGAACGGAAAGTGTAAAATCCCCGGCGCGCTGGGCCGCCGGAGGCTCTCGGCGGAGTGCAGCGCGGACTCACAATTACAAGCCTGTTTCTATTAAGCAGTTCCATGGCCCTCGGCGTGGGTGGTCTGCCGCGCCATAGGCAGGACCTGTCAGGGTCACGTGACGGATCCGAAAACTTTACCCCTTTACAATAAACTCAAGGAAAGCAAAGTAAACTCGAGGAACGTGCTATCAGCACAGCCCTCCTGGGTAAACAGGCGCTCCCCTCCCCGCCTTCCTGGGAGGCGCCCGGCCCGCGAGCTCCGGCGAGCCCCGGCCGCCCCCTCCCGCCCCTCGCGGCCGGGCCTGCGGGGGCCCGTGGGCTGGGGGTCTCCCTCGCCTTCCCCACCTTGCGCCCCTCGCCGCCACATTATTTGCTAACATTCGATTGTCTCGCCGGGACCCCGGCGGGGAGGAGGTGCTGGGGGAGCGTGGAAGCTCAGCTCAGCAACCCCAGCAGGCCGGGAAGTGGGGGGCGCCCAGAGGACTGCAGGAGAACACCAGCCTTCATGGGCTCCATTCGCAAAGCCCTTGCCTGCGCGCATTCCCACGGAAGCGCGGAGAAGCTGGGAGCCTTCTAGTTGACAGGCCCACAGGGAGCCGGGGAAGCCGGGCACAGAACCAGAGGTTTCCCGGGGATATGTTCACTAGGACAAGATGTATGTGGATTCGTGTCATTACTGTCGGACGTCCCCGGGAAGTCGCTACTTCTGAAGAGACTAAGGTGGAGTCGCTTGGAAACCAAGATTGGTAGCTGGCTGAGGAATCCCTAATTGATATTTGCCTCCTTTCCCTTCCAATTACTGTGGTTTTTGGGGTATGCCACCCAAATGCTCCCACCCACGCTGCCTTCCCATACGAAGAGAGCTTGGGTGCTTGGGTTAGAGGGGCTGGGGGATCCTGCTGAGAACGTTCTGGGCCTGTCGCCCTGCATGGCAACGCCCTATTCAGGAAAGACCTGAATTTTATCTGCTCAACCCTGGCCGGGGAGACACACACAGCTGAGATGTGCTGTTTCAAAAGGACCACATTATGAATAAAGATGAATTCCAGTTGCAAGGGCAAAGGGGGAAAAGTGTGAAAATTTGCTGAGACTGTCAAGAGTCTCCAACAAAGCCAGCCCCCACCCCAGCCCAGGGCCTTGTACAGGCCAACACTTTACTCACCTCATTCTAGGCTGACACTGTGATTAGGTGTGTGTGGGAGCATGCCCAAGCCCATGTGTTATTAAATAATAATAATTCTAGGAGTTACAATTTATCCCCTCCCCCAAGATGATGTACCATTCTTTAATAGGGTCATTTGAGTTTCCAGAATGTGTGCTTGAGATGCATTAAGTAATTAAACATTGGAATGCTGGGCAGACCTGTGAATTAGGCTGGTTTAGAAAGCCTTTCCTACCAACTGCCTTCAGTCAAAAATGGACACAAATGAGTATTGACTGAGCGTGGATCCCAAGAGTCAGGCAAGCAAGCAAGCAAACAAGCAAGCAAAACCCAAGAGCCCTATTTTTTGTTTTGTTTTGTTTACAGTATTGGGGATTGAACCCAGGGCCTCACACTCAAGCATGCTCTACTACTAAGCTACATCCTCAGCTCTCCCCACTCTTTTTAAATCTTATTTTGAGACAGGGTTGCCCTAAGTTGCCCTGGCTGGCCTCTAACTTCCAGTCCTCCTGTCTCAGCCTCTCAATTAGCTGAAATTATAAGCCTGCACCACTACACTGGGACCTATTCATCTTTAATGTGGGTAGGTGAAGACCTCTGTCTCCAAATAGAGTGGCCTAGAATATGAAAGAGAAAGGGGATAATAAAAAGGATAACACCCGAGCAAAGGCATTCGTGGGGCCCACAATATGAAGTCATCGGGTCTACCCGTTTTGTGGGAAAATTCCAGTAAAGCTTGTGGAGTTGACTTTCTCTAGTGCAAATGAAGAACTTTGTGCAATCATCCAGAATGGACATTGGTTTAGGAGGACCGGAGGCGTTAGCAATTTGTGGGGTGATGGGGGCTTCTTAGGGAACTCAAAATTACAAATACAGAATTAGGTGCAAGCACTTGGAAGAGGCTGGACAGTGAGGGAAGCTTCAGGAGCTTTCTACAGCCCCCTGCCTGGAGAGTGCATGGAGGGAGAGGGACTACCCAGACCAGGGTCGGGGCTGCACGTGTTCATCTAGCAGCCCAAAGCTTTACAATGGGGACCAGTTGGTCTGAGAGTTAAATACTCTCAGAATTGAGAGAGGCCTGCTAGTGAGGCAGGGAGCATTAAGCCTTAGGTGTTAGAACCTAAAGATTTGAGAAGGAGGGACCACACTGGAGATGCTCTCTCCCAGAAGCCGCCTGTCCCCCATCTTCTTTTGAAATCAGTCTTTGCAAATGATGTCAGTGCCTCTCTTCTCTCCACTCTGGGACACTTGAGGTGTGAAATCATCAAGTTGGTGACACATATTCTGGTGTTACTCTGTGTTACCCTGTTGTTTCTCTAGGCCTCCCCACCAGGGTGGTCTCACTCATCAAATGGCTGCTTCTATCCTCTCAGGTTGCTTAGGCCTCATCCCTTCTTGCAGAAGGAGCTCTGCAGCTGCCTAATCTAACAGCCCATTTGGCATGGAGGTGCTAATGACTGACAGGGCTACCAGGCAGCTCCAGCTCAACTCTCCACTGGGGCCTGTCCCAACTGAGAAGCCGATTGGCTTCTGTGCATTAATAATGGCTAAGGAGGCTACTAGACAACAGTTTTGCCGGTTAACTGGGACCTTTAAAGCTATACTCAAAGGAATAATTCCTATGTTGGAGATTTCAGGGTAAAACCAGATGGAGATTTGGGAGGCACTGAAGGAGGGGTCAAAAGAAAGACTCAAACCAGTCCCAGAACACACCTCATAGGCATGAGCAAATCTTTGGACGGGCAAGATCACCCTGGCTCTGCTTGTCTTTCTGACCACTGTTGCTATTTAAGATAATGTTTCCCTTGTAACATCCACACTCTTTACACACACACTTTCACACACCTCTGTGCTCACCCAGTGTTCAGCTTAAGCTTCCCTCTTCTCTAGCTCCCACTTTAGTGGGTGCCTGAGCATAGTCACTCATTCCCTCGCCCTTCCCAACCTCCAGCAACTGGAAGGCTTTCAAATGAATAGTTGAGGGCTCTGAAGAAACCTTTGCCCAGATTTAAGAAGCTCTCCACCTCAGGATGAATGCCACTCTTGCACACAGTCAGTGGCCACACCGTACTGGCCACACTTTGGGTGTGGCCATTCTTTGATTCTGGATCAGACGGCTCCTCACAAACTTCCATAAAAGTGATCTTGTTCCATGCAGGGATTCCATCCTAAAGTGCCTAGCCCCAGCAACCCCTCTGTGTTCCTCTTTGCCTCTTCCCTATTAGGAAGATATTCCCAAACTGAGCCAATTTGTAATATTTGGGCTTTTAGGAATGGAGGGAAAGGATTATTTAAAGGTGCTTGGTTGTTAACGACATGAAATAAGATGACATGAACAAATGAATTATAATAAGATGCACCGAAATAATCAAAGGAATTAGGTACACAGCAAGAACAAAAAGAAGGAGGACAGGGTCACAGTGCAGAAAAGACACGACGTGGTATGAATAGAAGAACATTAATAGAACAGACAGTTTGGAAATGAGGGAGTGGGGTGAAACCTGAAATATAAACCAGAGGAACCCTAAGGAGGACGGAGACAAGTGGAAGTATTTGTAGTGTTCTAAAGATCAGATGATAATTTCAGAACAAGAGGAAATAGGTAGAGAGATACCTGCGGGACCCCCACCTCCAAAAAAATGAAACTCAAGTTGTTCTTCCTGCAACTGAGTATTATGGTTTGGATCTAGAATGTACCCCCAAAACTCTTGTGTTGAAGGCTTGGTCCCCAAAGTAGTGATGTCCGGAGGTGGGGCTTTTAGAGAGTGATTGGATCATGAAGGCTCTGACCTTATCAGTGGATTAATCCATTTGATGGATAATAATTTGAATGGACTCCTAGAGGAGATAGAAACTGTAAGTAGGTGGGGAACACTGGAGGAAGTAGGTCATTGGGGGCATGCTCTTAGGGACCAGATCTTGTCCCCGGCTCTGCCCCCTCAACTCTGCTTCCTGGCCACCATGGGCTGATCAACTTTCCCCTGCCACACCTATCTGCCATGATGTTCTGCCTCCTCTCAGGCTCACGGCAATGGAGCCAGCTGACCTTTGACTAGGACCTCTGAAAACTGCAAACCCTGAGCCAAAATAAAATCCTTCTTCATCTACGTTCTTGTCAGGCATTTTGGTCACAGTGACGAAAACCTGACGAACGCACTGAGGTACACGAATGCCCACGTATGTACACATGTGATGAGTGTTGACGTGTTGATCCATTGACAAGCATGTGAAAGAGTGCAGGGCAGCCTGGCGCATGAAGAATGTGCGCAGACAATGCCCAGGGGATGGTAAACTGTGAGGATAGGTGTGGCCAGGGGCCTGACGGTGGTGGGGGCAGGTGCCAGGAGGACTAATGGCCTCAAGCAGGCCAGGCAAGTCATCACAAGGTCCCGATTATACCTAATTGGACCGAATAAGATATTCAACACGTTCATTTCCCTGTGCTTGGTGGCCACTGGGCTGGCTGTGAGCTGGTGGCTCTGAGGACGCTGTCCTCCTTCCTTGTGTTGGTGAGGCAGCTGCTGCTGAAGAGCAGGGTCTAGAAGGGACTCCCGTTTCTGTTTCCCAGGGCAGCAGTCACCTTCCTCTGTGCACAGAGGTCTGTTTTGGTTGGAGGGAGTGGTCAGGGGAGGTGGGGCTCACATCTGCCTGCCTGTCCTGGTCTGCCCTCCGCACCCCAGCACCCTCCCTTCCAACTTGGGTTACTTTGCCAGGGCTGCCATAACAAAGCAGGACAGACGGAGGGACTTCAACGACAGAAATTTACTTTCTCCCAGTTCTAAAGACTAGAAGTGGAGACAAAGGTGCTGGCTGAGTTGGTGTCATCTGAGGCCTCTCTCCTTGGCTTGTCCATGGCCCTCTTTTCTTGTGTCTTTGCAAGATCTTCCCTCTGTGTATGTCTCTGTCCAAATATCCTCATCTGAAAAGGACACCTGTCACACTGGATTAGGGTCCAATGGAATGACCCCATTTTAACTTCATTACCTGTTTCAAGATCCTGTCTCCAAATATAGTCATGTTCTGAGGTATCTGAGGACCTCGGAACGTGACTGTGTTCAGTTTGGAGTAGGGACACAATTCAGTTCATAACAGCACCCACATGTTGAAAGAAGCTGGCTTGGATCTGAAGGGCAAGTTCATCTCTCAATATGGCGCAGGGAGGGCAGAGTCTGGGCCGTCCGGAGTCAGGCCCCTCTTGGTATTTAATCACCCCCAGGAACCTGTCCACACCTCCACGAAACTGACACAGGCTGGCACAATTTCCTAGGAATGCTGGTGGTCTAAGAAAATGACTTTAGGCATCCAGCACTATGTTACTCTCAAAGAATGAGCCCTACTAAGCTAATTGCAAATCTGTCGTCTTTATTTATCTCCGAGGGTCCCTTAAGGCAGTAGTTTCCAAGGCAGGCTGCTCATCAGAAGCAACAGGGGAGTCGAAAAAACGAAGAAGCAAAAATAGATGCCTTGCCCCTATCCCAGAGCTATAGAATCAGAACCTCAGCCTTGAGGAATCAATAGTTTTACAAAGAATCTGCCTAAAACAGGTATAGAGAAAACTGTTAATGGTAGGACCTAGGTGTGGGCACAGCGCATGTTCGTTGTAAAGATCTTCCAAATTTACTGTACATTTGAAGTTTTTCATAATAAAACGGCCGTGTGGAAATAAAGGGACACCCAGGCCATTCTGCTCTGCGACTGGATTTGAAGACTGGAGAGACATTTGGACAATTTATGAGTATGTTCTTTATGCTCTTCTGAATTATGGTATTTGTCACATTTCATTATTGCTGTTCATTCATTAAATGAAAGATTTGCGGGCTTCCGCTGGACGCACAGTCCTCTCTAGGGGCTGGGAATTCGGAGGATGAAAAAGCTATTTTCCTCAAAGGCATCATGAAGGCCCATTTTATACTCATCAGATTGGCAAAATGGAGAGGGTTCACCAGGGCAAGCGGAGCAAGACTAGGAAACAGCGGAATTGGGGAGCGCCACGGGTGGTACTTTTGGAAGGCTATTTAGCGTTATCTAGAAACACTGAATCCCACTCCCAGGGATCCCTGCAGGAGAAGCCCTTTGGTAGGTGACCCGGGACATGTCCCCAAGAGTGTTTCCGGCAGCGCTGTTTGTAACAGCGTCAAACTGGACATAACCAAAATGTCCATCACAGTTAAAAGGTAAATAAATTGTGGAGAGGTCCTAGGATGGAATTCTACCAAGAGCTCAAGAGAAAGAAGCAACAGTCTCCAGATGGTGACGGGAATGAATCTCACAGTCTCGGGTGGAAAACCCAGGTGGGAGGCGTGTCTCCTGCGTGGATAGCTCCTACCCTAGAAAAGCAACACTTATAAAGAAAAGCAGAGAACCGCATTTAGGGAAGCCATGCCCTGGAGGGGTGCAAGAGGGGAAGAGATCAGGAAACTTCCAGAATAATTCCTTGTGTTATTGCTCTTTACCTGTGATGATAGCATTTTCGATGGTGTGAGCGATCATAATAAAATGGGCTTTTTAAAAAAGACACCACCCTAGTCCGGGATCAACTCATGATCTACCCAGGAGTCACTGGGAACAAAAGCTGCAGAGTACTGTGTGATGTGCGGGAGAATGACATGTAGCTGGAGAGAGCAGTCAAGCCCCATCACCTGCGATGACCTGGAGGGGAAGAGGAAACGGGCCATAGGGAGAGAGAAAGGGCATTCCCTGGGGGCAGGAGGAGAGAGCCAGGAGACCCCAAAGCAAATCCTGCCCTTGGAACCCAGGCTGCTGCCAGGGGACCCCAGTGGCTCAAGATCTGAGCTGGTCTCTAACTCAGCGCCATCTCTGGTGCAGACGTGAAGGCCATCGAAGCTTTTCCAAGGGTTCACAGTTACATCGAGCTCAAAGTCAGGAAATGTGTGAGTGCAGTGGCACTGGATGGGCCCAAACCTGAGTTTTTAAAAAACCTTCATTTTATAAGTCAACCTTTCAGTGGGGCCATATTAGAATGACACTTCTGTGGTCCTTTGTGGATAAGTGGATTCAGAGTTACCAAGTCACTCCGCTATGGGTGAAGTGACAGAGAATTTGCTTCAGTTTCAAATAAGAATTGGCCTGGGGTGGCGGGGAAGGAAGTGAAGGAGAAGGTGGCTTACAAATTGCTGTTCATTGTTTGCAAACAGGTGACCGCTTCTGGGGTAAGCTTCCTGATTTAGTACCCCCCAACTCTGCCCACCCTCACTGCAGGACCACTCATTTCTGTGACCCTTCCTCACCAGACAGGCATGACCCACCCTTCCCACCACTTCCTTGGTAGATGCACAGTTCTATCTGGCTCACTCCTCACTGTTTTTTTTTAACTCCTCAAGTTTGGATACCTTCTTTTTAAATGTTTCTGGGGCTTTCCAATTTTTTATGTCATGGCACACACGGAACAAATGGGCTACAGCACACTGCAATACACTAAAGCTGATTTTTTTTTTTTTTTGCACTGGGTCTGCTGACTTCAGCTGCTTTTCTACACTGGGAAGGCTCTCTGATCCCCTTTCCCCCAGTAGTCGCTTTCTCACTGTTGACCATGCTACTTCCTTCTTCCAGAGCATCCTGTCTCCTCGGTTCCAACCCTGCCACTCAGTTCAGATGTCACTCGGCTCCAAGAGATTTCCCTGGTCCCCCAGTTGAAATGACTCTTATCTCTGAACTCCCGTGATGCTTCTCTAATTCTCTGTTCTCTTTTATACCAGGAATCCATGCACTTTTCTTCTGTTCACAATACCCTTTCCTCCTGGTGGATCCCCCATTCCCATCTGCTTTAGTCTGTTTGCACTGCTATAACAATATGCCACAGAATGTGTAATTTGTAAACAACAGAAATTATTTTTTATTGATCAGAAGGCCAGGAAGTCTAAGATCAGGCAGGTTCAGTGCCTGGTGAGGGCTACTTACTCTCTGCTTCCAAGATGGTGCCTCACCGTGACTTCCACTGGAGAGAACGAATGCTGAATCCTCATATGGCAAAAAGGACTGAAGGGCGAGCCTTTGACCCTCAAGCCCTCTTACAACATGCTAGTCTCATCCATAAGGGCTCTGCCTCCATAACTTAGTCACCTCCTAAGGTGATGGCTGCCTCAGGCTCCCGAGTGACTTCGTCCTGGCCTGGCAAGGCCCCACCTCTTCACCATTAAGTCTCAACATAAGAGTTGTGGAGGACAGAGTCAGGCCACAGCCCTACCTAAAGGCTTCAGGATGAGTGGACTTTACCCTGCGGTTGGTGTACAGGTCATAAGCCTGTCCTATGCCCTTCCTCTGATCACAGGGATGGGTTAGGAAATGGGTACCTGGGCCAATCAGAGATAATGAAACAAGGTGACCCTTGCTGGGATCATTCATGGAGAAAGAAGTATTCCTCCTTCTCCACTGAGATTCCCCAACTGTAAAGATTCCTAGGTGTAGAGCTGCTGCGGACATCAGCTGTAGCCTGATAATAAATTAAAGTCAACATTATGGAAGACAGAGATCCTACCTGACTGTAGTCGGTCCCTGAGTTGAGCATTGACTTTCTACTTGAATGGCCCTGTGTGTTCCCATTTCTGTTTAAGTCAGTTTGAAGTGGGCGTTCTGGCATTTACAATCCGAAGTATATATTTGAAACCATCTCTTCTCTTAGCCTGAGTTCCTTGATGATAGGGACTGTCCTGCTTATTTTTATATCAATAATTATAAGTTAGATTGCTCAAAAGGGTTCTCAATACGTAGTTCTGATTGAATCAACCTACCCCTGACATCTCTTTCCTGAGCCTCTTTCTTTCTCTGTCTACTTTTCTTGGCCTCATTTCACCTGCATTTAACACACCTACTGCAGAGGGACACAGAAGCCAATGGTCACTGTTGGGTATAGCACCAAAACTCAGACATTTAAAAACTCCAGGGCTTCCGGGGGACTTGCTGGGCTTCCTCCTGAAGTGTGCGGGTCAGAGCCATTAGGTCCATATGTACTGCTCTGTCGCTTTCTCTGCTGTCCGCCCCCAGGGCTCTTTTTATCTTGCAAAATCAAAATTCTATACTGACCGAACAACCACTCCCCACCCGTCCCCAGGTCTCAGGCCCAAACCACCTCCTGCTTTCTGACTCTACAAACTTAACTCCTCTAGTTCTTTCGTCTAAGTGGGTCGTGCAATATTTGTATGACTGGCCAATTTCACTGAGCCTGTCTTTGAGGTCCATCCATGTTGTAGCATGTGTCAGAATTTCCTTCCTTTTTAGGGTTGAATAATATTCCATGCCATGTATATACCACATTTTGTGTATCCACTCATCCATCCATCCATGGAAACTTGAGTTACTTTCACATATAATGAAATGCTGCTATGAACACAGGGCAAAATATGCCTTTGTCAGAGCAAAAGATATCGTATGCACTCACCCATGCTGTTTGGGTCAGGCAGCTGGTGTTGGCCCCTCTAGATGAAATCTAATTTTGGAAGCTAGATTCCCACCCAGTCTCCATAATCAAGGGAGTTCTGCCTATTAGAATACTTAGCTGGCTGGAAGTACATCCTTTACCAGCAGGATGAGTCCTCACAACCAAACATTCAGCATAGTTCTGCTTAATCACCCAGAACAGCTTTGGTAGAACTTTCATGCCACTTTGTGAACATCTTTGCAATTGGGATTTTAGAAACATAAGTGGAGGTGGAGGACAGGTGAAGTCCAGCACAGGTGAGGTGCAGGTCAGGTGAGGTGCAGGAAGGTGAGGTGCAGGACAGGTGAAGTCCAGCACAGATGAGGTGCAGGACAGGTGAGATATAGGACAGGTGAGGTCCAGGACAGGTGAGGTGCAGGACAGGTGAGGTGCAAGACAGGTGAGGTCCAGGACAGGTGAGGTGTAGGACAGGTGAGGTGCAAGACAGGTGAGGTCCAGGACAGGTGAGGTGCAGGACAGGAGAGGTGCAGGACAGGTGAAGTCCAGCACAGATGAGGTGCAGGACAGGTGAGATATAGGACAGGTGAGGTCCAGGACAGGTGAGGTGCAGGACAGGTGAGGTGCAAGACAGGTGAGGTCCAGGACAGGTGAGGTGTAGGACAGGTGAGGTCCAGGACAGGTGAGGTGCAGGACAGGTGATGTCCAGGACAGGTGAGGTGCAGGACA
The DNA here is from genome assembly GCF_047511675.1 of Marmota flaviventris. NCBI lineage: Eukaryota > Metazoa > Chordata > Mammalia > Rodentia > Sciuridae > Marmota > Marmota flaviventris. The sequence goes on from NC_092513.1 coordinate 70,438,974, forward strand.
GATGTAGCAGAATGTACTCTGGTCTACTTGAGCAGAGGGAGAAAACTGCTCAATAAGGTGAAAGTAAAACCCTATTTTCATCAGTTGCCTATGAACAAATGCTCAAAAACATTGTTTGGTTTGAATCATTTAAATAAACTCTATTTATTTTGGATAACATGGTACTGGCTTTCATTGTTTCTTTTAGATGCTTTTCCTGATTATTACCACATCAATTATTTAGTGAACCTACAATTTGGCATGGGTCTGGGTCTTTAGCTTTCTGAGTCCTTAGATGCTCAGTGGAGGTGGGCTAAAGGAAAGAACCAAAGGGAAATAATGTGAGACTTCAAAATAAACCATAGAATTATTGGGTATCTTTAACTCTTCAAACTAGTGTTTGTTTAGGGGATGCTTGTGGGATAGATGGTTCTATGGGAGCTCTGGACTTTGATTTCATTGAGTTAATTTTACAACTCTGTAAGTAGCAGAGAATGGGTAGTAATCAATGTCTTGTCTATGGAAATAAAAATATTCTGGTGAAGTACAATTGATTATTGCCCTGTAGAGAGTGACTACTTTTGCTAGTTTTTGCATCTACTTGTAAATTCATTTAGATACTTCTTCTTGGACTATCTCCATAGTGTCTCAATTGTCCCTTGGCACATTTGTAACACATTACTGGGTCTCTCTTGATTTACTAAGTGAAATAAAATCTTTGAAAGGTGAATCTATGAAAGTCACAATCATACATTTTAAAATAATTTCTTTTAACCAAATGAGAATTAAAAAATACATATGAAAAACTTCCTATCAATAATACCCAAAATATTTATTGGAATTCTTATAGTATTTTCACATTTTTGTGAATATAGAATTTGGAAATAGGTGGATATGGAGAGAGAAAAGTATTAATTCATCAAGTCAATTTTTCAAAAATGTTTTTAAATATCCTTTTTTAGCTGTAGATGAATGCAATACCTTTATTTTATTTATTTATTTTTATGTGGTGCTGAGAATTGAACCCAGTGCCTCACATATGCCAGGCAAATACTCTATCACTGAGACACAACCCCAGGCCCCCAGGTCAATTTTTATTGGGAGTTATTAAATTGAAATCTTGCTGAGAGAATATTGCTCTTTGGTCTAAAATCCACAATTTGATATGTAACACAAAGTAATAAGTTAAGAACCATATATCTTGGAATAAAATAGGAAACAAGGAAGAAAATTTAAAACACAATGTATATGAAATCAGAATCTTGGAGAACATTTATATGTTTCTGGGATTTAAAAGGTTGAATTACTAATTCTAAAGATAATGACTGAATGGTTATTTGAGAGAATTCAAGCTATTGCTTGGTCTATCCTTTCCTCATTAGATTAAAAACATTTGTATACAGACCATCCTAATTTACAATGGTTCCACTTAACACTTTTTTGACTTTATGATGGGGTGAAAACTATACCCATTCAGGGGAAACCATACTTTGGATTTTGCATTTGGATCTTTCCTTGGGCTAGTGGAACATGGCAGGACCCTCTCTGGTGACGTGGGGCAGACACTACCCATCCAGTCAAGGGGCACCACCAACACTCCAGTGTACTGGGCTGCTAAGCGGTGATGATGCTTGGTGGCTTCGGTGTAGCCAGAGCACTTCCAATTTTCAACTTGCTACGGGTTTATCAGGACCTAACCCATTATAAATCGTGGAGCATCGGTAACCAGACTCTTCCCTGAACCTGTCCTTTGTTGATGTGGCCTGCGTCAGCTAGGATTGCTAACACAGCCTGCACAGAGCCCTGACTGGAGTGGCTAACACATGTATGGGGTTCTTTCTCTGTCACAAGAAGTCTGTTGATAGATGTTCCAGGGCAGATGCACTGGCTGTGTGACGGTGTCACAGTCAGTCTCTCTGTACCTTCCTTTTCCGCCATCTTTAGCATGTACTGTCTTCATGCTTCAATGATTACAGCACTTGGTCATCATATTTATGTTCCCCGGGGGAGAAGGGTTGATCTGGATTGTCAGCTTGATTGGATTGAGAGATGTCTATGAAGAAGTGACTTCTAGGTGTGCATATGTGGCTGTTTCCTGAGAAACAGGATGACTGACCTGTGAGACAGGTAAACCAAGGAGAGAGACCTGTCCAATTGGGTGGCACAGTCCAATTGGCTGAGGTTCAGATGCAACAAAAGGCAGAGGAAGGCGAAAACCGCAAGCTTGATTCTTCTAGAGTAGGTGCATCTGTAGTGCCAACATTGCCCTGAATATCAGATTCCAGCTTCTTTTCATCAGCTATTCTCCAGGAAGTTTCCAGGCCTTCAATCTAGTACTGGGTCTGCATCACTGATCCCTCTTGTTCTGAGGCTCCATCTTCTTGGACGGAGCAGCTATGGGTTCCTCCAACTCTCCAGCCTGCAGATGGCCATTGTGGGACTATCCAGCTTCTGATGGGATGACAAGTGGCCATTCAACATCAACTCGAGGACAAAGTCTTGAAAATGCTTCTGTATCACTGGAAATAATTTTCCATTCATTGCAAAAGGATAAGGAGTCAATTAAAGATCTCCCAAGCTATCATGGGCCAATTTAATTGAACAGCCTCCTACTCAATTGCTGATTAATTACAGCACTGGGTTAGGGAGTCTGCATAATGACAGTTTGTGTTGGCAATTTTCCATCCTTTAGAGGTAATGCTTCAGCAATAATAACTTTATTTGGAAGTAGAGTCATTCCACGGTCAGGCCACAAAGAGACAGTAGTTAGCATGTTGTCACCTGTGACTGTGACAGTGCAAATACTCACTTTATGAAAACCTTCCAATCCTGACATACATGCCTGACCTCCCAGGCCTTCCTTTGAAATCTTGGTGGAAGCCTCTGCAGACCCACAACTCTAGCATTCACAATCCTTCAAAGTCAACACCAAGTGGACACCAAGGTCTGCCATTAGCAGAAGCTGTAGCTGGGCCCACTTGGACTTTGACTGCAGTGACCTCTGAGTGCCTGGGCAGCTGGGCACAATGAAAAAAAATTAGGAGTAGTTATGGATCTAACTAGCTCAGTTTTCCAAGATGGGAGGTAGGTATGGATTTGGGGACCATTCTAGCCACTAGATGTGGGCAAACCACTTTCTAGGTGGGCCCATGTGAGTAGGAAGCACTGGTACTCTTTTCTTCCCTCAAAGTCTTTCAAATGAGTTTACACTTTAACACCCTCGAACCTGCAATTGGGGAGGGGGTTCTAGGCAATTCCTGAGACACCCCCAAGACACATTTTTCTATTGTCTGCATGCAAAATATTGGGTTTCTATTGAATGGTGGTAATTTCTTTGGCAATCACGTCTTCCTTGGCCCAAATTTTATAGGTGCTTTTTTGGTCAAACTAAGGTTTTCAAATCTTTTTGCCATACTCTTTCTCCCAATTTTCACCATAAACCTGGCTAAAAGCAGCCAGCAATTCCATCACCTGAGTGCTGAGCTGCTTTTAAATTTCCTCCACCGGATTTATTAGTCCACTGCCTTTAAATTTGGCCTCACGTAAAATCTCAGGCACCAGCAAAATGTAGACAAATTCTTTGCCAGAATGCAACATATGCCAAGGGAGTTCTCATTTCCAACTGAAACCTCATAAGCACAGTCTTTACTGTCTGTATTCTTTTTTTTTTTTTAACTATTTTTTAGTTATAGGTAGATACAATATCTTTATTTTATTTTTATGCTGTGCTGAGGATTGAACCCAGTGCCTCATGCATAATTGGCGAGTATTCTATCTCTGAGCCACAATCCCAGCCCCCAACTGTCTGTCTTCTTATTGACATTCTGGCCTTCTGAACTCACACCAAAATTGCCCAGTAAGCTCCACTTACAACAATCTCAGCCTTTTCCATCCTGAATCTCCAAACTTTCCCAAACTCCTCCTGCAGACCAGTTCCAAAAGGGCTCCTGAACCACATAGTCAGGTATGTCACCACAAGAACCCATTCCTTGTACCAGTTTCAGACTGTTAGTCAGCTTTTCATGGCTGTGACCAAAATACCTGACAGGGACAATTTAGAGGAGGAAGTACTTATTTTGGTTCATGGTTGGTGCTTATGGAAGCATGAGACTTTGGGGGGCAGTCCAGATCTAAACCATAATGTTGTGCTTACTCATTAATTTGATCCTTTATTAAGAAAGCAATGGAAAACCTTTAAAGAAGAACTAATACCAATACTTTTCAAGCTACTTCAGGAAATAGAAAAGGAGGGAGAACTTCCAAATTCATTCTATGAGGCCAACATCACCCTGATACCTAAACCAGACAAAGACACTTCAAAGAAAGAAAACTACAGACCAATATCTCTAATGAACCTAGATGCAAAAATCCTCAATAAAATTCTGGCGAATCGGATACAAAAACATATCAAAAAAATTGTACACCATGATCAAGTAGGATTCATCCCTGGGATGCAAGGCTGGTTCAATATACGGAAATTAATAAATGTTATTCACCACATCAATAGACTTAAAAATAAGAACCATATGATCATCTCGATAGATGCGGAAAAAGCATTCGACAAAGTACAGCATCCCTTTATGTTCAAAACTCTAGAAAAACTAGGGATAACAGGAACATACCTCAATATTGTAAAAGCAATCTATGCTAAGCCTCAGGCTAGCATCATTCTGAATGGAGAAAAACTGAAGGCATTCCCTCTAAAATCTGGAACAAGACAGGGATGCCCTCTCTCTCCACTTCTGTTCAACATAGTTCTCGAAACATTGGCCAGAGCAATTAGACAGACGAAAGAAATTAAAGGCATAAAAATAGGAAAAGAAGAACTTAAATTATCACTATTTGCAGATGACATGATTCTATAACTAGCAGACCCAAAAGGCTCTACAAAGAAACTATTAGAGCTAATAAATGAATTCAGCAAAGTTGCAGGATATAAAATCAACACGCATAAATCAAAGGCATTCCTGTATATCAGCGACAAATCCTCTGAAATGGAAATGAGGACAACCACTCCATTCAAAATATCTTCAAAAAAAATAAAATACTTGGGAATCAACCTAACAAAAGAGGTGAAAGACTTATACAATGAAAACTACAGAACCCTAAAGAGAGAAATAGAAGAAGATCTTAGAAGGTGGAAAAATATACCCTGTTCATGGATAGGCAGAACTAACATCATCAAAATGGCGATATTACCAAAAGTTCTCTATAGGTTTAATGCAATGCCAATCAAAATCCCAACGGCATTTCTTGTAGAAATAGAGAAAGCAATCATGAAATTCATATGGAAAAATAAAAGACCCAGAATAGCAAAAACAATGCTAAGCAGGAAGTGTGAATCAGGCGGTATAGCGATACCAGACTTCAAACTATACTACAGAGCAATAGTAACAAAAACAGCATGGTACTGGTACCAAAACAGACGGGTGGACCAATGGTACAGAATAGAGGACACAGAAACCAATCCACAAAACTACAACTTTCTTATATTTGATAAAGGGGCTAAAAACATGCAATGGAGGAAGGATAGCATCTTCAACAAATGGTGCTGGGAAAACTGGAAATCCATATGCAACAAAATGAAACTGAATCCCTTTCTCTCGCCATGCACAAAAGTGAATTCAAAATGGATCAAGGAGCTTGATATCAAATCAGAGACGCGCAGTCTGATAGAAGAAAAAGTTGGCTACGATCTACAGTCGGTGGGGTCGGGCTCCAAATTCCTCAATAGGACACCCATAGCACAAAAGTTAATAACTAGAATCAACAAATGGGACTTAATCAAACTAAAAAGTTTTTTCTCAGCAAAAGAAACAATAAGAGAGGTAAATAGGGAGCCTACACCCTGGGAACAAATCTTTACTCCTCACACTTCAGATAGAGCCCTAATATCCAGAGTATACAAAGAACTCAAAAAATTAGACAATAAGAGAACAAACAACCCAATCAACAAATGGGCCAAGGACCTGAACAGACACTTCTCAGAGGAGGACATACAGTCAATCAACAAGTACATGAAAAAATGCTCAACATCTCTAGCTGTCAGAGAAATGCAAATCAAAACCACCCTAAGATACCATCTCACTCCAGTAAGATTGGCAGCCATTAAGAAGTCAAACAACAACAAGTGCTGGCGAGGATGTGGGGAAAAGGGTACACTTGTACATTGCTGGTGGGACTGCAGATCGGTGCAGCCAATTTGGAAAGCAGTATGGAGATTTCTTGGAAAGTTGGGAATGGAGCCACCATTTGACCCAGCTATTCCCCTTCTTGGTCTATTCCCTAAAGACCTAAAAAGGGCATGCTACAGGGACACTGCTACATCGATGTTCATAGCAGCACAGTTCACAATAGCAAGACTGTGGAACCAACCTAGATGCCCTTCAATAGACGAATGGATAAAAAAAATGTGGCATTTATACACAATGGAGTATTACTCTGCATTAAAAAATGACAAAATCATAGAATTTGCAGGGAAATGGATGGCATTAGAGCAGATTATGCTAAGTGAAGCTAGCCAATCCCTAAAAAACAAATGCCAAATGTCTTCTTTGATATAAGGAGAGTAACTAAGAACAGAGTAGGGATGAAGAGCAGGAGAAGAAGATTAACATTTAACAGGGATGAGAGGTGGGAGGGAAAGGGAGAGAGAATGGAAATTGCATGGTAATGGAAGGAGACCCTCAGGGTTATACAGTGGAGGAGGTAGAGAGAGAGGAGGGGAGGGGAGGGGAGAGGTGGGGAGGGGGGAGGGTGGAGGACGGGAAAGGCAGCGGAGCACAACAGACACTAGTATGGCAATTTGTAAATCAATGGATGTGTAACTGATGTGATTCTGCAATCTGGGTATGGGGTGAAGGTGGGAGTTCATAACCCACTTGAATCAAAGTGTGGAATATGATATGTCAAGAAATTTGTAATGTTTTGAACAACCCACAATAAAAAATTAAAAAAAAAAATTAGGGAAGGAAAGTGCTTAGAGGACCATGTTTCATATTTTGCAAAACATGAAAGGTTTGAAAAATAACATGATATATTTGATGGTCAGAAATGTGGTTTCATTTCCTCACTCCAAATACATCAACGTTTATATGAAAACAAAAAATGAAGCTCTATAGATATTTTCCAAACTGCCTAATTTCCTTAACACTGCAAATTTTGTGATGGAAAATGAATATATTTTTTGAAAGATAAGAATAGAGCATTTATCTTCCTCCAAACCAAGAGTACAATAATGCCTTCATCTAGGGTGAACTGCTTAGGAAAACATGTATGTGTCAGCAGGACAGACAGTGTCCACAGACACTGGGCCCAAGGCCTCGTCCTCACTGGTCTCTCTGTCTGGCATACTCTTCTATTCCTGTTTAATTGTGTGTCTGTTTGATGAACTATTTGGAAGTGAGATCATGAATATCCACAATTTACCAGCATATAGCTCATTGATTATTACATAGTTGTTGTTTAATTAATATTTTTGTTAAATAAATTTTATACCATAATATTAAAAAAAAAAAAAAAAGAAAGCAATGGATTTCCCAGAAGCCACTCCCAGCATACTTCCAGTTACATCTAGTGGCTAGAATGGTCCCCAAATTCATACTTACCTCCCATCTTGGGAAACTGAGCTAGTTAGATCCATAACTACTCCTAATAAATTGGTTCTGTTGGTAAGGAAGAAGAGATACAAAGATATGGGAGATTATTCTGGATCATCGGGAAGGCTCAGTGTAACCAGAAGGGGTCTTAAAAGTGAGGGAGATGGGTACAGTGACATGTGCCTGTAATCCCAGTGACTCAGGAGGTCAAGGCAGGGGGAACACAACTCCAAGGCCGGTCTTGGCAACTCAGCAAGACCCTGTCCCCAAATAAACATAAAAGAGGGATGGGGTATGGCTTAGTGGTAGAGCACCCCTGGGTTAAATTTCCAGTACCGAAGAAGAAAAAAAAGTAAAAGGAGACAGCGGCCTGGGATTGTGGCTCAGTGGTTGAGTGCTTGCATCACATGTGTGAGGCACTGGGTTTGATCCTCAGCACCACATAAAAATAAAATAAAGATATTGTGTCCACCTATAACTAAAAAATAAATATTAAAAAAAGAGTCAGAGGAGGAGGTGGGAGTCATGGTGTGAAAAGCACTCGGCCCATCGCTGTCTGGTTTTGAAGATGAGGAGCAGGCCACAAGCTTGGGGGTCCCAGCAACTCTTAGAAACTGGAAAAAGGAAGAAAATGGATTTTCCCTGGAGTCTACAGAAAAGAACGAGGCCCTCCTGCTTCCTTGATTTTAGTTCAGTAGGACACACATCAGGCTTCTGAACTATAAGACGATCAATCCATGTGGCTTTAAGCTACCAAGTTTGTGGTCATTTGTGTCAGCAACAACAGGAAAGTCAGACAGGGATTCTCTTTCTTACCTACCTTCCCCCTGTGTTCTTCAAGGTCACACACCAGTGCTTAAAAAGAAGACGTATTTTAAAATGTTATTAATATTCCTCAGTCTGATTAAACCATTTGCGACTTCTAGTGAAGAGATGACCCATCGTCCTCATTTCCAGAGCTGATTTTGACAGGTTGAAAGCAAATGCTAATCATCGGAAGTTGAGCAATTCAGACCCGGTCAGGTCAGGGGAGAGAGCGTGGTGACCGTGGTGACCGGGTGGCGGTGTCCGTGTGAAAAGACGATCACATGTGGCGCTTGTATTTGCTGCTTCTGCTCAAGGCTCATTGCTCACCGTCTTCTCTAACCCTTTCATCGACTCCTTCGCTTTCTGCAGAGCTTTCTATTATGTCTCATAAAAGCATAAGCAAAGTTCTGCCTGACTAGTCTCATAGCCCAAGGATGTTAGGAACTGTTCCAAGGATCAGAGACACCCAGAGACTGTTGGTGGGTCACTACGTCCTGGTACTCATCTCTTGGGGATGCAGAATGCCCTGTTGACCCCTCAGACTCTCAGATGTGCTCTGCAGGTTTCCAGTTGTATCTGCACATCTGGGCCTGCATAATCTGCCCCTTCCCACAGCCCAAATCACACTGCCTTGAAGTGCCCAGGAATCAAAAACCCTTGTTCACCAGCTCTCAGTGGAGTCTAATGGTTGCAGAAGCGGACTTTCAGAAGTTGGCACATAAATACTGCAACCCTCTCAGCCAGGGCTGGGGTAGCACCGAGGACTGGTCTGCTCCTTCCCCCTTGCATTCTAAACATACCACACATTTCCAACTCTTTAGTACTTAAAAAGAAGGAGGACATGTCCACAGTAAAAGGGAAACAGTGCAAAAGAGACAGACTGAAGAGGAAGTCCTACTTACACTCTCGATTTCAAATTCTCTGTCATGTTCTCCAAAGATAGCAGTCATTTTGGAATTTTGCTTATTTATTAAGGTCATTTTCTATTGAGTTAGGCCATTATGTGCCTGGAGCTCTTCCTTTACATAAAAGGCAACATATCCAACTATTGCTCTTATCATCAGCTTTTTCAACTTTCAAAAATATCTTTGCATATCAGTATATGTTTTGCTATTTTTTTCAATATTCTTTATCTATGGGGATTAAAGATAGGAAATTCCCTTTTGGGGGGTGGTACTGGAGTTTGAACCCAGGGGTGCTTAACCACTGAGCCACATCCTCAGCCCTTTTTAATTGTTTATTTTGAAACAGGGTCTCTCTAAGTTGCTTAGGGCCTCACTAAATTGCTGAGGCTGGCTTTGAACTTGTGATCCTTCTGCCTCAGCCTCCTGAGGCACTGGGATTACAGGCACGTGCTGCCACAACTGGCTTCTTTTTCTTTTATGTCTGAAATAAACCACAGCTTAACTCCTACCCATTTATTTTAAACACCAAGTCTCTTATTTCTTAGGGTCTTTTTAGCACAGCTCAGTGCTATTGTCACTGGATCTGGGTTGATTTGAGCAGGAGAAGTAATTCAGTAGGTACCATCCATAAGCAAGTTTGCGGCATTGACCATGTTGACAATTCGCCTCACCCCACAAACTTCCCATGCACATTCATTTATTCTGGCGAAGTCTTCATGACACACAGATATTGCTTAACTTTTCTTTCTTTCTGTCATTCTTTCTTTCTTTCTCTCTTTCTTGTGGTGCTGGGGATTGAACCCAGGGCCTTTTGCATGCTAAGCAAGCTCTCTACCACTGAGCTACATCCCCAGCCTGATAATTTAATATTAATTCTTATCTAGTTAATCTCACCATTATAGCTGTTCCTTTGCTTTATTGGTGGAGCATAGTTTTACTGGACAGAGAATATGCTGTGAAAAGGAGCACAGTATCCTTGCACATGAGTCAGCTTTCAGAAAAGCATGTCTACACATTTCTCTGCTGCTATCTGTAGAAAAGGAGGTGTTTGTCATCTAAATGGGAAGGATACTGCAGAAGCCTCAGAAGTCCCCCAAACCCTTCATTTCCAGGGACACTTTTTTGTGGTTTCTTCTCAGTGGTACTTCAAGTGTCCTTTCATCCTACTATAAATTGACCTTTTTATAATGTCTATGTTTAAAGGCACAAGAAACCAAATTCCCTCTGGAAGAGGGATACAGAAGATCCTAAGTTTTCCTGATTTAATTTCCAAGTTGCTCTAGATGTGCATCTGCAGCAATATTCCTTTTAATTAGTTGGTGCACATGGTGGAGTCTGTTCACACAAATAATCTCCTGCCCCAACTGAGAATGCAAATCCTGCTGGGTAACTTGCGTGGCAGAGATGGTAACTAGTATCAGGCAGAAACCGTATGTTTATGTTTGTTCTACAAACCCCTAGTTTTTTCTCCAAAATATTTGATCCTGCATTGGGAAGGTCTCTTGAATATCTTTTAATAGTTTAAAAAAAGTTTAATAGTCCCATAGACTCAAAGAACTAGGGAGATTCTTTGGACAATTATAAAAGAAAAAAAAAAAATGAGGACTCTGAGAAGTTAGTTAGCACTCCAAAGGATTCAGATTTTTTTTCCCCAAAATAAAATTAAAAGGTTGTGACTTAAATGTCTGAATTCACAGGAGGTCATTACTATCCTTTCTCAGAAGAATGAGCATTTGGTTGGTCCAAATCTGCTGGGAGAATATGTAGCAAGTTCCATAAGAGCAAGCCCTTTATTACTGCAGTGGTCTATACAGAGAGGTTATTCGAGGTAGGTGAGTTTTTCTCTGTGGGAGGGAAAGTCTCTGAAAATCATTTCATGGTCTAGATCAATACCCCGACTGCTCCAATTTTGCTTTAGAGCTTGGGGAAGAGGGTGGAAGGAATTGAGAGCTTTTATGATGTGCTTCATTGTACAATTACCAGCTATTTCAGGAAATTCTTTTCCAACTTCAGATAACAGTTATTTGTGCCCCAAAGCACTGGGACGAGCCCCTCATAATTGTATTCAAGCTCGGGTGGTTCAGGCCTGTCTTTAGCCACGCACCATGGAGATTCATTAAACCTTCTTTCTCACCGAACCCGGGCCACATGGAATGTTCATTTGGAAGTTTCAGTCAAAGGCTCACAGAGCTCCGCTCCCCTGCACAAAGTTGTCCTGTATTTGGTCAACTGACTGTTGAATAATTGGCACAGCTTTCCATGCCAATGCAGAAGAACCAGCAAAGGCCGGGTGCAGAGCCCCACATCAGGAAGGGCGCCAGGGCCCGCGTGAGCTCCGCTGTGTGGAATGGGGGTCCGTGTGTGTTGACGGAGGGCCGGGGGAGCCCTTCTGGGACAGGGTCATGGTTCAAACCTGAGACTTTGGTGCCAGATTCATCATGCTGTGAACTAGTGCATGACCTCGAGGAAGCTGACTAGCTTCACGTTTGGGTTGTAAAATCCCAATCCTAATGCCTCTCTCAGAGGCTTGTTTTGAGCTGCAAAATGAAAATATAAATGTAAAGGACCCTGCACCCAGCAGGAACTCAATAAATGAGAATTGTTTGGTACAGCTCATCCTTGTGACAGATGCTCTGGGGGCCTGGGCCCAGACCCTCTGCTCCAACTCTTCAGAACACACAGGCCCAGCTTCCGGCGGTCAGCAGCTGCATTCCTTGGCCAGAGGGCTTTCTCTGACCTTAACCTAGCAGGCTGGAAGAGCTTGGAAATGTTCCACTTTGGAAGCAGCCTTCCAAGAAAGACCACCTGGTGTACAAATGCCGCGGCTCCCCTGCCTCTCAACTGGGGTACCGGATCCTGCGCTTCACACTGACTCCCAGGGGTCCACCCTGGGAATGAGCTTGGGTTCTCACCAAGGATGGCTGTGGTGGTAACACACCTTTATGAGTGCTTTTCCTTTCCTTTCTCCCGTCTCCACTTCCCTACCGTGCTTTCCTACTTGTCCTGTCTCCCCGACTAAAAAAAGAAACTACTGCATAAAATCCTTCCCCAGGGTCAGTTCTAGAGAAACCTACGTTAAGATCATCTCCTTAAACAGGGGGAGGAATTTTTATGATGAACATTGGACTCAGATATGCCTGTTTATTTGGATTTGATTTCCGAAATCCCTATAAGAAATCTTCTTGTAAGCAAGGTGTGAGGTCTTTTAACCAACCGAGTCACAAATGGATTTGTCCTTCGTTGACACAGTGGGTCCGAAGGCTCTTTGCTCAGGAGCTGCTGCAGGAAAACCAGTGAGCATCTTTCACGTGGATTTCTTCAGCAGCTGGAATCCCAGATGCTCTGTTTTCCATTCTTCTCACCTGTCGACAGAGGACTCTGTTGTTAGCAGAGGGAATCTTGGAAGGTTGCGTGAAAACATCAGAACTCTTTCTTTCAATGTCAGAATATTTTTTTTAAGTAACAAAGGAACAATAATTTTTACAAATGTGGGAGATTCAATCTCTGAGCATTGTCTTTAACTAGATGCCTCTTATTTATTTTTGAAAAAAAGAGGAAACATTTAATGAAAAATTTGAGACTGGCAATTATTTATTTGAGGATTACTCTTGGGCAAGCAAGTGGGCTTGTGCATTAGCAATGAGAACATCAATTAGATCTTCTCCTTATGTATGACTGAGGAAACAGCCAGGTAAAATACTCAAGTATAGTTACAAGTTACTTAAAAGACATCACAAAACTATGTCTATTAGAATACATATGGTAGGGATGGGGATGTAGCTCTAGCGGTAGCGTGCTCGCCTGGCATGCGTGCGGCCTGGGTTCGATCCTCAGCACCACATACAAACAAAGATGTTGTGTCCACCGAAAACTAAAAAATAAATATTAAAAAAATTCTCTCTCTCTCTCTCTTTAAAAAAAAATACATATAGTAAAGTTCCAAAAGGCAATACGTGTATATATGTGTATGCATCCACATCCTATAATATTTAATCAGAAATATTTTAAATAACTTTGCATAACATATGAATGCTCAAAGTAATTTTTAAAACCTTTTGCTCTAATTGCATAGTGTCCACATTATGTCCTGTGGTAAAGGATAGAATAAAACAGCCTCTGACTTGCCCTTTCTCATTGATTCCTTCTTTTTAGTAGAAGTGTATCTAAAGGAAGAGACTTGTTGAAATTTTTACATGAGAATTGTTTTTTTTTTTTTTTTCAGTACAGCTTGAAAAGCTAGATGAATGTGCAACTTTGTTAAGTAGTGTTTATGGGCACATGCTGTTCAATCTTGTGTGATAACTGAGGGGCAGGAGCAAAAGCATGTAGTATTTATGTCCAGGGAGATCTTCTTGGGCTGATCATTGTAAAGCCTTTAGAAATAAACACTTTAGGGGGAAATGCACACGCAGATTCATTCATCATGTCAACAAATATTTATAGAATCCCCACCTGTGCCGGGCACAGGGTTGGGTTTTACAGATCTAACAACAATCAAAAGCCAGATATAGTGTGTATCGACCTGCGGGAAACACACGAGTGTCGAATGGCACAGAAAAGAACGTAAGTGAGATTGTGCACTCTGAGGGACAGCAGTGTGCCCTGTGAGATCACCTAACAGCCCAGCAGTGAAGGGTGAGGGGAGCTGTCTAAGGCAAATGGTTTGGCGTGGACTTGGGGGACTGCCCACAAGTGTGTTCTCTGCAGAGAGGACAGGGAGTGCCAAGATCCTGGGAGGGAAGGAGATAGCATGCCGAGGACCCTAAGGAAGATGGCCGGGGAAGGTGGGCTGGATAAATCCAGAGAGAGACATCTCCTGTGAAGCCATTTAAGGAGATCCATCCTTCTTATGCCACAGGAAGCCAATGAAATGTGACCAGGTTTGCATTTTGAAAACAAATAACAATAACAACAAAAAACGGACTGGCATCTGCACCTGGGGGACCAGAGAGGATAAGCCTGGGTTGGTAGCTGGCAGGCTATCCCAGAAGCCCAGGGGAGAGGTGGCTGTTCCTTGGACCAGGGTGAGGTGATGGGGGAGAAAGGGACTCAATTCCAGCGGAATGCAGGTGAAGGTGTTCCTGATGACAGGACTCAGGGTCAGTATAGTGTTGAGGGGCAAGGGAGAAGAATTGTGCGTCCTCTGTCTGCTCCTCTTTCTCTCTCTATGCATCTGCCTGGACGATTTCTCTCAATCCCAAGAGTTTCACTACTTCGTCTAATAGATATTTATGATGTGTGCTGTTCAAAATGTTGGATACATAGCAGTAAATAAAACACAAGAAAATAAACAAGAGCCCACACTTTTATAGTGCCCAAATGTGTGAATTACACCCAAGTCCATGTTTAGTCTAGATCCCTCTCCAGAGATTCACACTCACACATTTATATTTAACTATTCCTTGGGTCCTTCAAACTCCACATATTTAAAATCAAATTCCTTATTCTTTCCTTCTGTTCTCTTGAAATCAGTTTGTCCAACTATCTGGGCATCCATCTACCCACCCACCCATATATCTAACTATCCATTCACCTATCCATCTATCCATGGATCCATTAATCCATCTATCCATCTATCCATCTACCTACCCATCCACCCACCCATCCATCCATCCATCCATACATACATACATATATCCACTCATATATCCATCCATTCACTTACCCATATATCTACCCATCCATTAACCCATCCACCTATCCATGCATCCTTCATGCATCTATCCATCCACCCATCCATCCATCTATCCATCCACCCACCCATCGATCCACCCATCCCTCCACCCATTCATTCAGTTGCCCAATGCAGAAACCCTGGAACCATCGCCCCTCACTCCTAAGTCCTTTCTATTGCTTCTAAAATAATTCTCACATTTGTCCCCTCCCCTGGTGCTCAAATGTTCCTACCTAATGAGGATGGGTCTCATTATTTCTTGCCTGGGCTACATTAAGGATACCTTCCTGGTCTCCCTGATTCTGTAACATCTCCCTTAAATCCTTCCTCTACAGAGTTGCCAGAACAGCTGTTCTCAAATACAAATCTGTCCATGTTACCCTGTGATGACTCCAAGATTCTGATGTGCCGTTCAGAATCCTCTGCTATGGTTTGAGTCCGGATTGTCTCCCAAAGTCCCCATGTATTAAAGGCTTAGTGCCAGCTATTAGGACGTGGTAGAAACTTTAAGAAGTGAGGCCTAGTGGGAGGTCTTCAGGTCACTGGGGGCATGCTCTTGAGGTGGATTGTAGGGTCATAGCCCCTTTCTCTTCCTCTTTCTTTTACTTCCCAGCCAGGAGGTGAGGAGTTTTGTTCCTTCACGTGCTCCCCATCATGATGGGCCACCACACCACAGGTCCAAAGCAACAGGGGGCAATCAATCCTAGACTGAAACCTCCAAAACTGTGGGCCACATAAACCTTTTCTCTTTTTAAGTTCATTATCTCAGGCATTTATTACAGTGATGGAAAGCTGACTAAGGCACCTTCCAGGATTGTCTTCCATTTCCTCTCTCCCACCCTGCCTTTCTTTCATATACAACAACAAACTGGCCTTCCATTACAGCTCCCCACGCCAGGAAGGTCTCTCCCAGGGCTTTGGGCCCATCTAACTCCTCCTAATTCTA
This sequence comes from Marmota flaviventris, assembly GCF_047511675.1. Taxonomy (NCBI): domain Eukaryota; kingdom Metazoa; phylum Chordata; class Mammalia; order Rodentia; family Sciuridae; genus Marmota; species Marmota flaviventris. Next base: position 70,454,883 of record NC_092513.1, read on the forward strand.
TTAGATGAAGCTCATGAGCTGTAACTTCCATTCTTCTTCTCTGCCTTGGGATTTCCTGCTTAGCATAGGAATTATCAGTCTTCTTTACACTTTGAAAGAAAAAAACTGTTTTACTCACAGGTGAATCCTTAATGCTTAATGTTTTACTCACAGGAGAATCCACAATATCTGGCACACAAAAGGCCAACAATCGATATGTGTGGAACTGAGGTTCTGAATACATGCTATTTAGAAATACTTATCTGTTGGGGGACATTTCTGGAATTAGTGTATGGTTAAAGCACCAGGAAACACCAGGATAATGTAACAGGAGTCCTTTAAATTATACTTGAAATGGAATAAGAGAGAAAGAGACATAGGAGTTTTTGCAGAGAGAGGCTACATATGAGACTCAGTATGAAAATGGTTTGGTATTTTTAAGTCAACACAATATGCTGCACAACTCTTTAAAAAGAAAGTTGTCTTTGACTAATGTCTCCAGTATCATCACCAGAAGCCATCCCAAGTGAAGTGGTCACCAATTGTCTTAAACTCTAGGAGGTCACGGACAGGCAGAGCGGAGTCTGGTGTCGTTCTTTGACAATGACAGGTACACACTTGATTCTATCACCTCATTCTTTCCTGTCTTCAACTCATTTTTCCCCAACAAAGGATGGAAAATATTCATAACTCAGAACACACGTATATTTGGAAGAGTGAGTTCTTTCTGTGTTTTTCTTTTTCTACTTTGAAAAATGGACTTTGATCTTCAATGCACATACCACATGAACGTCCTTTGAATGCAGTACCTAATGGGGAAAATAAATAAGCCCAAAGCTGCTGTAACCCAAGATGTTTGCCCTGAGAAGCATTGGTCTTTCTACCCGTCTGTCAGCAGGCTGGTCTATGTGTGTGAGATTCTCCATTTTGAATGCCAGTGTTTTGTGTAAGTGCCTTAGAGGTTTTTGTTTTCGTATCTAAACACTAGCTTCTCAGTGTTCTTGCCAATTGCTGCAGAATTCTTTCATCACTTAGTGAGGGCAATTTTTCTTCTTTTGTTTCTTATTTAGCTCTGCTTGCTAAAGCTCTTAAACAGCTAAGGAAGACCTCCCCACAGACCAAAGAGGTTGATTTGGTCTCTTGATTGATTTAGTAAAAAATCCCCCCAATTTCCAGTTTATTTGGAGAAGCATGGAAGGTGTAGTGGATGTTGCGCTGTGTGGCCCAGATCCCCAGGGTGGGCGCCAAGTTTCCAGGAGTGTGGGCTGCTGAGGGTTCAGCCTAGTCCCTCCTGGAGACCTGGGCTCAGCTGAGAAAGCAGCCGGGCACACACAGGCTCCTTCATGGGTCCCTGTGAGATGGGATGGTTTACAAGAACCCAGTACACTAGATTAAATTTGGGACAAGTCTGAAGGGTTGACACATAAAATTAAACATCACAAGGGGTCTTTTTAGCAAACAATGTTGAGACAACTGGATATCTGCCTACCAAAGAATGATTTAAACATAGGCCACATATGAAAATAAACTAAAGCTGACTCATAATCCTCAACAGGAGTCAAGAGTGTAAAAATCCTTAAGGAAAATAGTAGTTTGTGAACTTTGGTTAGACAATACCAATGCTCCACAATATATTTTGCGGTTACGTTCTGATAAATCCATTGCAAGTCAAAAATGCATTTAGCACCCTGATACACCCATCATAAAGCTGAAAAATTGTAAGTGCAACCATCATAAATCCAGAGGCTCCTCATTTGCAGTGGGGTTGTGGCCTGATAAACCCATTGTATAATAAAAAAATTTGAAGTTGCACCGTGATAAGTTGGGGAGCATCTGTAGTTGGTGAAAAATGACACTAAAAGCAATAAAGGGAAATAGAGAAACTGGACTTCATTAAAATTAATCAAGCATATCAAAGGACACATCAATAAAGTGAAAAGACAATCCACGGAACAATAGATCTGCACGTCATATGTCTGATAAGGAATTTAAATCAGGCATGCACAACAAAACTGTTAAAACTCAACAATGAAACACAAATAATTCAATTGGCAAAGGATTTCAATAGGTGATTCTCCAAAGAAAATACACAAATGGTCCAGAAATACATGCAAAGATACTGAACATCATTAGTCACTGGGGAAATGCAAATCAAACCTCAAGATACCACTTCGTACCCACCAGGAGGCCTGAACTCAGAAGACTCTTAAGAAGTATTGGCCAGGATGTGAAGGAGTTGAAACCCTCAGACATTGCAGGCAGGATTTTCAATTTGTGCCTCCAATATGGAGAACAGTTTGAGAGTTATTCAAAATGCTGAACATAGAGTTGCCATGTGACCTCGAAATTCCACTCCTTGGTATAATCCCCAGAGAAATGAAAATATATGACCTCATATACACACAAACAAATAAAAAAACACTTATATCTAACTGTTCACACACAGCAACATTATTCATAAGCAAAAAGTGGAAACAACCCAAATTTCATCAATCAATAGATAGAGATAGATAGAAATGTGGTATATCCATATATATGGATATGGATATGGATATGCCATATATCCATATGGATATATATGGATATGGCCATATATGGATATATGGCAATAACACACACATAAAAAGGAGTTAAGGACTATGACATACTATAACATGAATGAATCTTGAAATTATTATGCTAAATAAAAGAAGCTAGACAGCAAAGGCCTCATATTGAATAACTCCCTTTATGTGGCATGTCCAGAACAGGCAAATCCATCGAAGGAAAAAGTACCTTAGTGGTTTTCTGGGGCTGGAGGCAGGGATGCCTTCACAGGAATTAGGAAGACTACTAATGTCTGCAGAGCTTCTTTGGGGACCTTGGAAATGCTCTCAATTTCTGGTATAATTCAGTGCGTCTTTGAATGAGTTTCCTCTACTAGTTTAGGATCTTCGAAGGCCAACATTCTTTGCAGATCATCTGATAGCTTTCTGGCTGCAAGGCTGGGCTGAGAGTTGCCTGCTCCGTTCAGTTCAGCGGCTGGGGAGATGAGGACGGAGAGGGACTGGAGAGGGAAGAGGCCTCAGTGTCCTGGTTGCTCACACACATGACTGCTGTCAGTTCTGAATTTCCTCCAGCTCCTTCACCTCTCTGCGTACAGAGTGGAGGTAGATGCAGCCTTGCAGAGAGAGCAGCCATTTTAGTGACTAGCACACAGCCTGTTGGTGTGATAGGAATATGCTGTTTTTACTTCAATGCCCGATATCCTTGCAGATGAAAGTCGTTGAGTTTAGTCCTCTTAGAGGTAGGAACATATTGGATTCATATGTTCAGGGAATAATTTATCATAACAAATACCCATTGAACCCTTATCATGTGCCAGGTTCTACACTAGGTGCTATGGATTTAAGAACTGTTTTGATAATGAATTTTAATTAACTAAATAATTGATTGCATTAGAATGCATACACTTACGTTATGCACCATTATGGTTTGATATACTTACCTTGCTACACAGTGAAGTGATTACCATCATCAAGCAAATTAACATACACACCATCTCATAGAGTTACCTTAGGTAATGAATTTTAGATTCAGCATTCACTTATCTAAAAAAACATTTGTTGAGCCCACACTTCTTCTGGTGCATGGTGCTAGGTTCCAGCTAATGATGAAAACCCGTAGTTGAGATTGCAAATGTGGAGGAATTACACCATCATGAATGGTAGAGTCAGACAGAAGTATTGCCTTCCCTCTATTAGTTGTGTGGCTCTGGGAAAAATTCTTTAACCCAAGAAGTGTCAGTTTTCTCCACTGTAGAATGTGGGAAGAAGCTACCTATGTGTTGTTATATGGTGTAAAAAATTATTTAGGATCACATATCTCATTAAACTCCCAGCTAGACATCAGGGATATGTATTAGTTCCTAATTTTCAGCTCTCTCTCATGGATGTCGATGGTGAGTTGTATAGAACAACATCATAGGACATTGTTCTTCATCTTCTTCATTTATAGATGAGAAGACTTGAGCCCTTAAAATGGTACATGTTTTACCCAACATTGTATGTCTGGTTTAATGGTGAAGTTAGCACTGAAATCCAGTCATTCAAATTCCTGGTTCAATGTTTTTCTACAAAACACAGCAATTTATGAGATTATTTTCTGATCAGTAACTTGCATTCCCTTGGAAAGATTAGCATTATTTTCAAACCTGGAAATTTCATGATAGGGCCTCAGAATGTTGTTTTAAATGTCATCCAAATCTTAGGCCAATATCAATCCCAGGAAATCCCTACGTCTACCATTTCTCTATCCCTAGAATTATTCATTTATTCTTTATATGTTAGTCAGCTTTCTGACACTGTAACAAATATTTGAGATGATCAACTTAAAAAAAGAAAAAGCTTATTTTGGCTTACAGTTCTGGGGGTTTTAGTCTATGGTCAATTAGCCCCATTTTGCTCTAGGGCCTGTGGTGAGGCAGCATATCCTGGTAGGGAATGTGTGATAGAGCAAAACCACTCACCTTACAGCCAGGAAGGAAAATAAAAAGAGGAAGGAGCTGGGGTCCCACTATTCCCTTCAAGGACACACTCCCAATGACCTGAAGACTTCTGTTAGGTCTCATCTCTTAAAGGTTCAACCATCTCCCAATAATGTCAGAGAAAATGAACCTTTAACACCTGGGCCTTTGGAGGCATTTAAGATGCAAACGAGAGCTCTTTATTTTTTGTCTTCAGTTAGTTCTCAATCCTCAACAGATTGTTAATCTTATTCCCAAATTAACCCAGTTTTCCAGTTAAGGTTCAGTGTTCAGATTGTCCAAGTCAGATGGCCGGTCCATTTTGCATAGAAGACCTCCTTGGCCACTCTCGACAGGTTTGTCCTTGAGCATTATGCTTGCTTTTGGTGGGGAACAGGGCACTCCAGAGAGTGCACCCTCCTGGAGTCGCGGTCTGTGGAACCCTGCTCCTGGCCCAGGGGCCCTGGCTCCACAGTTCCCGCCTGGCCACTCTTTGGTAGCTGCTGGGCATGCCTGTGGCAATGAGCACAGAAGAGGCTTCTTTGCTTGAATGGGGAAAAAGAAAAGGGTAAAAGAGTTGATTTAAAGATGCACTTCAAGTTATTACACCGCCACCATGAACACTTTCAGGTAGGTAAGAAAACTCTAAGGCCCGGGAGGGACAGCTTTGCCACCCAGGGCCTGCTGTCGAGTGTGTGCCATCTTCCATAAAAAAATCTGGAAGAGAATCAAAGAGTTTCTCTCACCTCAGCAGAGTTCAGGCACCAGAAAAAAGTGCCCCGAGAAGAGGGATAAATGAGAAAACTCTTGTTGGCCGAGCAGTGGTCCTTAAAATAACTGGCAAACATTTGGAGAATGCTGGAAACAAACCACGCGTCTCCTGAAACACAAACAGGGGACGGCCCCCTGGCTCTGCTGAGGACCCAGGACAAGGGCCTTGAATTGTCAGGACCTTGTAATGATTTGGACAACTCATTTATGGGTCCCGAGGCCCAGCACAATCGTTCAGGTGGTGTGGAAACGGAGGAAAAGCCAAATCAGAGCAGAATGTCTTCTCGGGAGCTTTTCCGGCTGGTCTGGCAGCTGCAGGAAGACTAGGGGGATCTCGTGAAGGGGGTGCTCGGACCAGCACTGAAACAACCTGGCTGTCACGTGTGGTCCCCTACCACTGCCACCACACACACACACACACACACACACACACACACACATACACGTGGGCATTCACTTGTCCATCGTGAGCATCCGAGCCTGGAGGAGACCCCAGTTCTCTGACACCTGTCCTCAGTCCTTCTCCAGCTCCCTGTGGTTCTCCCCCTCAGCTGCAGGTTAGAATCCCAGGGAGACCTTCAAACAGTACTAATGCACTGGCTCCACCCCAACTCCGTCAGGTCCGAGCCTCTGAGGGAGGGGTCTAGAACTTTTAAAGAGGTTCCCCGGTGACTTGAGCATGCAGCCAGAGTGGCAATGTTCTGCCACAGACCTGTCACCTTCCCTCTGCGAGCCACGTCCTTGACCTGTGCTCCTGCCGCACCTGCTCCTGTGGCTTCCCAAGCCCCCAGCGGTTGGTTGACTGCTTTCTGGTCTGGTGCCTGTGCGGATTCTCAATGGCTGCGTCCTTGCTTCTCCTCATAGTGGGTGTCACAACACCCACTGTGTATCGTGGGAGCTATTGTGTCCAAAGGGGTCCTTTAGGTACTTTAGTGGGTTGAATGCTGGCACCCCCAAGACACATCCATGTCACAGAACTGTGAGTGTGGCCTTATTCATAAAGAGGGTCTTTGTGCATTTATGGATGAAATAAAGTGAAGTATTTTTGGTTTTATTTGTTTAAATTTTTTTTTTTTTGTATTGGGGAAGGAACCCAGGGGTGCTCTACCACTAAGCTACACCCCCAAGCTTTAAATTTTATTTATTTTTTTAATTTTGAGACAGTCTCACTAAGTTGCTGAGGCTGGCTTTAAACTTGTGATCCTCCTGCCTCAGCCTCCCGAATCGCTGGAATTTCAAGTGTGTGCCACCGTGCCTGCCCCAAGTGGAGCTTCTCTATGGATCATCCTGGAGTTAGGGCGGGCTCTAACGCCAATGACAAGTGTCTTTGATAAAAGGGAGAAGTACGAGAGGCCATGGGATCATGGAGGCAGAGACTGGAATCACACACCAAGGAGTGGCTCCCTGAAATTGGGTGAGGCAGGGAAGGAGCCTATGGAGGCCAACACCTTGATTGGACTTCCGGCCTCCAGAACTGTAAGAGGAAAAAATTCCTATTGTTTTAATCCACCAGGTTTGTGGTGATTTGTTTTGACAGCCTGGGAAGCTGGTGCAGATGCCCTCTCGATATTGTGCTGTCTTCAGGGTTTGACAGCAAGTTCTCTAGCTCAGCACACTTGGACTTCTGTAATGGACTCATGGCTGGTCTTTCCTGATCTGTCCATTTGGAAAGCTTTGAGGTGTCCACTAGAGGAAAGCACCTTTTTCTTTTCTTTCTAGTTGCTTCTATTTATGCTGAACAACACCCACTCACCCCGCCAAAAAGTACCTCAGAATGGTCACATACTAGGTCTAAAAATAATTTTTTACAGGTTTAACTCTTATTCAGTCATATTTCTTTGAAAATCAGCAAAATGTATGCCTTGTTATTGTGCACCTCAAAACACTTCTGGGGAATAAATTCTGCCTTTGCCTTCTGCTCCCATCCCACTTCCTGTGTCCGAGGCAGTCTCAGTTCACCCTGGTGAATGTCCTTTCAGTCTTCTTCTCCAGGTAGACACTTCTCAAGGGATAACCGTCTCAAATGGGAAGGAAAGAGCAGCTGGAGTAGAAATGGAACCACTCTTGTTGAAATGGCCGGGGACAGAGAAGTTAGAACCCACCAGCCATTTCCACCAAGATCTCCCTGAGGAATCCACAGTCAGCAAGGAACAGAGACGAGTTGAAAACAGGTGTCTTAGCCCTCTTGAGGTTCTGGCCTTGGGGCCCAGGTCAGTCTACTGAGTTTGAATGTTTTTGAACCCTCTAAAATTCTTGTTGGAACAATCACCGACCCAGCAGTAGTAAGGGGTAGGCCTTTAGGAGGTGATCAGGCTGAGGGTTCTGCCCTGATGCATTGGACTGAGGTCTCATGAAAGTGCTGGAGGGAACTAACTTGGTCTTTTTGGCCTTCTGCTTCCTGCATTGTGAAGACCCAGCCATGAGGCGCCATCTTGAAAGCAGAAATTGGTCCTCTCCAGGCATTGAATCCACTGGCATTGTAATCATGGACTTCCCAGTCTCCAGAACTGTAAGAAATGAATTTCTCTTCTTCATAAATTACCTAATGGGTGGCATTTTGTTATAGCAGCCCCAATGGACAAAGACAGTGGAGGCTAAGTTGAGGAAATCTTGCCAAAATCAAAGGAGGTGCTTGTTCCTGGGTTTGTGCTCACCTTAAGAATCTTCATGTTGGATGGTGAAGACCCCAACAATGGCTGGGGAAGGATCATGACTTTCTAGCCTTGTGGTCTCTGGGTATTTCAGAGAGGGAAGCTGCAGTGGTCGTTTTTAGCTATCTACATCAGAAACCCAGATCAAGGCATGCTCTGTTCAAAAGCCGCCAGTCTCTTCCAGCTCACTTAGGGGGAAATCCAAAGTCCTGGCTGGCCACAACCCACGCACCCCGCACCCTGGCACTCTATCATCCCTCTCTGGTCCCATTCCTACCTCACTGTTTCTTTCACCTGCCCTAGTCCCGTCACCCTGACCTCTTCGGTTTCCTCAAACACTCTCAGGTTTCCAAGCTCTCTCAGGGCCTTTGCATTGGCCTTTGGAATGCTCTTCCTCAGGCATCCATGATGCTCAGGCCCTTCCTTCCTCCAGATCTCTACTCAGATGCCACCCACCTAGAGAGGACTCCCCAGCCACCCTATAGAAACAGCACACGTGCCCAGCCCCACCGCCCGCCATCCCTTCCTCTCTAGCTCTGCTTCCCTTCCTCTCTAGCACTGTTGCCTGACTTTCTAGCCACAGACAGACAGTCTGTATCACAGGTCTTTGTGACAAATGGCACTAAAATAAGCCAGAGGCTCTTCCCCTCTGGCTGTCCTGGAAATGTTGTTGGATGCATGGTCTGCTGTCATTTCTTGTCCTCAGGGGAAGAGATCCTTTAAACACATCTTTTGGAGATTGGGCACAGGGAATCTGCATGTCCCCTAAGCTCTGGTTTGTGTCTGTGAAGTTTCCCTTCCAAGGTCCTAATGGTGTGTCTATGGGGCTTGGTTCTCTCTGGCATCTAGGAAGTTTGGAGCTAAATTTGAGGCTGAACAATAACCACTTTGTGGCCTGTCTTTCTTGCTGGTTGTCATTTTTCCAGGCCCATCTTCATGGCCCCAGCCCAAACTGTCTGTGCCTGTCATGCTCTTAAGTGCCGTGTTAAGTCACCCAAGAATGAAGTGGGACGGGAGTCACCAATTACTGAGGGTGTAAGTGAGTCTGCCCCACTGAGGGCCCTGCTGGACGTCCGTCCGGGTGGCCTTCCCCACCAGCAGGCAAGTGGAAAAGTCAACCCAACCTGGGACAGAGAGGAAAACGGTGGGCAGAGTCCGGAGGCCAAGTGTCAGCTCACACAGTCTTCACACACAAGATAACATGGATAATAATATGGCTCCATAGGTTAGAATTTTTTTGAGCCAGAATCTATTGTTGGTAAATCCAAATGCTTCCTCACAGAACCGAGAAAAACTGAACACCAAGCAATTTGCCTAAGGCCCAGAACAATTTATTGGCAGGGACAATGGGCTGAGAATCTCTTTCTATCTCCTCCCAGCCCAGAGCTTTTTCCATGATACCACCCACAAAGTTGCTTCTTGCTTTGTGTATTAAAACTTTTTCACTGGAGATCCTTGGAAAGTGTGTTGGGAGGAGATGCCTGCCCCGCAGACGTTCCAAATTCAATAAGCCTGGGGGAGCAAAGTGCCCCCTGATCATTTCCTCAAAGCCCACCCTGGTTTTAATGCTCTGGCTTAGGATCCTGCTGGTGTGGCAGCCTCCTGTGCCTCAGAGGGAGGGGGACGCCAGGCACAGAAGGCGTTTGTCAGAAACAACAGGACTGGGGAGGCTGGGGGCTGGGGACTGGCGGGCCGAGAGGGCCAGGTGGCAGGTGGGATCCTCAGAGCAGGGGTGTCCGGGGAAAGCTGCCTGCTGAGCCCAGGAGAGGGCAGATAGGGATTCCAGATGTTTCCCAATGGCGCCTGCTTTCCGTCAACACGGGAGGAGTCCTGAGCACAGGTTCTTAAAGGTTCGTAAAATTCGAGGGGGAGAGAAGACTGAAAAGAGAAGGTAAAGACCCTGTTGCACATAAATAACAAACACCGGGTGGGGGGTGTTAGACTCAACACAACACAACAGTCCACAGGCTTCTTCGGAGACGAGGGATTAGGACGTAACTTGAGGATGCAAGTTGTTCTGCTCAATGGGTATATTTGGCCAGTTCTGGCTGAGTGGTTTTCAATGGGGACTTCAGCCCAGGTCCTGCACAGCTCAGCGGTGCCCCCCCCCCACCCGTAGCCCCACTGTTTTGTTTTTTAACCAGTCAGCCTAGCACATCACCCTGTGGGGGAAGGGCTGCTCACAGAAGTCTGGGGCTCTCTGAGCCATGGCCCAGAGGAAAGCTTGGTAGTTTACTGTCAGAAATGCAAGGAAATATTGGTTCTGGGTGTTGGGGGTGTGTTTTCCCAGGCAACCAGAGCCTTTTCAGCAGGGGCTTTAGTTGTGTGTGCTGGACACGAGCCCTTGGGGATTTCACGCCCATGTCGGGGCTGGGCCTGGTTTTCTATATTGCAAAAGATGGCCCTTGGCTCAGGACAGACAGATCACCAACAAGGATCCCAGTGATGGGCAGACGGCTGCTCTTGTGAAAGCTTTTCTTAGCAGCCAAATAGAACTCAGAAAATCTGCAGCTGCCTATTTTCTTGCGACACACGCGCTCTGACCTCAGTGACGCTGGGACGCAATCCTGTACTTCACCCTCAGGATGACGCAGAGTTGATTTGAAATCTCGCTGGGTTAGAGATGTTACAAACATCTGGGTGCCCTTGGTATCTCTGTCTCCTACTGATGGGTACCTCTCTGGATCCAAGGACTGAGACCAAGGATTTGTGCTGATCGGGCCAGGGAAAGAAAGGGGGATCCCTTAAAATTCGCTCAGCTGTGTTAGTTCCCCCAAGCCTGGCCTCCCTGCAACCGACCTGGGCCTGAATTCATGCCCACCCGATCCCACTATCTGGGATGTGAGCCCAAGAACTGGTATTTTCAATGTGTGATTATTATGTGCACTGAGTTTTTCAAAAGACAGATATTTGCTACAAAATGAGCACTCATGTAACTATCGCCCTTGACAAGAAACGGAACTTCATCAGCAGCAGGGACCCTCAGAGGCTCCGCTGCCCAAAGGCAACGGTTATCCTGATTTTATGTCATCTCTTCCTTACGGCAGATGTATTTGGTTAAGGGTCCCATTTAAACACACATCCCTAAAACCACAGCAGAGGTCCCCTTACCTGCAGGGGACATGTCCCAAGACCCCCGTGAATGCCAGACGCCACCCACAGGACTGAACCTTATATGTAGATTTATGTTTTCCCCTGTACAGACATTTCTATGATAGAGTTTAAGTAGGCACAGCAAGAGATTAACCACAGTGCCTCGCAATAGAGTGATTATAGCAACGCATTCCAATAATAATTATGAACATGATTTCTCAAAATCTTATATATGAACATTATATCTCAGGCCAGGGCCGACCATGGGTGACAGACACAGGGACAAGTGAAGCCGTGGACGGAGCGAGGACCGGACAGCTTTGTGTTTTCCTGAGTTCGACAAAAGTGGGATCACGCGGCGAGTACCGTGGCCCTGGGCTCCTGCTTTGTCTCCTAGACACTGTGTTTGAGGGATTCACCCCTGTGGCTGTGACTGTGGCTGTGTGACTCCACCACGATGTGTTTGTCTCTTTCACTTCTGGTGGAAGCTGGGTCTCTTCCAGCTTGGGGCTGTGCCGCGTCAGGGTGCTGCGGACACTCCTGCCCGTGTTTCTGCTGGTCTCCCAGGAAGAGTGCAGCGGCCGGACAGCTTTCTCTTCAACACCAGGGGATAATGCAGACTGTCCAGGCTTTCACTGCAGGTCCGATTGGAAGAACCTCCATCTTTATGTTCACAGATCCATAACGGGGACAATCAAAGAGTGACTTTTTAAAATATTCCAACCCAACCCCAAATTGATGGAGGAATTGGGCCAGATTAGAGTTTTGGTTGCTAAGCTTATTCCCTTTTTGTTGGTTATGGCTAAATCCTCCTAATTTAATGCCTTAAGTGACTTCTTGATCTGTCCAGAAACTAAAGCTGATACGCTCAGGAATGTGCTACGCGCCAGGCACAGTGTCAGGCATGAGGAGTATGGGGTGAGGTGCCTGTCATTTACTGACAGAGGGAAATCTTTTCTATGCACACTAAATTCTTTCATGACACACAGAATAAACAGGAAAAATCTTGGCCTTTGTGAAGCTTAAGCTTCGTGGAAGAGGCACATAAGCCAGAGAACACACACACACACACACACAGAGTTGTACCTTGGTTTTCCTTGTGGGTTTTGTTTCCAGGACCCCCTGTGGATCCGAGGAGATCTGCAGCCCACTCAGGTCCCTTCTGTAACATGGTGCAGTATTTGCCTAGAACTTATGCACATCCACCCAAATACTTTAAACCAACTCCAGATCACTTACGGTACCTAATACAATGTAAGTGTTCTGTAAATAGTCGTTAAACTGAATTATTTCAGGGAATAATGACCAGGAGAAGAGAGTCTGTTCATGTTCAAGACAGATGGGGTATTTTTTTTTTCCATCTGAGAATGGCTGAAGCCACAGATGTGGAGTCTGTGGACGGGCAGGGCTGGCTGGTGGAACTGTGTGTCTGCGATGTCCCGTAGGAAAAGTGTAGAATGTTAGGGGAGAGTGAAGGGCTGTGGGGAGAGATGGAACTTTCTAGATAGGAGGCTGCAGGGAGGCACTAGGAGAGAGGTTTGTCAGAAATGAGACCGTTATTCAGACCCAAGCAAATCCTGTGAAGGGCCAGCAAAGGGTGCTGCAGGCAGGCTGGGCGTCGTCTCGTGCGTGCTCTGAGGCAGAGAGGACCTGGTGGACAGAAGAGGCAGATGGCCTGAGGTGAAGCTGGTGAGGACAGCAGCATCCAGGCAGGGTCTGGCTGGCTGTGGCGCGGGCATGGGGTCATGGATACTATCTGATGTGTGAGGAGGCAGAGAGGCCGGTGGGAGGCTGCTGCAGTCATGCCTGCAAATGGTGCTGTTCAGGTGGACCAGAAGGCTGCCAGTGGACTTGGAAAGGCGGGTGAATTTGGGAAATGTGTTGGATCTGGAGCCCAGCAGCCACGATGACTGAGATATGAGGATCGAGGGAGGGATCAACATGGAGGACGACTCCCAGGTCTCCAGCTGGGATAATGGGGGAAGGTAGCTGTCACTTACTAACATGGGGACCTCTTTCCTATGGGCCTCAAATCCTTTCAAGGCACTTAAAGCCCACCTCACCCCCATCCTCCTACGATCCTAACACCCCTCTGCATCCAATCTCAAGATTAAAGTGACTTCCTGGTTTTGTGAAAGAACTTTCTTGAACCCTCTTCCAGCATTATTATTTCCTCATTGAGCAACTATTTGACTGCTTGTTGTGACTGTGTCATGGTTTTAGTGTGTAAATTGGTGAAGGAGCTCTTTCATATAAACCTACACAGCCTCCTATCTAGAAAGTTCCATCTCTCCCCACAGCCCTTCACTCTCTCCTAACATTCTACACTTTTCCTACAGGACATCGCAGACACACAGTTCCAGATTTTAAATAAGGAGAGATTCCTCTGATACGGAAGGTAGCACGTCTAGATATGCTGCTCAGAACAAATGCAATTGTTTAAAAATGATCTTCTGGAGCTGTAGCTCAGTGGTAGAGTGAGTGCTCAGCATGCACAAGACCCTAGGTTTCCCAACACACACTCACGCATGCATGCACACACACACACACGAAAATAAAGGAAAAAGCTAACAAAAAAGATCTTCTGAGGAGAACATTTGTGAAACATTGAAACATCATGTTAAAACCTAACAAGAACGCTAATTTAGAAATGTAAAAGAAGGGACAGGGAAACAATAATTTACCCAAACACTTCATTCATGGACCACACGACATTCTCTTTTCAAATTTCTTTTGCTTAAAAGAATTTTAATTGTTTTTCCTACTTAAAATTACAGGATGTGATCAATTTCTTGCAGGAAAAAAAATATCTGAAGTGTTTTCAGGATTGAGTTTATGAGGAAATGTAACTTTTCAGATTGCTCAATCTAGTGCATTTTAAAAATGAGGTGTTAGGTCTCTCAGTGAGTCCATCGGAGTCATTTCCCAGTGCCCTGGAAGCTCATCAGTTGAGAGCAACAGAGAAGAGAGAAAGGTATGCACTGCCTGGTTCACGTGGCCGACCACTTGCCATCTCATTTCCTGAAAATTGAGAAGAAGTCAGGTATTCTTAGTTGCAGACAACAGAATCCACTAGTTTAAGCAGAGTTAGTATAGAAATTCCAGGAGGACCCGGAAACTAAGAGTGGACACTCAGTTCCTATATATGTAAAGGTAATATAGAATGTGAGATGCTGTTTACTTTCTGGTTTCATGGGATAGTAGTGAAGATAAAAGGGGTTGTTTAAAGAAAGGCTTGGATCTAGGATGGTAGAGGAGTCACAGTTTGCCCTTTCAGAGATCCTGGGGCTACAGCCCCAGAGTACTACCATCCCCTCACCTGATACAGAGAGAACATGATGTGGAAAGCAATTGGTTTCACCTGGAGTCCAACCAGGAAGATCTTGGAGGTAAAAATGCCAATAATTCTGTGGCTTCCTCAGGTAGGAGTTTGACAATCTTACTACATGTCTCAATATTGCACCAGAAACTGGATTCCCTGAGGTAGACGAGAAGACAGCAACAGTTTTATCAGTGTCTAATTAATCACTTCATGTCTTTGTGGACCAGGAATATGCTCAAGTTTGTATTGGCTCACTTCATGGTGCTGGGACTGGGCCCAGGGCTGGCAGGGGAACCCTGGATCTGGTTTAGAAGGGGTGGTGCCGCATAAAGCACAGGGAAACCAGAGGAGAGCCCAGCCCTGGAGACAGTAGAGGGAGACCGCACCGCGGGAGTTCAGGCCCAAGGTCAGCTTCCAATGGGACCTGAGCTCCACAAACTCCCTCCCACCCAGACGAGTTCTAGCAAGGAACTGCAATGGGCACTGTTATGGTTCAGATGTGTGGTGTCCCCCAAAAGCTCTTGTGTGAGACAACGCAGGAAGGTTTAGAGGTGAAATGGTTGGGTTATGGGAGCCTTAACCTAAGAAGTGCATTAATCCTCTGATAGGGATTAACTAGGTGGCAAGTGTAGGCAGGTGGGTGTGGCTGGAGGAGGTGGTCATTGGGGGTGTGCCTTTGGGGTTTATATTTTGTCTGTGGTGAGGGGAGTTCTCTCTCTGCTTCCTGGAGCCATATCCCCAGCTGCTTTCCCATGCCACACCCTTCCGCCATGATGCTCTGCTCACCTCAGGCCCAGAGCCGTGGAGTGGGCCATCCAAGGACTGAGACCTCTGAAACCATGGCCCCAAATAAAACCTTCCCTTCTCTAAAATTGTTCTGATCCGGTCTTTTGGTCACCGCGTTGAAAAAGCTGACTAAAACAGGCAAAACCAGAATCACTGCTGAGTGTCACAGCTGGGATGCCCACAGGGCGGGAGCATGGGACAGGGCCCCACTGAAACAATAAGGTTACTGGCAGCCTCTCCCTGCTGGGAGAAAGGGGGATTCCAAGGAGAGGAGTTGCAATTCTCCATACAGATGCTGTCTGATGGGGTTACATCTTGGTCAATTCATCCTAAGTGGATAATATCACAACTTGAAAATACACTGGCTACCCCTAACCTGCCGAACATCCTCCATTAGCCATGCAGCACACTCTAGGGCACCTGATGTTGCCCCTCGTGATCCTGGGGCTGACTGGGAGCTGGGCTCCCTGCCCCTGCCCCTGCCCAGCATCTCAAGAGAGGGTTGGACTGTGGGTCTCCAGCCTGGGAGAAGACCAACATGCAAAATTTGAAGTAAGGCTCTCCTCCCATTGTCAAGTCCTCCAATGGTTAAGTCGAACCATCCCAGTCGGGGACCATGTGCATAGCACTTTTGACACCTGGAAATAAACTTTATCAGATCTGCTCCCATTAAAACCAAGGGAGAGGAGGTGCAGGAAGAGGAGAAGGAAGAAAAGAATCTTAGCACACTGATAATACAGTTGTGTCTCTCTAAGAGAGTCATTGGTTTGCTCTCCTCTACTTCTTACCCAAAGTAGTAATTTGGCAAGAAGAATCCAGAAAACCAGACACACCACACCATATATTATTGTTGGAGAAAATAAAGACCAAAGTAGGACCAAGGAAGTTTATTTCACAGTGCCTCCTCCACTACCTTTTAGAATGGATTTGATTTGGATGTCCGTGTTTTATAAAGAATGACTTTCACGTTGGGACAAAAGTGAAGAAAGTCAATTCTTAAAAAATATTTGCCAGAAACTCTTGGGATTTCCACGCCACTTTAAAAGATGCAAATGCGCTTCATGGGCCGTAAGTGGGTCTTCATAAGCCATTTCCGGCTCTCACCGTCACCTCCTTTGATCTGGATTTTCTGTCTTAGAATCCTGTGCCATATACAGTTCAAGTTCACAAGGAGCTGGTGTCCACACCCGGCCCACCTTTATAAAACTCAGGTGACATTTCCCCAGACATTTTTGCACCACTCTTGTGATTTATCGTTTCTCAAAAATCACTAGCAGAAGTTTGGTGAAAACAAGAGCCATGTCCTTCCAGTTCCTTGAAGACTCATTTTTCTACTGTTTGTTTCCCAGGATGTTTGGACCCCAAGGATCAGAGGTGCAGTCAGGCTGGCTCAGGAAGCCAAGAGGACTTGTGAGGTCACTGTGGTAAAAGAGCTGGCCTCTCTGGCTAGAGGTCAGGTGCAGGGATGCCCCTGGGGCCAGAGCTCCAGAGCCCAGGCATCCTCTCTTAGGTGTTTGACCTTCAGAGGGTTTGGCCTGGGTCTTGCTTCTCTCTCTGCTCTCTGCTGAGTGCTCTCCCTGTTGTCTTCTTCTGCACCATGTGACTCCCTTATTCTTCCGATTGAGTCCTTCTCCATCCTGACGTTGGGGTTCCCATCGCCTGATTCTCTCTTTTCTCAAATAAATTTCCCGAGAGTAAGAACCCCTTCATTGACCCACTGCCTTCCCTGTTAGCTAGCCCATGGAGAGGCGCCACCCTGAACCAGTCTATGGAACAGGGACAGCGTGGGGTCCGTAACAGAACACCCAGCTGCCAGGTCTCTGAAGACAGCAGGGTCTGCAGGAAGGTTGGGTGCTGGGATCCCTCTATTATTCCTTTGGATGGAATCCATAAAAATCCACAGCTTGTTCTTTAAGACAGAAGGGGAAACCAGACAGGGCGCACTAGCTTGTCAATGTCACTGAGAAGGACACACATAAGCAGGCGTATATCTTGGCTGTCCTATTCTCAGTCCCAAGAGAATTGGGGATAAGACGTTCTCTAACCAGCCTCCCGACCACCCTGGGCTTCACTCCAGACCGGAGTCCTCCCCCCTCCCGTGCTCACCTGGCCAAGCCCCAAATCGAGACCCGTCTATTTTCTCCTCGTGGGTTGATCACCTCTCTGAGTCAGGCTCTGCAGGCCCACTGTTGGAGGGAGCGGGGACACCTCCCCTGCTCCATGTCACCTTGCTTTCCCACTGTGGCAGCCCAGCTGAGGACACTACCTTAGAAAAGCCCTGAGATCCGGGCTTGGGTAAATTGTGACTGCAGGGGTCTGCCAGGGACCTAGCCGGTCATCCCTCCCACGTCTGGGGTTTGCAACAGGTTAATGACTCCCCGGGGGCACTTTTACTGATCCCTGGGCATTAACCTTCCCAGGACCTCTTCTACAGCTGCCGGAAAGGCCCCTGGACAGGATACACATTTTTTCCATTGAGGGTGTAGGGATCCAGGGTCCCTTTCCCTGTTCAGCCCTTCCCAGCTGGGAGAGACCATGTCATGGGTTGTGTGACCTGCAGGTCGCGGGGGGGAGACCACTAGGCACCAGCATCTTTCATTTCTGCTGCCCTCCTGGCCTCTGGCCTGCCTCCTCCCCCACCTCCCCCTGACCAACCTGCACAGGCAGGCGCATCCTGTGCTGCTTCCCACCCCTGAACTCGTGCTCCTGGGTTGCATCTGGGGTGCGTCCTCATCCTGTGTACTTGCCCTTTATGATCTTAGAAGTTACTTCCTCTGGGAAACCTGACCTGGTTTCCAGGACGGGACTGGGTTCCCAGCTACTCTCGCCCACCTGCTCCCAGGACACCCGGTGCTCACTCCTGCTAATGTGATAGCACCTTTTTGCTGCTTATGTCCCCGAGGGAGCACTCCTGATGGGCAGCTCCAGGTCTACTCCTCCCTAATGCCCTCTGCACCTGGCTCACAGAGAGGGTCTAGGAAATACCTGTCCAGAGTTGACTGTGTGGGCTTGAACGTGACTCTGGCTAACGGCTCCTCTCTCTCCACGCCGCACCCCTCTTATTCATTCTGGATTGGGGTGATGTTGTTATACGTTCTGGTGGGAATCCAGAACAATTGTAGCCAATAATAATAGCCAGTGTGTCTAGGACAATTATTTATATTATATATAAAATGCATCATGTGTAACAAATAAGAATATTTGTATATATACACATATATACATATCCCATGAGGTGCTTTAGTGCCTTATATGTTTACATTTCTGTCACTCTCTTTGACCAGTCCTCAGGTTTCACATCTGTGGATTTAGCCAACCACTGATTGAAAATATTTATAAAAATGTCGTGTCCACACTGAACGTGTACAGACATTCTTTTCCTGGTCACTGTTCCCTATACAAGGCCGCCTAACAACTATTTACTTGGCGTTTACTTTGGAATAGGCATTATAAATAACCTAGAGATGATTTAAAGTACACGAGTGGTGTGTGTAGGTGATATGGAAATTCTAAGCCGTCTTATGTAAGGGATTTGGGCATCTTGGAGTCTGGCATCCATCGGGGTCCCCCGAGGGCACTGAGGGATGAATGTGCTCTTTTTAAGTCCACTCTGCAGGTGAAGTAGGTGACCTGGACCACAGCCCCGTGTGCTGTGGAGGTGGCGGGAACCTGGCTATCTGTTCTAGGCCCACGCTGGTAACCTCTGCCTGCGGTGACACCTGGTGCCATTGCGTGCCTGGGGCTCCTGGGCTCTGCAGCCTGTTGGGCCGCGTGTGAGATGTGAACACAGCTCTCCAGTGTTTCCTAAATCTCTTTGCTTCCTACTAGGAGCCTTGAAAGTGACTTCAGCTTAAAAATGAAGTGAAATAAAACAAAAGAAAGCCCCCACACACCTACCAGACCAGGGAGGGCATCCTGCCAACGGAGACGAGCATTTAAGAAACTATCATTCGGGCTGGGATTGTGGCTCAGTGGTAGAGCACTCGCCTAGCACGGGCAGGACCCAGGTTTGATCCTCAGCACCACATAAAATAAATAAATAAATAAAGTCATTGTGTTGTATCATATTAAAAAAATTATCATTCTTACTTATGGGTAGATTCAATGTCTTCCTCTTCCTCTCTGCTTTTTGCTGCTGTTATTGTTTTTTAAAGTTATGCAATTGATACCAAAATGCTTTCTTCGTTCTCAGAGGTTTCAAATAAATAAGAACTAGAGGAAGTCAAATGGGAACGGTGTCTTTGGAGCCTGCCCCTGGCTGCTGCGACCCCGTTTCCTTCCTCCGGGACACAAGCAATTGTTGAGCCTGGCATCACCCTTCAGCCCTTTGTTCACTCGCGCCCATGGCTGTGGCACCAACCTCTCTTCTCACATGAGCGACACCCCCCTTTGCCTTGCTCTGGGATTCCATCTTCCCCCAGGGGACCCACCTCACGTCTTGGAGATCTGTCCTGGCTGCAGACAGACCAGCCTTATTTTAATGGACAGCTTTCTCCTGTGGCCCCTTTGTCTCTTTCCTTAGTGAGGGAGATTTGGGTTGTTCTCAGAAAATCTGCAAATCAAAGCTTCCTTTTTTTAAAAAAAAAAAAAAACTCTGGTTATCATGGGGCTGGAGGCGCTGGGTTCCATCCTCAGCACCACATAAAAATAAATAAATAAAACAAAGTTTTATATATATACAAAACAACCCTGGTTATCATTACTTGCTTTAAAAAGTGCCCCAAATAATCAGGTTCTCAGGTAACGCAGGGTCTCTGTGGTGCTTCATGCTGCTGCGCTCGGCCACTTGTCCGGCCTGGAACGGGGAGCACAGCCCACTTGGTTTTGGTGAAATCAGGGACTGGTCTATTGTGCTCCTGCAGGCAGCGGGGGATGTGGTCACACTTGGCTGCCCAGATGCAGTATGGCCTCAGGGCTAGGTAGGTCCTTTTATGCCCTTCAGATAACTTGGGTGAGCACAAGGGGGTTGCAACTTGCATAATCAGGGCAGGCAAGTGTGTGTGTGTGTGTAGTGCATTTATGTGGTGTGTGTATAGTGTGTGACGTGATGTATGATGTGCATGCACGTGTGGTGTCTGTGTGGTCCATGTATGTGTGGTATCTGTGTGGCATGGTGTGGTGCATGTATGTGATGGGTGGTGTGTGTGGATGTGTGGTGTATGTGGCACGTGTGAGATGTGTGGAAGGTACTTTGGTGAGGCATGTGGTGTTTGTGTGGTGTGTAGGGATGTGTGTTGTGATGTGTGTGCTTGAGGTCTGTGCACACTGGTATGGTGTGTGTGCACTGTGCGTGAGGTGCCTGTGTAATGTGTAATGTGTGCTGCACAGGTAATGTGTGTGGTCTGTGGTGCAGTGTGTGTATGTATGCGTTGTACGCAGTGAGTCTGTGAGGTGTGCACTGTGACGTATGCATGGTGTGTCCTTGTGACATGGGGTAGTGAGTGTGTGGACACCAGCAGGCTCTCCTGTCCTGGCTGGTCCTCTGAATCTGGGAGCCGGTGGAAGGAGGCCACCCAGGGAGTGACATGGTAAGGGAACGTGGTTCCCTCCCTACTCGTCCGTCTCACGGCTCATCTTCACGTGAGGAATGTGCACAGAACCAGTGCATATGTCTTCCTTGGGAAAGGGTTTTCTGGGGGAACCTTCAGGGTAACCCTGCCCAGCACACAGTCCGTGAGTGTCACGGTGAGTCTTGCTGGAATCCACGGTTGGACGTGCCTGCTCACTCCCTTCGGAGACCCTTGGCTGCACTGTTTTCTGTTTTCAGAGGTCCTTACTCCACCGATGTGGCCAGCCCAGCTTTGAATTTTTTCTTAATTGATTTAGACTACAACTTTCTCTTCCATTAGGTCCTGAGTTTTCCATTAGAAAAATTCCTTTCCACTAGTGTCCAGATGAATGCTTTTGTCATCAGTGCTTAGTAGGAGGAGGCTGGACCTGAGTCCATGGCGGCTACAGAGTGGTTGCTTAAAGATGGCGCCCATGATGGTCCCCAGGGCCCAACTCCCAGCCTGGGCCCATCAGGTACCAGAGTGATAGGACTTTTCAGTAAAAAACCACTGAGAACTGTTATGGAATTATGGACAGGTGCTTTACAACCAACCACCCTTCCTTTCTCCCTCCCTCCCTCCCTCCCTCCTTCCCTTCCCCTCTTCATTCTATGGCCCACTATTTCTTTTCCCTGAGAATTCAAGTGTATTGCTATCTTTCCTGCTCTTTAAAAACATGTTTTTTTCATGTTACATAGATAATTTAATTCATTGTTTAAAAAAATGTAGAAATGCATAACATGGGAAGTAGGAACCCACTCTGGCTCCCTCAGAGGTCACTTGGCTGTCCTTGGATCCTTGTCTATTTCACTTTTATTTCTCTCAGATAACGATACTTGAAAACAGCCCACCCATACAGATCACCAATTGAGTTTTACCCGACATCTCCCCATTCAAAAGAAGAACTTGGAGGTGATTCATATATTCATTTGTATATTCTCAGGGTCTGGGTACCTTCTAAAGTGATCACCAAGGGAAAAACCACTCAGGTTATTTTCTAAAACTTTACTGTATCTAAGTATAAACATGCCCGAGGTCCCATCTATTATGCATCGAGGGAATCCAAACTCTTTATTCCATTTCCCTCTGAGGTTCATAACAGAGTGAGAATATACTCAAGAAATCAGATGAAGCCAGGTACGGTGGTGCATGCCTGTAATCCCAATGGCTTGGGAGGCTGAGGCAGGAGGATCCTGAGTTCAAAGCCAGCCTCAGCAAAAGCGAGGTGCTAAGCAACTCAGAGAGACCCTGTCTCTTAAAAAAAAAAGTATAAAATTGGGCTGGGGATGTGACTCAGTGGCCAATTGCCCTTAAGTTCAATCCCTGTTGTCCCCTGCCCCCCCTGCTACCAAAAAGAAATCAGATGAAGATGTAAAGGGAGCATCAGTTTTAGTCCTCGACACATGGGGCACCAGGAGACCCCTCTTCTCTCCCAAACGTGCATCTCATGGGGCAAGCCCTGGGTGCAGGTGTGCAGGGCTGGCCCTGCCCATGTCGCCGCTTCCCACAGGGAGGATCTCCATTTGTTCCTCGAATCTCACCCCAAGACATAGAGACATCAGGGCCTGGGATGCTGCAGCACCTGGAGGCCACGCATTGCTCATCAGCTGAGTCAGAAGCCATCGGCCGTCAGTGCAGAGAGGAGCACAGCCAGGCCTCCTGGACTCCCTTCTATTCTCGGGCCTGTCCAGGGCACCCGGAGGCCAGCTCTTTCCTTCCAGAGCGACTGCATTTCTCAGGATGGAGTGAATGTTTGTGTTTTCATGAGGGCATGTGAAAGGAATGTGAGTGTTAGAAAAGAGCCCTATTTGTTAAAATGATAATTGCTAGAATGTTCTGCACCCATCCGTTTTCGCTCTTCTAACAGCCTCATGAAAGGCTCGGGGATGAACAAGGATGGCTCTGAGGGAGGACCTGAGCTCACAGCCCCTTTCGATGAAAGAATTTCGCTGTCATTTTGGCTTATGACAATTTCCACGAACGAACTTGGGGTTCTCTTTGGCCACCAAATATTTCAAAGCAACCGGCTCTTATGGCATCCAAGAGCTGACGAGCCCCTTGGGTTGCCCAGACTTACGGCGCAGAAGGAGCGTGTGAAGAAAATAATAAACGAGCGTGCAAATGTGCACCGCGCAGTTGAATCAGCATCCAGGCCTGACTACGCCGTGGGCCACTTCAGAGGGTTGAGAGCCAGGCCTGGCTGGGCCTGCAGTCATTTCCTCAGGAAGTGAGCTCAGCTCCCCTCATGGAAGAGCATTTATAAGACGCTTGTGTTCCTGCCAGTGCCAGCTCCACAGGCTGGGGACCGACTCTGGGTTTCGGTTGCTCCTTGGAACTACTGAGGGAGCCCTGGGGAGCGAACCTGCCTGCTTGTGCTTTTCCATGTGCTTCCGATCAAGCAGATGAAGTCTGGTTCACGCGTGGGGTTTCTAGCACATGCACACGGCAAACAGGGGGACAGGGAAGGAACCAGGAAAAGCAGCCTTGAGGACTTGGTTGCTTCTCCTGCTTTCCCTGGTCCAGAGGTTCAGTGCTATGGCTCCGATGTTTGGTAGATTACTCATCTGTAAGTCCTGACTGGCAGTCTGAAGGTGTCTGCCTCCACTACCCTAGACCTCCACTCTGAGTGGCAAGCGCAAAGCTTGTCCGGTCAGACTAACTGACCTGGTGAGAATCATGTTTCTACACCCGACCCGCTGTGAGGCCTTGGGCTGCTTACTTAACTTCTCTGTGCCTTAGGTTTTCCCGCTTGTAAACTCAGGCTGATGGTCAGGCCTTCTCCTTGTGTACCGAAAAGGGCTTAGAAGGGAGCCTGGCTCATAGAAGAACCAATGGGGAATAACCAGAGACCTCACGCCCCGGCCTGTACATTTTGTGCAAACCCACCCTGGGAGGGGGAGGAGCGCCCATTGTTTTCACAGGTGGCCGCTTCAGAAGTTTGACACAGGCTATTTTATTCTTTTACGCCCTGGCTGCCCCTTAGCCCCCAAACAGTGGTCCCTTGGAATCTGTGGGGATTGGTTCCAGGGCCCCAGTGGATACCCAAATCCGTGGATGCTCAAACTCCTTACGTAAAACGTCCCGCTTTTTGCCTATAACCTATGCACATTGTCCCAGGTCCTTCCAACCTTTCCAGATGATGTAAAGTACCGAGTCCAATGTAAGTGCTACGTAAATAGCTGTTCTGCTGCGTTTACGTGAGGAAAAGTGACCAGATAAAAGTCTGTCTGTGTTCAGCACAGTGTTTCCCTTCTGAATATTTTCTGTCTGTGGCTGCTGGCCTCGTGGCTGCAGAGCCCTGTGACCACGGAGGGCCAGCATGGGTCCTCGGGATTCTGCTAAGGCACTTGGGAGCTGGTGGACAAGTGTTGTCTTTCAGTTTGACTTGGAAATTAAGCTAAGAGCTCCAGGGCCCAGTAGGGACATTTGGTTTAAACAATTGGGTAGTTCTTTCATTTTGTAAGGAGGTCTCAGTAATCATAACTGATGTTTATAACTGAAGACTTCATGCCAACTCATACCCTGAACAATAGTCTCAATGCATACATTTTACTTTAAGTCTTATTTTTCTTTGTTTGTTTATTTTAAAAAATTATTGCTGCAGTTTGGATCTGGAATGTTCTCCAAAGGCCCCTGGGTTTAAGGCTTGGTCCTCATCTTGACTTGGATTCTGGTCTGGGCTTGGCACCTTGACCAAGAGTCTTCAAGTTTACCCCCTCTTGAAAGTTATCCTGAGAATCCACAACGTCACCATCTAGCAGTCAGCAACACAAAGACCTCCCGGACACTCCAGCGTGGGACCTGCAGTGGCCTTGTCTTTCCTGCATGGTCCAACGTGCCCCTAGATGGCCCACCCACCCTCCCCCTCCTGATGCAAGCCTCCTCCTGCCAACAGTTGTTGAGGAACAAACTGTTCCCCTTAAAGCTCAGGATTTCTCAACATGATTGACATTTGGGCCTGGATGATCCTTTGGCGTGTGTGTGTGTGTGTGTGGCTGACCGTGCATCAGAGGCTACTTGGCAGCCTGCCTGGCTTCTACCCACCAGATGCTAGTAGCACACTTAGACCCAGCGGTGACAGCCAGAAAGGTCTCCAGACATTGCAGATATCCCCAGGGGCAAGGGCAGATCTCTCCTGGTTGAGAACCGCTGTCCTATAGCGAAGCAAACTCCTTTTAACGTTAACCCAAAACACAATGGGGGGCACATCTGTAGGTGTGTGGGGAGAGGTCGGCCCTGGAACAGCTGTAGGAGGCATTCGAAAGCCAGATTCCTGGGTGTCCTCTATTTCTAGGAAGAACTCAAGGTCCCCCTCTTCTCTCCTTCCAAATAACTCCATGCTTAAGGAAGAAGAGGCATTTTGAAAATGGGGTCAAGGACAATGTGGAGTCCTTGAGATCCTGAAAAGTGGGACCACTGTGGAGGGTGGAGTTCAGAGTTGTAACTTTAGAAAGATTAAAAGGGGTCTTTTGGGCTGGGCACAGTGGCACACACCTGAAATGTAGGTGGCTCTGGAGGCTGAGGCAGGAGGATCACAAATTCAAGGCCAGCCTCAGCCACTTAACCAGGCCCTAAGAAACTTAAAGAGACCCTGTCTCTAAATAAATCTAAAAAGAGCTGGGGATGTGGCTCCGTGGTCAAGCACCCTTGGGTTCAATCCCTGGTTTCTTTCTTTTCTCTCTCTCCTGGCAGTGTGGCTATTGAGGAGAGCCTCTGGGGAGAGCTTTGTCTCTGAGAGTCAAGGAGGCGTCTGGGAGGGGCTCAGAGCAGAGGTGGCTTGGTGTGGTGGGCTGTGGATGCAAACCAGTGCCGGGCCTTGGGAGGGAAGATCCGGTCCTCACTCTGGCCACACAGCGACTGGAGCGGGTTCTAACTAGGACACCAAGACCAAGGTGGTAAGGACAACACTCAGCCTCAGGGAAGTGCCATAAATTGGAGAGACGGCCAATCAGATCCCATCCCCTGGGGGGGGGGCTGGGAGGGGAGGCCATAGGAGAGCAACCAACCAGGTGCTGCAGACCCAATGCACACCCAGAAATGAGGCAAGAATGAGAAGCCACGGGGGGCAGGGGATACGGAGAACAGAGAATAGGACACGGAATACTTCAGGAGTAAACAGCGCACAAGTCTGAAGTTGCTCGACATTCTGAGGAGCATGAAGAAGTCTGTTCCACTGCAGCCCCTGGGGGCGTGAGTCATCTCTGGACAGTATGTCCACACAACAGCCCACTGGTCACCCAGTAGCCAACTCAGTTATCAGGTAGGCGGTCACGGTATCACAGTGCTTGCATGCAGGGGTTTGTTACCCTCTGTGGTTCCGGGTGTCCACTGGAGGTCATACAATGTGTTCCCTGTGGATAAGGAGGGACCACCACTGTGGCTTTGAGAAGCCCCCTGACCTTTAGAGCAGCTGTGAATGAAGACTAGCAAGAGACAGGATTCCCTGGCTCAGTGAGGTTTGGTGAGCCAGGCTCTCAGGCTCCTAACCCTCCCGTCCACCCTCCCTGTCCATGCCCATGAAGGAAGAAGCAGCTGCACTGTGTGAATGGCCTCCTGGTGCTTTCCCAGCCCCATCTGTAGATTTCTGGAAGTCCATGGACATATTTCCTGCTGTTTGCAAGCTTCCTGAGGATAACCTTGGCTTTTAGGTAAACTAAAATGATTAATATAGTCAAATTCGGGATCATGTACAAGAATACTGTCCAGAGCTCTGGCTATTGAGCCCTTGAAATGTGCCTATTAGACATTGAGTTGTGCTTTATGGGTAAGACACGCTGTGGAGTTTGAAGACTTAGTAAGAAAAAAAATGTAAAATACCTGGTCAATAATTTTTTGTTACCTGTTGAGATGATATTTTGCATGATATTGGGTTAAATAAAATGAAGTACTAAAATTAATTTTACCTATTTGTTTTTGCATTTTATGCATCCAGTAAAACAAAACTTACAGCTTTATTGAGATATAATTCTCCTTGTTTTTTTTTTCCCCCCCAATGCTGGGACTGGAACCCAGGTAAGTGTTCTACCAATGAGCTCCAGCCCCTTACATTGTATTTTGATTGGACAGCATCACTCTAGATCACAGTTTCAAAGGGGACTATATTGCTCCTCAGGGGGCAAAAATTGGTCCTTGGAAGTGGCAGTGAAAAATTGTAATTTTTTATATGTAAAGCACAGATATACATACAACATATACACAGATATACAGAATATACATGGTATTAAAATTTCATAGAGG